>NW_021703775.1:53568014-53649398 GCF_005190385.1 Monodon monoceros
ATAAGGACCATGGGGGAGACAGGTGAGGGCAGATGCTGAGAAATCAGGGTGAGGGGCTGCCCAGGTTCTTTGCTTGCCCTCGGGCCAGGCCCCCTAATCAGCACCCTCACCATCTAGAGATGGTCCTCCCAGCGCTCCAGAACCCAGGCCCACCTTCCTCCTTGTCAGGACTTTTCTCCAAATTGGCGGCAGTTTCATCATCTCTGCATTTCCTTAGCCTGATTCTGGGTTAGGTGTTGGGGATTCGGGGAACAGCAAGCCCCCTAACTAACGCCCCAGGAGCTCAGACATGCCACTATTCCCCCTCTGCTCTCCCTTCCCACTCATCCCCAGTTTCTTTCCAGGGCTCCAGGACCTGATCTGCAGGGCAGCCTCAACACACCCAAGATTAAAATGCAGCCACGGGCTTCCCTGGTGGCGCAGTGGTTGGGAGTCCGCCTGCCAATGCAGGGGACACGGGTTCGTGCCCCGGTCCTGGAGGACACCACATGCCGCGGAGCGGATGGGCCCGTGAGCCATGGCCGCTGAGCCTGCGCGTTCGGAGCCTGTGCTCCGCAACGGGAAGCCCACAGCAGTGAAAGGCCCGCGAAGCACAAAAAAAAAAAAAAAAAAAAATGCAGCCAGTTGTGGCCACCCTCCTGCCCCCTCCCTGGAAAGTCTCCATTTACCACTCCCAACCCTGGGCTCTGTTCACTGTCCTTGAGACTTTCCCCTTGAACTGCATCCTTCCTGGACTGTTTATATAAGGACCAGATCCTCTTCTAGGATGTCTTCCTGGGTGGATCCCAGCCTCAATGATTTTCCTGAATTCAGTCTTTTCCAGGATCTCCTGGCACAGACTGCTGTGCACTGGGTACGTTCTTATCCTATTATCCTATCTGTCCCACAGAAGCTCTGGGCCTCAGGAGGGAATACCTCTGTCACCTCCTTCCCTGGTGAGACATGGGGCCATCCATACACGATCCTTTAAGTCCACTTATATCAGTGGTTCTCAGCTGGACACAATTTTGCCCCCAGGGGATATTTGGCAATATCTGGAGACTTTTTTGGTTGTCACAATTGGGAGGTGGCGCTACTGGCATCTCGTGGGTAGAGACCAGAGATGCTGTTAACCATCCTACAATGCACAGAACAGCCCCCACAGCAAAGAAATATCTGGCCCCAAATGTCAATAGTGGCAAGGTTGAGAAACCCTGATTTAAATAAATCCACAGATTGAGGATTAAAATAGTGACCAAAAAAGGGGCGATGGCTCAGGCGGGGCAAGGGCCAGAGCAGGCGTCTCATAACAGACACCGGCTTCCCCTCCACGTGGGCTTTATACTCCCATGTGCCTTCTACACCCTTCTGTGGGCCTGTTGTGTCTTGTGTAAGTGGAGGCGACCTGACTCAGAGGAAGAGAAACCAGGTGCTGCCTAGACAATTCCTGGGGAAGTGGGCTCTGTGTGGAGAACGCTTTGGGAGCCAGGGGTGATTTTGCCTCAGTTTAGTCATCTCTAAAATGGGGATGGGCATTCCCTTCCAGTCCAAATGGTCAAAATGGTCCTAAACAGTATCTCTCTGATGGGCACAGTCATTTTCCCCTCTGCTGATGGGCAGGAGCCCTCCCGCGGGGTGGAGGGTGGAGTACTAGCCACCAGCCCCTTAAACAGACGTGGGGGGTTATCGTGGCTCTAATTGCCCTCCCAGGAAACAGCTGTCAGAACAAGACCCCTTTGATAGGCTTCATCAAAGCTGCCTCCATGACCCCTGGGGACTGACTGGGGGAGGGGGCGGGTCCTGAGGCTAGCTGGTGACTGGGAGTGGCCGAGAGGTGGGCCACTGTCTGGCGTCTCCCTGACCCCACTTCCTTCTCCGAATGGTCCCTTTCCAGGACCAGACTTTGGGCAGAGGTAGGAGTCTCAGCCGAGAATCTGGGCTTGGGCACAGCCTTAAACTGGACCTGGGTAGGGACTTTTCTAGGATCAGGCTGCTAGAGGGAGTAGGGTTCCCCCAGTAAACAACGAATCATTTTTTTAGTATCAGTATATCCCAACTATTGCACGGGACGTGCTTATAGTCAAAACGATTCGCTATTGGTCTGAAATTCAAATTTAACTGAGCATCCTGTGTTTTCATTTGCTGACTCTGGCAAGTCTACTTCAGGGCCAGGGGGCTGCAGGCTGGTGCAGAAGCAGAGAGGTTTCAGCCGTGTTCCACCCCAGGACAGCTGCCTCAGGCCCACCCAAGTCAGGCTGTACCTGCTGAGTGTTTCCTGGGGCCAGCCTTGTGCTAGGAGCAGTGGGGGTGACATTCTCTGAGGCCCACGGCTCTGCCTGCAGATCTACCCACATACTGCAGCTCAGTGGGCCTGGGTGTGGGAGCAGCATTACAGCACGGGGTCTGGAGACCAGGCTGGTCAACGGGAGCTCTCCTGCAGATGTGGCTACTGTTTTCCAAAAGTCAAGAGATACCATTGTGATGAATAAAATGAACATTTGTTTAAAGGCAAGCATTACATAGTGGCTTTTGGCTCTTAAAGCTTTTTCTCAAGAAAATACCCAAAGTGTAATTACTAGGGGAGAAGGATACTTCTGGGGCTTTCATGCTGGAAAAAAATCTGAGGACGATTAAGTCTGAGGATTCTAGGACTTGACATTTCATGGACCATGGACCCAGTGGGCATCTGGTGAAGCCTATGGACTTTTTCTTGGAATAATGTTTTCAAACGTATAAAATTAAATCCACAGGACTACAAAAGAAACCAGTGGTGCAAAAATACAGTGGTCAAAACACGAAGGAAACAGCTTTATAAAAGAGTAATACACACGCTTCTCTACTTACACTTTGGTAGTGATCATTTTAAAGCAGTGATGGGTAGATATTTCAAAAGATTGGCAACAATTCCAATGTGATCTCAAAATCTCTGTGATTTCTGTTGGTGACAAAGTCACAGTTTCTGCAAATACTACTGTAGATTGTTCCCTGCATTTACAATAAAGGAAATGCTAAATTTCAGTTAGATGCTAGTGAAAATAAAGATGTATATATTTTTCTCATCCAAAGTCATGGATCCCTGAATTCTATCCACAGACCTCCTGGCATGGGGAAGGTGGTATCTGAGGTCCTTAGGTTAAGGGCACCTGCTCTGGAGGGAAAGCCCACAAGAGGGACTTAGAATAGAGCACAGGCAAGAGTCACGCATTCTCAGAGACAAGGAGAAATCAGATAGAAACGTAATGGGCAACCTGAGGGTGTGTGTCTGTGTGTAGGTGGACTGTGTCTGCCCACAGGACCCCTGGGAAGACCCCGAGGATGCTCCCACTTGCACTGCCTGAGCCAGACTTGTAGTCCCTGGGTTAAGCATTACCCTCTGTGTACACAGCCACAAAAAAAGATCTGAACGTTATCCACCTTCCAAACGCTCAAAACATTGCGGTTCAGGAGGCAGCCCAAATATCCCCAGAAGAGCGCCCACAAGGAGAAACAAGCTTGACCTCTATGCCATCATCAAGTTCCCCCTGACCACTGAGTCAGCCATGAAGAAGATAGAAGACAACAGCACACCTGTGTTCATTGTGGAGGTCAAGGCCAACGAGCACCAGACTGAACAGGATGTGAAGAAGCTCTATGACTTTGACGTGGCCAAGGTCAACACCCTGATAAGGCCTGATGGAGAGAAGAAGGCATATGTTCGACTGGCTCCTGACTATGACGCTTTGGATGTTGCCAACAAAATTGGGATCATCTAAACTGAGTCCAGCTGGCTAACCCTAAGTATAAGATTTTTCACTATTGAAAAAAAAGGCATTGCCCTCTGACATCCTTCCCCCCCTAGTGTGGAGTGTGTGGTCCGAAAGGCACTGGGGGCTGGGGCCTGGGCCTTTTGGAGAGAAGGCCCTGAGGGGAAAGCCTCAGGCAGGGCTGGTAACCTGGTGAGGAGGCCCTGGTTTTTGTAATTTATTTTTAAATTTAAGTGGCGGAAGGACTCACACAATACAAACACAAATGCGGACCTGAAAGTACCTAGGCAACTTGATAAGCGTTTTGTCACAGGAATCAGGACATTATCATGAGGACGTCTGGAATTTATAAATAATGCCCTCTTTCAGGATGTCAGCTCTAACCCCCAGTCTGACTGCTTGTTAAAGCATTAGGCTGAGTCAAGCTAGAATAACTGCTTTCCAAATATTTGACAATGGAATTAATCTTGAACTCACTGTGGATCAATGCCTTTTATTTTTTTATTTTTATTTTTTCCAGGCTTATTGAGATATAATTGACATATAACATTGTGTAAGTTTAAGGTGAGCAACAATGATTTGATATATGCATAAGTTGTGAAATGATTATCACAATAAGTTTACCTACCATCTATCACCTCACATAACTCCGATTGTTTTTCTTGCGATGAGAACTTTTGAAATCTACTCTCTTAGCGACTTTCAAATATCCAATCCAGTAATGTTAACTGTAGTCCCCCTGCTGTATATTACATCCCCAGGATGTATTAATGCTATAACTGAAGTTTTACCTTTTGACTACCTTGGCTAATTTTCCCCACCACCCCACCTCTACCTCCGGTAACCACCAATCTGTTTTCCATTTATCTGAGCTCGGGTTTTTTTAGATTCAGCATAAAAGTGAGATCATACTCTGTCTGACTTCTTTCACTAGGTCCTGGTTCTGAGAGGACTGTGGGCACCTTTGGAGTGAGGGGGAGGGACGGTGTGTCCAGCCTGGGTTTTGTCTTGGTGGGGTGAGAGAGCACAGGATAAGATGCAGGCGGGGAGGAAACCATAAGGAAGTTTCTGGAAATCTGTGCATTTTGCCTCCTTTCTTAACTTCCCTTCCCCTCCCCTCACCCCTCCTCCTACCCAGAACCAGGATCCAATTTCCTCTTTTTTCAAAATAGAACTCAAAAACAGATTTAATCTCTGGGGATTGATCTGTGGAGGGAACTTGTAGAGGCAAGTTGTCTCTTATGTTGTAAGAGAAATACATATATATTGAGTCTGAAAATAAAAAGTCTATTTGGCATGTGAAGCTTCTCACATCTCTGGCTGCTGGTCACCTGCATCCTGCCTGCACTGGACATCACTGAGAGCCACACCTCAGGGTTGGTGTCCCTCTGCTACCCCCAACCCATGGGGACCTTTCAAAATAACCACATGGAAACCCTAAATTTGGGGAGGGACTAGCACCATGTGACCCATGGTGGAGGCTAGGAATGCAGACTCCTGGGCCCCCTTCCAGGCTAATACATTGGAATCTCCTAGTTGCTACTGGGGATCCTGCTGCATAGGATCCACAAAGTCCACTCTGAGCAACCTTGGCCCCTTGGCCAGTGGTCCTGCGCACTCTGCTCAGAGCTGGGGCCTCTCTTTCTGCAGTGCTTCAAAGCCTGGGCTTTGGGATGGAACTTTCAAGCCCTTGAGAACCCCCTTCTGTTGCTCTCAGTCATTCTGAAGTGGGGTCAGATGTGGTGGGATGGGTGGTGTTCAGTGTTTGAACCATGTGCCAGGTGCAGAGAGGGCACAGGGTGACACAGAATGACGTGTCGGAATCACCTGCCACGTGTCGTCTCAGCCCTACTCCAGTGGTGTAAGAATGATGCCTCCTGACCTCCCATCACTCATGGAGACAAAACAGAGAGTGCCACAGACATCCTGGGCCTTCCAACCTGCTGGGATAAGCTGTCTCTGATCCACCGTGGGCCACCCGTGTCTGTGGTCCTAAGAGTCAAAAAGCCTTTTCCACCAAACTTTATGTTCCTACTAGGAGTCACCAGGCCGGCATTTCCCAAACTGTCTTCTGAGCACATCATGAAATGTGATAAAGTACAGTTGACCCTTGAACAACGTGGAGGTTAGGGTACCAACCCCCGCACTGTCAAAAATCTGTGTATAGCTTATAGTCGGCTCTCTTTATAGGTGGTTCTGCATCCTCAATTCAGCCAACCGCTGATTATGTAGTATTGTAGCATTTACTGTGGAAAAAAATCAGAGTATAAGTGGACCTGCGCAGTTCAAACCCATGTTGTTCAGGGGTCAACTATATTCTCCCATGAATGTGCAAAACTAGCAATATTTTCCTTTAAGATTTATTTTGAAAAAATATGTGTATGGAAAGTGACAAATATGTGCATACCCTTATCATCCTATGATCATCCACCTTTACAAAATGAGATGCTCTATCTGAAGATGGCAAGAATTCACACTGGGACTTGTGCATTGCAGAAACAGTGTTGAGATGCTGTGGCCCAATACATTTGGAAATGCTATGCTGGACTGTGAGGTACTTGAGGACGAGTCAGGACGGGTGTCCCCTCGTATGTTGGTGGACTGTTACACTGGGGACCCCCGACGAACCACACACGCTCTGGTCTTCATGCCCTTGTATAGCCCTCTCCCACAGGTGGGCTCAAACATGTGACCGGCTCTGACCAATGTGCCATCAGAAGCATGATGCAAGCATTGATCTGACAAGTGCTTGCTTCTCCTCTTGGGGCTTGTCCTCTTGGAACACTCTTGGGGAAGCCAGCCACAAGCTATAAAGCAACATGGGTAGACTAGAAAATGATGCAACAGCACTTGGAGCTTGATAGACCATGCGCGAGGAGGAGCCGAGGCTCCAGATATTTTACTGAGGTCTCCTTGGGCTTTCTAGTCTAGCCCAGCTGAATGAGTGGCACAGCTGATGTCGCCTGGAGCAGAATAACCACCCAGCTGAGCCCTGCCCAAATTCCTGATCCACAAAATCATGAAGAAGAATAAACTGTTGCTGTTTTGAGGTACTAAGTTTTGGGATAGTTTGTTACGTAGCAACAGGTAGCTGAGATGCTTATAGTAGGTGAGTAATAAATGTGTGAGAAATGAGTGGATGGCAAACCATGTTTTCAGCTCTGGGGTTAATCCCTTGCTCACACTGGCCCTGATATTCATCAAGCCTTGATCACATATACTTTCTCCTGCGATTCCTGTGATGCTTAATTTTATGTGCCAACTTGACTAGGCCATGGAATGCCCAGATAATTGGTCAAACATTATCCTGGGTGTTTCTGTGAAGATATTTTTGAAGGAGAGTAACATTTAAATTGGTAGACCAATAAAGTAAATTGACCTCCATTATGTAAGTGGGCTTCATCCGATCAGCTGAAGGCTTGAATGGAACAAAAGGCTGATCCTCTCCCGAGCAAGAGAGAATTCTGCCTGACAGCTTTCAAACTGGGACGTTGACTTTCCCTGCTTCTACAGCAGCCTTCTAGCCTTCGGACTCAAAGTGGGACAATGGCTCTGCAGATTTTGGACTCACCAGCCTCCATAATTGCATAAGCCAATTCCTTATAATAAATTTCCTTATCTGTAGATCTAGATCTATAGGTATATGCTATTCGTTTTGTTTCTTTGGAGAACCCTGAGTAATACAGATTAGGGTACCGGGAATAGGGTTGCTGCTATAACAAATACCTAAAAAAGTGGAAGTGGCTTTTGAACTGGGTAATGGGTAGAGGCTTGGGGTGCTTGCTGGAAAAATCCTAGATTGCCCTGAAGGGACTTTTGGTGGAACATTAAAGGCGATTCTGATGAAGACTTAGAAAGAAAAGGAGAAAGCTATAGAGAAAGCTGTAGAGAATAGGTATATCCTCTTGAAGAGAATGCTTCTGGAATATGAACAGTAATGCTGCTTCTGGTGAGACCTCAGGAGGAACACGGTATTGGAAGCTGAGGGCAAAGTGATCCTCGTTATAAATGAGCAAGGAACTTGTCTCAGTTACGATCCAGTGTTCTGTGGAAGGTAGGACTTGTATGTGACAACCTTGGTTATTTAGCAGAGGAGATTTCTAAGCAAAGTGTTGAAAATGTGGCCTGGCTTCTCCTTACTGCTAAGAGTAAAATGTGAGAGGAGAGAGATAAATTGAAGAAATTATGAAGCAAAAAGGAACCAGAATTCGAAGATATGGAAAATTCTCAGCTTATCCATATTTCAAAAAATAAGAAAGCACCATTCCAGAGAAAACACCAAGGGTGCAGCTAGATGATCATTCCATAAAGAGATTATCCACAGATTTAATCAGCCATCTCAGCTGACGCCAGGAATAGAGATGGGATTATATTGGCAGAATCATGCCAGCGGGGACTAGAGGGGAGAGAGAAAACGGAGTGGAGGAAGGCTGTCAGATTTCTGGGATCTACTGGACAGGACAGTAGAGTATCCAGATTCAGATTTTCAAGAAAAGGGAACAATGACCATGAAGATGATTCAGAGATCATCAGGGCTGCCACTCCCACCTCAGGCCCAGGGGCATGGCTGTTTCAAAGGGTGGGGCCACTTCCTCAGTTTCAGAGGGCCAGGATGCCATCAATCAGTGCCTCAGAGGCAAGGCTGCCCAGCAGAGCTGAGGGGGCAGGGTCACTGCCTAGGGTCATGGGGTGATGCTACTGCACCAGTGGGCATGGAGGGTAGGACATTGAGCTGAAGAGGATCATTCTGGAACCTTAAGATCAAATGGAATTTGCCTTGCTAGTTTTGGACTGGCTTGGGACCTGTTACCCCTTTCCTCTTTCCAATTTCTCCCTTTTGGAATGGGAACGTCTGTTCTGTGCCTGTCCCACCATTGTGTTTCGGTTGTGTCTTGGAAGTACAGAACTTGTCTGGTTTCACCGTTTCACAGCTGCAGAGGAGTTTTGCCTCAGAATGAATCATACCTCGAGTCTCATCCTTACCTGGTTTAGATGACATTTAGTGAGACTTTGGACTTGGAATTGATGCTGGAATGGGTTAAGACTTTGGGGGCTGTTGGGATGGGGTGAATGTATTTTGCATGTGAGGCGAATTCGGGGGGGGTACTAGTTGACAGACTGTTGTGGACTGAAGGTGTCCCTCAAAATTACATGTTGAAGCCCTAACCCCCAATGTGACTGTATTTGGAAATGGGGCCTTTAAAAAGGTAATTAAGTTCAATGAGGTCATAGGGGTGGGGCCCTAATCCAATAGTACTGATGTCTTTACAAGAAGAAGAGACACCAGAGGTCTCTCTCTATCCTCGTGTACACAGATAAAAGGCCATGAAGCTGCATCTGCAAGCTGAGGAGAGAGGTCTCACCAGAAACCAAACTGGCCGGAACCTTGATCCTGGGCTTCCAGCCTCCAGAACTGCAAGAAGATAAATTTCTATTGTTGGGACTTCCCTGGTGGTGCGGTGGTTAAGAATCCGCCTGCCAATGCAGGGGACACGGGTTCGATCCCTGGTCCAGGAAGATCCCACATGCTGTGGAGCAACTAAGCCCGTGTGCCACAACTACTGAGCCTGTGCTCTAGAGCCTGCACACCACAACTGCTGAAGACCGCGTGCCTAGAGCCCGTGATCCACAACAAGAGGAGCCACCACAATGAGAAGCCTGTGCATCACAACAAAGAGTAGCCCCCACTCGCTGCAACGAAGATCCAATGCAGACAAAAATAAATACATAATAAATTTATTTTTTTAAAAAATTCTATTGTTTAAGCTACTCTGTCTATGATATTTTATTATGGCAGCCTGAGCAGACTAATGCAATTTCCCACAACAACTGATGAGTGAGGGGTTCATGCAGACTTGGATTTCAGTTCTAACATTCACTGATTCAATTACTTAGCCAATATTTAAGTCCCACTATGTGTCAGACGCTGTCAGACCCTGGGTTTCATGGCAAGCAACACGGTCACAGTTCCTGTTCTTGTGGAGCTTAAAGTCATGTGAGGGAGGTGAACTTCATCAAATAATTACTCAAATAGACATAAAATAATAACAATGAGAAGTGCTATAGGGGGATGTCCCCTAGTCAAGAAGGTCAGGGAAAGTTCTTGGAGAGGTAACACCAGACCTGAGATACGAAGGGTAATTAGGAGTAAACCAGGTGAGGCAGGGAAGGATGGGTGTTCCACGCAGAAGGAACAGCATGTGCAAAAGGTACTCCCACCAAGGAGGGAGCCGGAGGGTGTTCAGGGGACTGGATGAAGGCCACCCTGACTTTCCAGAGTGGAAAGAGGAGGGGCGGAGGAAGAGGTGGGTCTCTCATGCTGGGCAGATCACGGTAAGACTTTGTCTTATGAGCAGCAGGAAGCCACTGAGCTGTCCTAACCTGCGAGTTGGCATGGTCGGGTTGGCGCTGACTGGCCTGGGGCCGCTGTGTGGAAGAGGAGCTGCATGGAGGCCAACGTGGAGGCTCTTGAGGGGTCCAGGAGAGATGTGTGGGGGCAGAAGGGGGGTGCTGGGCCAGAGTGGTGGCAGCAGCGGTGGAGAGAAGGGCTAGATTGGAGAGCTGTTTATTAAGGTAAGGCAACTGGGCTTTGGTGCTGAAGTGTGTATGGGAGGTGAGGGTGAGGGAGGAGTCCCTGCGTTGAGCACCTGGGTGAGGGTTGGTACCATCCAGTGAGGGAGAGAAGATGGGGAGGACCAAGGCAGGGGTGGGGCAGCCACTTACTGATTGGGTGAACTCGGCAGGCACTTTTAAACCTCTGTATGCCTCGGTTCCCTACGTAAGTGCTTTAAGTGAGATGATGTTTATAGAGTCGGGCTCAGAGCAGCTGCTCCTGCATATCAAGGCCCACCCGCCCCCCATCCCCCATCTTTTCCTCTGTGCGGTGGCATGGGCAGATGCTATGGTTCCCATTTTCACTTTATTTTATTTATTTATTTTTTGCGGTACGCGGGCCTCTCACTGTTGTGGCCTCTTCCGTTGCGGAGCACAGGCTCCGGACGCGCAGGCTCAGCGGCCATGGCTCACGGGCCCAGCCGCTCCGCGGCATGTGGGATCTTCCCGGACCGGGGCACGAACCCGCGTCTCCTGCATCGGCAGGCGGACTCTCAACCACTGCGCCACCAGGGAAGCCCTATTGTTCCCATTTTAAGGATAAGGAAGCTGAGTCTCTGGAAGGTTGAGGTCTCACCCGAAGTCCCACACTGTTGGAACCAGGCTTATAGAGAGGTATTGGGAAGAGCCTTCCCTCTCTGCCAGGCTGCCTTTAATATCAGCTTGCAGATCCCAAGAGCGGCAATGATTCATTCAGCAGCTCCTCAGTCATCATCACAGGCCTGGTGTGGGGTGGCGAAGAGGGGGCGAACTTCAGGTGGGAAATGCAGTTGGGGGAAGGGACAGAGGTGTGTTGCCATGAGGGCAGGCCCCGAGTCCTCAGAAAGGCAGGAAGTTAAATACCAAATAGCCAACTTCCAAAACAAAGGATCCTCACAGAGTCCAAGACGGGTGCTCTGGTTGGCAGGCAGCCTTCCCCTGAGCAGAGGTTCAGGCACCCAGGCCCCTTCCATCTTGTGGGTCTGCCATCTCCTAAATCACGAGGTCATGGCAGAAGGGAAAATAGAGGTAGATGGGGCACAACTGCTTCTTAACATCCTCAGCCCAGAAGAGAGACAGAGTGCCTCTGTTCATGCTCTACCAGCTTGATGGCAAAGGAGATGGAAATGGAGTCCAGAGAGTACCCAGGAAGAGGAGAAGATGAATTTGGTAACCAGCTAACCAGTCCTGCTACAACAGGTCAGAACTACAACTTGTTTAAGATGGTGGTGGGGAAGGGTGCCCAGGATCTTCTGGAATTTCCCTAGGACAGGAGAGGACCAGCCCTGGGGTCAGCAGGTTGGAAGAGCCGGGCTTGGTCCCAGTACACTGGTCGATAGTTGGCAGGGAGGACACTTCTGGGTACATGCTCATGGGCCAAGGCCAATGGGAAATCTATCCCGAGGTCCTTAAGAAACTGTACTATGAGGAGTTAGTGAGAAATGCCCCTGTGTATTATACCTACTAAAGCATTTGTGGCCTGGCAGAGAGAGGGGTGTTGTTGTGACCTTTAACTGGGTGGCTTCCACGCATTGAGAAGGGACATTTGAGCAAAGACATGAAGACACTGACTCATGAGGACGCTGGTGGAAGAGCAAAGGGAACAGCAAGTGCAAAGGCCCTGTGGTAGGAGGGGGCTTGTTGTGTTCAAGACCCCATTGTAATAATCTAGGCCAGAGATGAGGGTGGTAGCAGTGTGTGGGGATGAGGGGAGAAGTGGTTAGATTTCTGGCTCCATTTGTAGGTATATCCCTCCTTTTCTCACTTCCTTCCTTTCTCAATTTTCTGGAAGGGCCTAATGAAGACACACTGAGGCATGTCCACTTCTTTACTCCTTTCTTGCCCCATGAGGGCAAGAACTGGGCCTGACTCCTTTCCTTACCCTCACACCTGGCACAGGGAGGGCCCCTGGCCAGTGCCTGGTGAACACGTCTGTGGAGAGAAGTCACGTCCTCCTGAGTCATCAGTTTCCTGGGGCTGAGCCCAGGCCCTGCTTGTCAGCATGTTGCTCACTGATCTGGAAAGCTTTCCTGTCGTCTAGACACTCCCATCCCCGTGCTAGAGAGACCTTCTAAAGGAGGTCAGTGTACGCTATCAAAGGAGATAGGGCATGAGTCACAAGGGAGTCACGGGGACACCTGCTGGGAGACAACTTCACAGGTGCTATCCCCCTGCTGGTTTCAGGAAGCGACAGGATGCACCTATGGCTGCCCCCAGGAGGGACCCCAGGCCCAGACCAGCCAGGCCCTGAGCTCCAGCTGGGAGTGTGGGGCTTGCCCTGCTCCCTCATTGATGGCTGGAGGGATCCCCAGCAGCCTCTGAGGGGCCTCTTGAGCTTGGTCCCAGGGCATCCTTTACCCACTGACTTGCAGCACCTTCCCTGCAACACCCCTCTCCTCCGACTTTCACAGACGCTTGGGTGCAACTGCTGTTTACAGTCCAGCAGGCTCTGGATGTCTGAGAGGGCTTCGAGGAACTGAAGACCCCTGGGCCTTCAATTCCAAACGTTGCTGCAGGCTTCCGGCTTTCTCCCGGATTGCATTCTGAGGGTCATGTGTTTCCTGCGCTCTCATGCCAAAACTAACCGCCGTTTCACTTTTCCCACAGGTTTTCTCTCTCATACTGTGTGGCGGGGTACGATGGTGCAGCGGCTCCACACGTGTGAACTCTGGAATCGGACAGATTTGAGTGGGCATCGTAGCTTCTACCCTTACGAACTGTTACAGGAGCAGAGCCCTCTGAGCCTCAGTTTATTCATCTGTAAAATGACAATCCGAGTATCGACCTAAGAGCTTGGTTGTGAAGATTAAACTGAGGTAGTGATAACATGCGTAGACACACAGTGAATGCGGGTTATTATTACTCTTAATAACAGCCCAAAGGAGAGGTGGGGCTCTTAGGACACTGCCGGCTCTGAGCCCTGCTTCCTATTTCCTCCAGCTTCTCGGGCAAGTTCCACTTTAGCCCAGAGCAAAATGAGAAAGCTCTGCATGTTCTGGGCCTTTGGGGAGACTGAGAACAGCTGAATCCATGAATGATGCCTCGGCAGGTGCCAGGGATGCCCAGCCCCACCCTCACCCGGTGCCAGAGCACTGCCTGCCAGACCCTTGTCAGCGGTTACAACCTCCAACTGCCTCCTGCTGCCCCAATTTTATCAAAAGCTCAGTTGAGAGAAATAAAGTTCATGGGGGTTATCTAAAGGCCATGCATTCCATCCATTCTTCCAGATGAGACTTATCCCTGAACCAAGTCGGGCTCTCATGAAGCCAAGTGCCTCTTGGACCACGTTATTTAGCCACCACAAAATCTTTACTATGTCCCTTCCTTATGGTGGGGCTTTCTGGAAAATGGCCGGAGGAGTCCCGCTGTTACATTTATTTGGGGATGCTGCTGTCGCTAGCAGTCACTGCCCCAGCCAGCACTGGCTATAAGACCTGGGAGCCGAATATATTTCAGGCTCCAGTTCCCGGAGAAGCTCTGCATCCTCAGAGGGTTTCTGATTATGGGCAATACGACTCATGAAACTGGCCCCAATTCTCATTTCACTTGGGCTGCCAGGAAGCTCAGAGCCAAATTTGGGGCTCAGCTTGAAAAATCCTAGAGGGTCTCTTGGTCCCTCATGTAAGGAAGATGATTTCTTCCCAGATGCTGAGAGATAAGGTGACGATAATGACGATGATTTTGTATGTATGTTTAAAAATAATATCTATTTAATTTACTTTCCTATTTTTTTTTTTTTTTTGGCTGCATCAGGTCTTAGTTGCGGCACACGGGATCTTCGTTGAGGCACGCGGCATCTTTTTGTTACAGCGCAGGGTCTGCTTGGGTTTCTCTCTGGTTGTGGCATGCAGGCTTCTCTTTAGCTGTGGTGTGTGGGTTTTCTCTTCTCTAGTTGAGGCACGTGGGCTCAGTAGTTGTGGCGCTTGGGCTCAGCTGCCTTGCGACATGTGGGATCTTAGTTCCCCGACCAGGGATCGAACCCACGTACCCTGCATTGGAAGGTGGATTCTTTACCACTGGACCACCAGGGAAGTCCCTGGTATGTATCTTGTCAATTACTTTAGGGCTGTAGTGGGACCAGAGTGGAAGTTTCCATCCTGAAAAACAAGGGATGGAGAACTGGCCAGGGTGAGTGGAAAAGGAGGAGGTGAGGGGGAGGAAATGGTGCAAGAAATGGTGGCTCTGGGATGGGCCCCTTTCTAGGCCACCGTGGAGGGGGTCAAGGGTCTAGTTTAACTGAACCAGAGGGCATGAAAAGAGGATTTTCCATGAATTTGTGAAGAGAACCGCAGCCATTGCTCAACTTGAACTTCTCCCTGTGGCCCCCCTCCGCCCCCCAGCTTTCTGGGTATTTTTGTGATGCTGTGAAACTCCGAAGCTTGCAGCGTCTCCTTTCTCTTCCTCTTTGCTCCCCAGCCCAGACACTCCCACCCACCTTTCTCTTTGTCCTCTTTGACTTTCTCCAACTCCCGCTTCCCTCCATCCCTCCACCCCGGGGCACAGGGGCGAGGGCTGGGCTGCCCACTGTGACTGCTCAGCCATCTCTGGGCGACACACGAATCCCTCTGGTCCGAAGCCCACAGGTTTGCTGCTGGAGCAAACAGAAGAGGGCTGAGGGGTCCAGACCCCTCAAGGAAAGAGTAACAGTAGAGCAGCGAACATTAATTGAACCTGCTACTGTCTGCCAAACATTTAGGAACCATTACCATTGCTCCTTTATCGGATTTATTTTAATGAGTCGTATGCCTCAGCAACTCACTGTCCCAGCCAGGCCCCTTCATCCACCTGTTTACCTGTCTATCTAGTCCCGGGGTTCTCAATTTCAACACCACTAACATTTGGGGCCAGATACTTCTTTGTTGTGGAGGCTGTTCTGGGCACTAGAGGATGCTCAGCAGTATCCCTGGCCTCTACCCACTAGATGCCAATACCAACCCCCACCCTGTGACAACCAAAACGTCTCCAGACATTGCCAAATATCCCCTGGTGGTTGCAGGGGACAAAATCACCCCCAGGTTGGGAACCACCATCCCTTTTGTCCCAGCCCTCACTTGTATCTCCCCCTCTGATAGAACCTCTCTGACACATTAACAGGTATCCCATTTGTGTATGTTCTTGCAGCTCTGTTGACCGCCTGCCACGTCCTTTGCCCAGTTTTCTATCCCGGTTGCCATCTTCTTTTGATTTGCAATGGGTAGTCCTTGTGTATTCTAGATATTGGTCCCATGCTGGTCTGGACCTGTGTTGTCTTCTCTTTTTCTGCCGTCCATCTATTAACTCTCACCTTACAGGTGAGGACACAAGGGCACGGTGCTCACAACACTAGTAAGTGGTGGAGCCAGGACACGAGCCCGGGTCTCTGTCCTCAGAGCCCAGGCCCGAGCCCCCTGGGGCACAGTGACATCCCTTCCTTCCAAATATGCCTCCACAGAAAAGCAGACAAGATCAGGCACTGAAACCCGGGGAGGGGACCCAGGTGGTTTGCTCAAGGTCACACAGCTAGTCAACAGCATCACCTGGTTCTCCCTGATACGATGACAAGTGTCTTGGGAGTTGGATCTCACCTTTACTTTGCTCTAGGAAGGGCCAAGTTTGATGGCCAGTGTCTGATGAGAGACACTGGCTCTGGGGAGCAGAGGAGGTGGGGATCTGAGAGTGTCGGGCAGGGAGGGCTCTTCGCTAGCTTGGCTTAGAGGGTGGAGGGACCAGGCTCACAGACTCAGAATTTGCAGGTTTCTGCATTCGGACTTTCTGTATGGTTGGCAATGCTCTCCGTGCCCTGGGCCCTGGCAGAAGAGTGGTTCTTACCAGGCCCAGGGATGATTGGTGAAGGGGGAGCAGGAGGCACAGCGGTGGGGGCTTTGTTCCCTAAATGCCACTCACATGACTCTCTGACCTCGGAGTCCTTCCCCTTTCTCTTGTCTTTTTCTCCTCCACCGGCTTTGGCCCTGCTTCAGTTTCCCTTCTCTATTTTCCTTTTCTCAATCTACACAAAGCCCTCAGAGGCCTGGAGCTGCCCTGGGGCCTCCTGCCTCTTGTGAGGTTGGTTTCCAGTTCCTGGACTGCAGACCTGGGGCTGTCAGCCCTGGAGGGGCCCGGGAAGGCCTCGGGGGGCCTGGTTGGGAGCAGGCAGGCCAATGAGCCAGCACCCCAAGGCTGGCCCTGCACCCGGCATCCCGTGGGGTGGGGGTGGCGGGGGGGTGGCAAGCCTCAGTATCTGATGGCGCCCCTGGTGCAGGCCACCGCCCCTCCCCACCCATCCATGACAGACAGGCCTTGCTCTACAGACAGGCCTTACCCATCACACAGCCCATCCCACTGGCCTCAAGTCCTTCTCAGCGAAGAAGGCGGCACCCAGATGTGGCACTCTGGCTTAGAGCTTCATCTTTAGTTTCTAGAAGCTTTTCCCACAATGCTTCTGAACGCTGTCTGCTCATTCAGAATCACCTGGGTAACTTCCCAAACAGAAAGATGACCAGACCCCAAGCTGAGACTCTGGTTTCTTTGGTCTGAAGCGTAGGCTGGGGTGGATAGGGGGTAGTCTCCCCAGGTGATTCCGATCAGGCATCAGGAGTGAGAGCCTCTCTTTGACTGAGGGCCGAGTGTCACAGAGAGAACACGGAATGCAGTTTAGGAAGCCTGTGCTTTAGTCAGACCACCCTCAGCGAGACATGTGTCCCTGGGCACAGCTGTCTGTCTGCCGTCACTGGCACCCTAAGGAGAAATTGACCAATTTGTGGAATTTCAGACTTGGAAGGGGCCCTGAAGGTCAACCAATCCATGCATCCCTTGTTCTCCAAACGAGAGGACTGTGCCCGGAGGGAGTAAGTGGAGTGCCCAGGGTCCCAGGGGGCTTGAGCAGGGTCAGGAAACCAGCCCAGCTTGGGGCAGTCTCCTCCCCCTGGCTACTCTCAGCTGGGCCGCTCTCGGGGAGTTCTCTCTAGATGAGATTGCTGGGGAGATTGTGTCTCTGGGAGCAGTTCTGGAGGGGGTCTGGTCTCCGCACTGTTTCCTGGAGGAGGAGACGGGCCTTCCGAGCCTGGAGGTGGGGGAGGGGAAAGCACTGGCTAGAATCAGCGGGCGTTGCTCTCAGCCAAACTTTGCAAGAGAACTTGCAGAGACGCTGACTTTTTGCAGCTGTTTTATGAGGTCTGTGTACTGAAAAGGGAAGTTTGGCTGCATTTAGAAAGTTGTCCACAAAGAGGAATGGCGGGGGCAGGGGTGGGGAGGGTGGAGGGTTGCGCGGAGCTGGAGGAAGAAGCTGGGCGATCCGGGAGAGATGCCAGCAGGGGCCTGAGGACAAGGGTTTGATTTGGGCCCACACGTTGTCACTTTGGAAGCTCTTGGGGTTGGGAGGTGGGGCTGGGGGAAAGTGCAGGGGAGAGGAAAGGAAAAGAAAGGGAGAAGGGGGCGGGCAGGAGTTCCCAGCCTGGGAGCCTAGCTTTTTCTTGGATTGGAAGCAAACATGGAGGGTGTTGGGAGCATGGCCAGTTCTGCCCCAAAGGCCCAGCCAGTGGTTTCCTCTAGAGGGGCCCAGGGACGTGGTGGGAGGTGCTGAGAGAGGAAGAAGCTTTGTCAAGATGGTGCAGCCCACAGGAGGGGCATGTTAAAGGAGGAACTTCCCCTTCCCCCAAGGTGCTCAGAGGTTTCTCTGGGCAGCCTGAAATGTCCCATCCTTCAAGGCCAGAAAGGCATCGAACTTCTCCCTGGACCGACCTGGGGCCTAGGCTCCAAGGTGGCAGCAGGAAGGATACTGCACTAGGCTCTGGAGGCCTGGATGGTTTCCGAGGGCCTGGTTGAAGATCCCCACGCCTCACTTTCCTGTTCTTGCTGGCACCTGGGAGGAGCCGTCCCACTGCCCTGTAACAAGTGCCCTGGCCCCAAGCACCAGGAAAGACAATGGCACTTCTGATGACTATGTGGTCACACTCCCCCTGCCCCTGCCAAGCCCACTGCCCTCCCAGAGTCTCTGGCACTGGTAGGGTGCTGCGATCTGCTGCCCCCAAGCCCAGCCTTGTCCATGTCTGTGTATGTGGGAGCAGAGTGAGGGGCTGGAGGTGGGGGGACCGTAACCTTGACCCGGAGCTCTCTCGCAGAAGATCCTGCCCTCACCAGAAATGTGCCTAGCAGAGCTTCTCCTCCCAAGGCCGCCCCACTCCAGAGGACCACGACAAGAGACTCTAAGAGGCAGAGCCCCTCTCTCCTGACACTGACCATGCCACCCTGGCCGCAGAGGCGGTGCTGCTGTCTTTCTCAGGGACGTGGTAGAATGGGCATCCAGAGGGATCCACTCTGAGGATGGGCAGAGAGGGAAGGTCTGCACTGGTTCTGCCTCAGTGGCTGAGCATCTGAGGCCAGAAGAACACCTCTCAAAAGAGACTGCTTAGTGTGTCCTGGCAAAGAAAGCAACTTAACTCAACTCAACAAGACTTCCACTCATTCTGTTATTCAGTGAGTCTTTACTGAGTTCCAACTATGTGCCAAGTGCTGTGTTAAGTGCTGGGGATGTAGAAGACAACACATCACAATTAGTCTCTGGTGGAGGTGCTTGAGAGCTCTCTGTGCGTCTGTGTCTCCACTATATCCATGAGGGTGGCCATGGTGCCGGGACGGGGTGAGGCAAAGCCCTTACTCCTGTGGTCTCACTGGGGAGACAAGATGCAGGATGAGATGAAGTTTAAATAAATACATTATCCCCTCTGGTAACCACACGTTGAAGTGAACATGACCAGGTTCAGGCTATGCAGGTCTATAAGTGCTGTGGGTGGACCTGATGGGGCAGCCCCACTGGGTCTGGGTTACTCTCCAAGCTTCTTGGAAGGATCTGATTAGGTGGGCCTGACTATCAACCTTGAAAAAAGTCATCAGTTCTGCCATGAGTGTATTGGACTGGAAAAATCTATATAGATCCTACCATCTTTCTTGGTTCCTTCTTCCCATTTCCCCCCCTCTCCTTCTCCTTCCTCCATCTCACTCAGAGCCAGAAAACTTCCATGGCCAATGACTGGATGGCAGGTTTGGTCGAACGCCTTCTGTTTACAAAGCACAGTGTTAGCTGCAATAGGTTTATAGAGATAAACAATATGGACCTTATCCTTAAGGACCTTCAAACCAGCTTGGGTTCACAAGTCGCTATAATAGGAGATAGTGAAAGATGTATGTGGGGACTGCAAACAACAGGAAAATTGAGTCTCATCCCTGGCATAGGATTTGGAATATCGATTCTGTGTTATTTGTGTGTGTGGGGGGGTGGGGTGGGTATGCTGTCTACTGTTTGTTGTTTGTTTTTATCTCAAACTTCAGAAAAATTATAAGAACATTAATGGGTAATTTCTGTAAGCCCTTTCCCAAGATTCACCAGTTGTTTACATTTGATGGAATCATTTGAGAACAAGTTAGAGACATTTTGCTCTTTTACCACTAAACACTTCAGTGTGTATTTCAAGGACATTGTTTTTTACGTAGTCTGGTTTCCTCATAGCTGAGCCTTCTTCCTCTCATTTTCAGACAGTATTGGATCACTCTGTCCCCTACATAAAGCTTATTTAATGGGAGACAACTAGCTTGGTCTTCTGCTTGACACCATGCTGGTGGCTGGGCCATTGGGGGCTGCTGGGTCATAGGGTTTCCCTGGGAATCTCTGCTGGCCTCAGTGGCTGTGCCTGGGTCGGCTTGCTACCAGGCAGCCAAGCTGCCCCCTTAGAGGCCTGGCCAGGCCTTGGCCGAACTCTCTGCTCTCTTTCCCTCCACTTCGTTCTTGACTTTTCTGCACATTCTCCCGCCCACAGATACGAACGTCGCATGATGTTGACTTCCCAGTGTCCAGCACGGCCTGGTGGAAGCGGAGTGAGCTTGTTTGGACACTTTCTCTGGGCCTTGGAGGCCAGCCCGGGCTCCTCTGAAAACACAGGAGGCTTCCCTTCCCTGACTCGCAAGAGGAGTGAGGTGCTGTGGCACAGTCTGGCTCCAAGGCCTGTGGTCCCGCTCAGGACCGGCAGTCTTAGGCTGAGGGAACATTTTCCAGAGTATGGCTGAGGGACAGAAGGTCTCCACGAGATGGGCTGGGATGGGCAGGGTTGTGGAAAGGCCCCTGCTTGTTCTGGGAGGTGTTCAGGACGCTGAGGTTTTGGAAATCCATGGTGGCTGTTCATGACTGCTCCCAGCTTTGGGAGGAGGAATGAATGGGTGTCCGTTTCCTTGGGTTCAGTGGCAAAGGTGAAGCCCAGGACTGCTGATCCCTCGGCTGGGCCTGGGGAGGGTGCTGGGCTTTGAAGGGGAACACAGCCTAGAGGACTGGACCTTGGAGTCATGAGTTGCTGTCCACATACAGTGAGCCTTGCCTGGAGGTCTTTCAGCACTGGCCAGGACACAAACCCAAAGTGATCTCCGGGCTGTACTCAGGGGTGCCTCTGATGGAGCAGGTATGAGAAACCCCAGGGAACCCATGAGACAGAACATACTGGAGGAATTTAACTAGGCAGATCAATCTCGTGCAAAGAAAGGCCAAGGGAAGGGAGAGCCCAGAGCAGGCCTGAGCCGTCAAGGAACGCTCTGGGGAGGAAGGGAAGCCTCCTTTCGGCAGCCTCTCCCTCTGTTCTGCTCTTGCACACAACCCCCCGGGGTCCTGTCCCAGCTTTCTTGGGCCTGTTTCCTCCTCTGTGAAATAGGAAGTGGGCCACCTGAGTCATCTCCCTGGGGCAGTGAGTACTGAGAGGTAATCCAGCGGAGTCAGTGGGTTGCAGGGGAGGTTGGAGAGCTTATGAAAATACAGATGCCTGGGCCCCAGCCCAGACTTTGGGAGCCGATTCTCTGGGGGTGAGGCCCAGGTCTAGATAGGTTTCCTTTTGAACAAGCTCCCCAGGTGGTCCTTGGATCAGAAGCACGGTGACTATGGGGTCTTTGCATCCTCAAGCCCCGGATTAAACCGCAGGCCAACCGGATCCAGACTCAGGCCTCTATTCCTTGATGTATTTTCCCTGGTGTCGGGCAGAGCGTGGTACAGGTGGGGGCACCCTGGCCTTCCCACCTGGCAGTCCATCGGACCCTCCCATCTGGGAGCTGAGCCGAGGTCCTGGCGGCCTGAATGCATCCCCTCTCTCCTTCCCTAAGAACGACCTCAATGCCTCCCATTACCATCTCCATGGCACTGGCCTCCAGGGCCCCATGGAAATCACGAGGCTTTCTGAGGAGTCTTGCAGACTTCAGAAAAGACCCCGGGCCCCCTGCCCACCCCGGGCTCCCTGGCCCTCTAAATCCCGCTCGGAGCGCGGACACAGAGCTCCCTCTCTCCTCGGCGGCCTGGCCGCTCATTCTCCCACAGAGCTGACGTTTCTCTGCGGCCCAGCTGGCTGCAGTTTTTAGAAATAACAATATCCCCGGGGGGGAGGAGCGGCGGGGTGAATGGGCGCCTTTGTCCGGGGCCCTGTGAAGCCCGATTAATTATGCGCTGCGGAGCGCGGGGAGCTCGGCGGCCCGGCCCCCCGGCGGCTGAAAGGCCCCGGCTTGGGAGCGCGGCCGCCGGCTCTGCGCCGCCGCACAAAGGGCCGCGAATTAGAAAACCGCCAATTACCCCGCATTTTGTATTTGCCCTTGTTTCGCTGACACTGTGGACGGCCCCTCCCCGGGCGGCTGCACTTTGAGGGTTTTCCAGCCCTTTCTCGGTTACCAGGGGCGACTGGGCAGAGGGCTGGGGGGGGCTTGGGGAGAGCGGGAGGCGCCAAGCGCCGGGTGGGATCGTGTGCGGTGGGGACTTCGGGCGGGAGACAAGCGTGTGGGTATCGCCCCCGGGGACGTGGGTCTCAAATCTCACGCTCTTGCCAAAGCCTGAGCCTGTTCATAATGCAGATCCCCGGGCCCCGTTGACTCAGGAGGACGGGATTGCTCAGGAAGCTGTATTTTAACAGGCAGTCAGGATGATTATATTTTTAAAAAATTAAAGTATAACAGTGACATGCAGATTATTTTTTTACAATATAATTTTTTTTTTTAAACCTAAAGTCTTTTTTTAAAATTAATTTATTTTGGGCTGCATTGGGTCTTCATTGCTGTGCACGGGCTTTCTCTCGTTGCAGTGAGCGGGAGCTACTCCGTCGCAGTGCGCAGGCTTCTCATTACTGTGGTTTCTCTTGTTGCCGAGCATGGGCTCTAGGCGTGCGGGCTTCAGTAGTTGTGGCGCACGGGCTTAGTTGCTCCGCGGCATGTGAGATCTTCCTTGACGAGGGTTCGAACCCGTGTCCCCTGCATTGGCAGGCGGATTCTTAACCGCTGCGCTACCAGGGACATCCAATATAATTTATTCTATAAAATTGTAGTATGAACGTGTTGCACATGCATAGATATTAAGTATACAGTTCCATGCACTTTGACAAATATATACATCTGTGTTACCTACATTCCATCAAGATTTAGAGCAATTCTATCGCTCCAGAAATTCCAGATCTTCTTTCCAGTCTCCCCACCCCACCCTCCAGCCCCTAGGCAACCCTGTTCATCATCGTTCAGTTTCATCTGTGTTTGGACTTCCTTATAAATGGAGTCATACAGTATCCACTTTTTTGTTTCTGATTTCTCTCATTCAGCATAATGTGTTTGAGATCCACCCATGTAACAGTAGTTCGTTTCTTTTTATTAAACACTTTGTTTATCTGTTCACCTGTTGATGGACACCTGGACTGTTTCCAATTTTTGACTGTTATACATAAAGCTGCTATGATCATTTTGCACAAGTCTTTTTTGCAGACATATGTTTCAATATCTTTTAAGAGTGGAATTGCTGGCTCATAAGGAAGGTATTAAGTTTAGCAGACACTGCCAAACTTTTCTAAAGTGCGTATACGATCTTGCATCCCCACCAGCGATGTATGAGAGTTCCGGTTGCTCTTCTTCTTTGTCAGCACTTAATATTGTCAATCTTTTTGATTTTAGACATGCTAGTGGGTGTCAGGTGATTTTAATAGCTGAGCTCCAATGACTATACTTGAAGAAAACACCTGTCTAGTGTAATTCTTGCATTTGCCTGCAAAGTCCAGCAGGGTAAATGGTCTCCCCAAGGGTGACAGATGGTTGGGCAGAGATGGGATGAAAACACAGGACTCCTGACTATCAGACAAGTGCTGTCTCCTTGTTATCTTTGAGGTGATACTGCTGCAACTCGTGTGTGTGTGTGTGTGTGTGTGTGTGTGTGTGTGTGTGAAGTGTGGGTTTTGCTCTGCCCAGGACCATTCAGAGTGGACCTGGAAGGGCACTTCTGAAGAGTCCCTGCCTGCCACCCAAGCAGCAGCATACATATCTCTCTGGGGTCAAGAGATTGGGCTTGACCAGGTAGGTGTGGACACACGCACACACAGGGACAAGGGTAGGGGTTGGTGGCTGGCTACCTTGACTCTTACTCAGAGGGCACAGACCAATTCTGAGAGTCCCTCTGCTCAGCTAGCCATAGAGGGAGGGTCTTAGATATTTTTCTCATCAAGCACAGAGGAAGTGCTGGGTGATGGGAATGAGGGAGCGGGAGTCCTGGGGCTTCCAAAGTCCTCCTTTGCCTATAAGCATTCTCCTAAAGAGGCTTTTAAGGCTCTCCAGAACCTGCTGTGACCTATCCTTATAGTCTTGTATCTGGCTACCTCTGTGTATTGTACTCCAGCAGTAACGGACACCTGTCCATCCACTGTTGTCTCTCTACCCTGCCTAACAATGTAGGTAGGATTGGGGACGGTATTGTCCAAGGATAGCTTCACCAAAATAAATATCCCCCCCCAACCATCCTGTTCTTGCAATGTAACTGACACTCCTCCCACTGAGAGGTGGGGTCTACATTTCCTCCCAATGAATCTGGGCAGGGGCTTGTGACTGCTCTGGCCCATAGAGTTTAGCAGAAGTGATGATTTGGGATACTAAGTCATATAAAGGACATAACTTCCACCCTGCTCTCTCTCTTTTTTGGGTATTCTTCCCCTAGGAACCCAGCCTAGGGAGGGACTGGAGTGGTGAACAAGGATCAGAGGAATAAACGAATAAAACAAGAGAGGGCCTTGCATGGAAGGAACAGTGATGGGAGTGCCATGGAGAATAATTGACTCCCCTGCACCTGAGGGCCAAACAAATATCAAAATCAAAATCACTCTTGGAAAAGAAAAATCACTCTTGGAAATGATGCTACCGACTTTTTTTCCTTATCAATAATTATTTTAATTTTTTATATTTATTTTTTCCAGAAGTATATGACATTTGTTTTTGTCTACTTGCAAAACAGCATATTCATATTCAACTGATATGAAGAGTTCAACAGAAACGTTTTACTGAAGGGAACCCATGTCTGTGACAGACCATCTCTGAGGACAGATGTCCTGAGTTTAGATATATTCCTCCATTTCTTTCTTTTTATTTTCTTCCAATTTTATAGAGCTATAATTGATGTATGGTACTGTATAAGTTTGCATAAAGCTTACATGTAAGTACAGCACAATGATTTGACTTCCATACACCATGAAATGATTAGCGCAATAAGTTTAGTGAACGTACATCATCTCATATATATACAAAATTAAAGATACTACAGACTTTAGGATGGCACCCATATCTGTAGGCAGAGGGGAGAAAGGATATGAGGCAGGGATGTAGCTGTTGAATGTTTTATTTCTTTAGAAAGATAAGGAGGGCTTCCCTGGTGGCGCAGTGGTTGAGAGTCTGCCTGCTGATGCAGGGGACACGGGTTCGAGCCCTGGTCTGGGAGGATCCCGCATGCCGCGGAGCGGCTGGGCCCGTGAGCCACAACTACTGAGCCTGCGCGTCTGGAGCCTGTGCTCTGCAGCGAGAGAGGCCGTGATAGTGAGAGGCCCGCGCACAGCAATGAGGAGTGGCCCCCGCTCGCCGCAACTAGAGAAAGCCCTTACACAGAAACGAAGACCCAACACAGCCAAATAAATAAATAAATAAAAATAATAAATAAATAAATAAATAAAAAATAAATAAATAAAAAATTAGTAATATGCTAAGAAAAATATTTTTTAAAAAAGATAAGGAAATCTGAAGCAATATGGCAAACTGTTGACATCTGTTGAATCTGGGGAGCGGCTACATGGGGTTCTGTTAGATTATTTTTTAATGTATAATAATTTAAAAAAATATTTTGAGAGGTTGCCCATCAGGACACTGCAAACTAGTTTTGTGACTTTTGCCAGAACTCATTTCTGGTTGTAGATTGGCCTCTGAGTAGTTTATGGAGCTACATGACTCAAGTCTGTCAGGGACACAAGTCCCAACAAGGAGCAGAATATAAAGAGTCAACTTTCCATTGACGCTAAAAGCACTCATAAATAAGATCTTTGGTAAATGGAGAATGTCATTGCCTGCTGCATATAGAGTGAAACCAAATGGTTGAACAGCCACAAGAATCTTTTTTTTTTTTTTTGCGGTGCGGGCCTCTCACTGTTGCGGCCTCTCCCGTTGCAGAGCACAGGCTCCGGACGCGCAGGCTCAGCGGCCATGGCTCACGGGCCCAGCCGCTCCGCGGCACGTGGGATCTTCCCGGACCGGGACACGAACCCGTGTCCCCTGCATCGGCAGGGGACTCCCAACCACTGCGCCACCAGGGAAGCCCAAGAATCTTTTTTTTTTTTGACTGGCGGATCAGGTCAGCCTCTCAGGACTTCATGGGAAGATCATTGATTAGCTATCAGCCTTCCTGGGGATGACCAATACTAGACAATTGTACGGAACTGCTGTAGGCAACTCTTGGAGGGCTGCACAGCTCACACTTAGGGCCTGGGCTCTGGGCACCACTCTGATACTCATGGTGAGGGGCTCAGCAGTTGAATCTACAGTATAAGTTCTATACTAGGTGACTCTTCTGCACCCTGTTCCCCCACGATAGCTGATGGGTATGGAGGGAATAGCCGAATCAAACTGGGCCAGTCAGATTCTTTCAATCTCAAGACTGAAAGATTCTTTTTCTCAAGATTCTGGATTTTGGGGAAGCTGTTGGAATGGGGCTGCTTTAATGGAAGTGTTCTAGGGAGGAGGTTCATTGACTCTGGCCTTTCTCAGGGCTCTGGCCTTTCTCAGGGCTCATTTGTTCATCCCTTTCTTGAAATTTAATAAGTTTATTATTGTTATTTGCCAGCACTGATTTCTGTTACTTGTCCTAAGGAGTAGATGAATATAATGTTTTATTATATCTTCCAGCCTTCCCCTAGTGCTGCCGCTGGTATATGTGGTATTTTTGTTGAGCTAGAAAAAGGTGCCTCTTTGGGTGGACAAATTAAGAAAAGCTCTTTTTCCCTCCAGGCAGACACAGTCCCTCACCCGGGTGGACGGTTTGGCCAGTGGAATGTGGGGTTGGGTTTCAGGCCCCATTCCACTCACTTCCTTGGCCAGACCCCTCTGTGCAGTACACAGACCACATAACCATTCATGGCAGCCCTGCCTGACCAACATTTGTTTCCTGGCTGATTTGTCCTCTGCGTCAAGGTGTCATTCAGAATATGAAACATTATTCCAGACAAGATTTACTAGAAATGTTGGTCTATTGTGCAAACCCTATTCAGGACTGTAATGCTCATGACAAAAATGTCATTTGTAGTCTTTGAAATCTGTCCAAAGTCAAGCCTTAAAGGAAATTTAGGAAAACACAGCCTGGTAAAAAAAAAAGCCTCATCTTCTGATGTATAATCTGAAGCCTTTAGAGGAAGCTTTCCATCAAACGGTCTGGCAGACATTCTTGAAATGTCAAAGGACACGACTCTTTCCCCCACGTCAACACACTAGTGAGAAGGTGAAAGCAAGTGCATAGGAGTGAGTTGACAAAGTGTCTCAGGCCATGGTGAAAGTGACATGGAAACCACAACCAAGGCACTGACGGCCAAGGGGAAGAAAATGATCTCAGGGAGGAGAAAATGCCTCGAGAGGCGGCTGCTCCAATTCTGATTCTCTAATTCAGTTTCCTGCAGGTAATGTGAGTCCCACCACCTTTCTGAGAGAAAGCTGAGTGTAGAAAATCAAGTCAGGAGCTTTCCCAAGACAGGCGACCCACCTACCCTTACATCATGTACCATCTACCCCTGTGTCCATAAATAGAGGAGGCAGTGAGGACTAGCAAGCAGTTAAGGTTGTGAGTCTAGAACCGGGATGCCTGGGTTCAGATCTCAACTCTGTCACTTTCCAGATGTGTGACCTTGGACGTGTTACTTAACTTCTTGTGATGGCTTGAAAACATGCCCACCATCCTTTAACTCTCCTCCCATACGAATTGGAGTCTTTTGTCCCTTCCCCTCAAACGTGGATGTGACTTTAAGAGTGCCCAGACAAATAGAATGCAGCAGAAGTAACACTGTATAATTTCCAAGGCTAGGTTAGAAAAGACCATGCAAGTTTCTGGTGGTTCCTTTTGGGACACTCATGCTGGGATCCTTCAGTCACTGTGAAAGAAATCTAGCCACCCTAGGCTACCTTGTAGAGTGATCACGTTCAAAGAAAGAGATGCCTGAGGAGCCCCAGACATCTAGCCCCAAGCTGTTTGAGTCTTCCTAGCCTATGTCCCAAGCATGCAAATGAAGAAGCATTGGAGGTGACCCCAGCCCCAGCCATCCAATTGACTAGAAACTCATGAGAGAGATCCTGAAGAACTGTCTGGCTTATTCCCAGACAACCCCCAAATTTGTGAGCTAAATAAATAATTGTTATTGTTTTAAGACCATTGTTCTGGGATGTTTTGTTATCATGCTACGGGTAGACTTTTTGTTACCTAGACCTGGAGAGCTGCGTGATCTGCCTCATCTGTGGCTTAGGACTGGGGATGCGGGCAGAAATGGTAAAAGGGTTTTGAAGGTATTGTTAGTGGAAGCCTGGTGGCCCTCAAGGAGGCTGCTGGTGAAGGCTTAAAGGAAAGTGAGGAAAACGTTGTTAGAGTCACAGGAAAGGGGATCTTTATTATGTAGTAGAGGCAAATTTAGCAACATTGTCACTTGAAGTGATGTGGGCAGTAGAAAATGTACCTAATGAGCCAACGATTTGGGCTAAGAAGATTTTTAAGCAGAATGTTGAAAGTGCCAATTGGGTTATCTTAGCTGCATATGGTAAAGATGGAGAAAGATGAGTTAAAAAGGAAACTCTAATTTTTAAACAAAATTTATAGGAAATATAAAAAAGCCAGGAATTTGTTGGGTTTGCAAGTAAATCTTGTTTCTCATTCTCAGACTTCCAGATAGCAAAAAATTCTCCAAGTATGAAAGGGCTTTAAGACAAAGATAAAACCCAGAGTGGGACTCTAAGAAATCTCACAAAGATCTAATCCTTCATAAAATATTTCCAATAGACAAAGGCCCTCTAAATATTTCAAGGGTGTGCCTCACAGATTCTCTTCATTAAACAATAAGGTTTCTAAGAACCTTAAGGGGATTATCCTTCTTGACAGCCTCACAAAATTTCTAGGTAGAGAAGAGCTGATCTCGATGATATTTGTGTGTAGCTTTTGACTAATGGAGTGAACCTCAACAGGATCCATAGGAAACCCACAAAGTTTTAAACAGAATTATATAGGCAGAAGAACAATCAGCTTGGACTAAAAGGGACAGAGTAGAACAAAATGACCCCCATCCAATTTTTTTGGACTTTGGGCTCCCAAATTCTGAGGAAAGGAAGAAAGCTGAGAAAACTGCTCAGTTGTCAAAAAAAAAAAAAAAAGCCATTGTTTTAATAGAAAAGAAAGGAAGATTAAGAAAGTGGGACCAAGAACCCAGAGGATAGATCCAAGAGCCACAGAGAAATATCCCCAGGCAGTAGAACTGAGCTCTAATCAAGAAATTGGCCATATGTTCCTGGTTGAATTTCAAAATTGCTATGGACTAGTGACCCCTACGTGCCTCCTTCTCTGCACATTTTTTTACCAAGATTGATTTATTTATTTGTTTGTTTGTTTATTTGGCTGTACCAGGAATGTGGGACCTTTTTTTTTTTTTTTTTTTAGTTGCAGCATGGGGGATCTAGTTCCCTGACCAGGGATCAAACCCAGGCCCCCTGTGTTGGGAGCGTGGGGTCTTAACCACCAGACCGCCAGGGAAGTGCCTGCCCATTTTGAATGGGAGCATTTATAGTGGTTCTCCTATGCCTTTTCCATTATTGTGTGTTGGGTGTGCATGGGTGAGATAACTTGTTTCTTTAGCTCACAAGTCTTTAGGTAAAGAGGAATAGTAGTCAAGGAGATGTGCCTGAGGAATTGCCTCTGAGGCCCCTCCTCCATAGCTGGGTGATTTAGATGACAAGAATCTAGACCTCTAGCCTAAACCTGAGGCCATAGTAGTTGAGACTTTGGGGGGATCACTCGAAGCAAGTGAGTGTATTTTGCATGTGGGAGGAATGAAATTAATTGATGTGCAGAGGATAGACTATGGTAGTTTTAAACATGGCTCAAATTTGTTGACACATTTCCTACCAAGAAATGGAATTGATGTCCCCTCCCCCATGTTGGGGTAAGTCTTTGTCTTAACAAGTAGAATATGGCAGAAATGACATTGCATGGCTTCCAAGGCTAGGTTAGGAAAGGTGTCACAGCCTCTGTCTTGGTCTCTCAGGACACATGTGTTTGGATTTCTGAGTTGCCACGGAAGAAGCCCAGCTATTCTGAAGCTTCCACGTTGGAGAGCTCATGTGGAAAGGTCATAGAGAGTTAGAGATGCCCCAGGATCCCCACTGTTCCAGCCCCCACTTGTTTGCATCCTCGCAGCCCAGGTGCCAGGTATATTAGTGAAGAAGCCCGTAAGCCTACCCTAGCCTCACTCACAGTCTGATTACAATCTCATGAGACCCCAAGCCAGAACTTCCCAGCTGAGTTACTTGTTTCCTGAGCCACAGAATCTGGGAATGGTAATAAAACTTTTTTTTTTTTTAGAGCCACTAAGTTTTAGGGTGGTTTGTAACTCAACAATAGATAACCTTTTTAAGTAACCTTTCGCTATCTATAAATAGGGCTAATGATAATACCTACTTCAGAGGAGGGTAAATGAGTAAGAAGTAAATAGTTAACATTTGTGAAGCACTAAGCTGGGGTATGGTGTGAACCTAACACTCCATGAATGTTACTTATCCTTTACAGAGCTTCTCAGGGCTGTTATCCTGAATGATCAAACAAAAGTGAACCAAACAAAAGTGATATTTAGTTTAAGTTTCCTCCATTCAATAAGGAAATGTTTGCCTGACTGTTTGCCTGACAATGTACATTTGTTAAATAAGTGAAAAAGAAGAAAAAAAAAAAAGGAGCTTTTCTGGGTGGTAACTGGTCACCCAAGATGGCGCTTCCTTATGTTCATTGCCTTGTAGAATTCCCGCCCACACTGAATCTGGTCTGGGACTGCAACTCACCTTAACCATAGAATACGGCCAAAGTGGCGCTGCATCAGTGTGGTCCTAAGCTGTAGTGAGGTGTAGGGGCTTCCACTTTTGCACTTTTGGGAGCGCTGTGCTGTCATGTAAGAAGTCTAGTACCCTGCTGGAGAATTCCATGTGGAGAGGAAACCTGGAAACACCACATGGAGAGGGAGAGACACTGAGAGTAGATGGAGACAGAGGGAATCCCAGCAATCCTAGAGTCCCAGCTGAGCCCAGCCTTCCAGGGTCCTGGCCAGGGTGTCAGACACGAGAGTCAGCCATCTTGACTCAGTCCAGTCGAGTGCCCAGATGACTGCCGTCCCAGGTGCCATCTGGCTGTAGCAGCACGAGAGACCCCCAGTGAGATCAATAGAAGAACTAACCAGGCAACTTATAAAATCTTGAGAGATGGTAAGTGTTTGTTGTTCAGTTAAAGCCACTACATTTTAATTAATTAATTAATTAATTAATGGCTGTGTTGGCTCTTCGTTTCTGTGCGAGGGCTTTCTCTAGTTGCGGCAAGTGGGGGCCACTCCTCATCGCGCTGCGTGGGCCTCTCACTATCGCAGCCTCTCTTGCTGCGGAGCACAGGCTCCAGACGCGCAGGCTCAGCAGTTGTGGCTCACGGGGCTAGTTGCTCCGCGGCATGTGGGATCTTCCCAGACCAGGGCTCGAACCGGTGTCCCCTGCATCGGCAGGCAGATTCTCAACCACTGCGCCACCAGGGAAGCCCCAAGCCACTACATTTTAGAGTGGTTTGCTACACTGCTGTAGATAACCAAAAAGGAAGTGCCCAGGACGGTGCCTGGCATAGAGTAGGTACTCAATAAATACTGCTGACTAAATGAATGAACCTCTTCATTCTTTTCCTCGGGCTTGGTGCTCTGAGATGCCTCCCAGCCCACTGCTCGGCCCTCTGCCTCTGCCTTATCTTATCGCCTAGGGACTAGTGGGGCTGAAGTAAAACGGGGACTCCTGTTGGGCTCTTGGGTGCACAAAAGCCTGAAATGAAAGTTTCCTTTGTGAGACAATCCCAGCCTGTAGATCTCGAAGGCAATGTTTCCCCACTTCTTGGTATAACGGGAGCAGGTCTTCTATATTTGCAAAGAGGAAAGAAGAGAGAAACAGCTTTGGAGTCCATCTACCCTGGGTTTGATTTCCTGCTTCTCCATATCCTGACTATGTGGCAGTGAACTGCTGATTTAACCGACTTCCTTATCTGCAAAATGGGCTCAAGATCAAGGCTTCGGTGCAAAGAGTCAACGTGCCATTCTTTGTACAGTGCCTGGAGCACAGTAGGCGCCTTAGAGCTGTGAGTGTGTCTAAACACGGGTAAATCTCAGACATGATGTGGAACAAAATACGCCCATGGCCAGAGCACATACTATATGCTATTCCACTTAAATGAAGTCCCCAAACGGGCAAAATTAATTGACGGTAAGAGAAAAAAATTTCTGAGAGTGGTTACCACTGAGGGGATGGGTATTGACTGTGGAGGGGCTCCAGGGAAAATTCTGGAGCACTTGAAATGTTCCATATTTTGATCCAGGTGATATACACATATATAAAATTCATAGAGCCATACCATTTAAAATTAATACACGTCACTGTGTATCTTAATAAAGAAGTTGAAAAAGTGTTAGTGTATCATCCCTTCACTCAGGAGTGATCTTTAGGAATTTCCTAACTCCCAGGCCTTTTGCCCGCCCCCCCACCCCATGGGACTGTCTATCCTTCCCTGCTTGGCCCCAAGTCCACGCTGAGAACAGCCTTGAGTAACGTTATCCTAGAGCTTGGCATAAGCCAGCTGCCACTGCCAGGCTTGGCTTGGGGCTGATTCCAGGATGGGGACTGAGCTGGTAGATGTGCTCTTGGGACAGGCTCTGGGGCTCCACGAGACCTGATGGGGGAGTCCTGCTTCAAGATCGCTGGGGAAGTGGCTGTGGGGTCCTAGATGCCCTTGGGTGCTCATGAGTGGGAAGGGGGACTTACCACCCCCCAACGAAGAGCTGGGGGCTTTGAGGGGGCTGCAGAGTGTTTGGAATAAGTGAGCAACTGGAGCACGTCCTTGGCACGGTGGGCCCGGCTCCTGGAAGGAAAGCCTGGAGGGATGGGTGCCGAGGGCGTCCAGACTGGGCAGAAATAAAGAGCTTGTTCTGCTCACAAGCCTGCTATTTGAGGACTGGAGCCATGACGTCCCTCAGAGTTTCCATTCTCTGTGCTGCAGCTGTTGGTTACGTGTTTCATTCAAAATGCTTTGCAGGAAGCAGCAGGCTCCACATTCCAGGGCTTTTAGTCATTTTTTCTCTCAGAGCTTTGGGGCTGGGATTAGAACGTTCTTCAAACCACACTGTCCTCGGCTGGACTCCCAAGAGGAAGTGGGTGGGTCCCTGGGGAATGAGAACGTGGGTCCCACTTCAGGGATGGAATGAAAAAAAGATTAAGGCCAGCACAAGTAAACTCCTAGAGAGATGGCTGACCTGGGGCCCACGAAGGATAAGGGGTGGAAGCCTGAGGGTGGCGACTCTTGCCTCCCCAGCCATGGGCCACAAGGAACTTGGAGTCTCTGGCCCACATGTGTGTGTGTGTGTGTGTGTGTGTGTGTGTGTGTGTGTGTGTGTGTGTGTGGCGTGTAGTGTGAGACGGAACTGAGTTGGTGGAGCATTTCATCCTAAGGGACACACACACTCAGCCCCTTGCTTTGGTTACTGCCCTCAGGCCAAGGAGAACGTGACATGGGGCTTCACTTGCTGCAGGGGTGGGTGGTGACATATGTTTGGATTGGGGGCAGAGAGAGAAACACTTTAGCTCATGGACCCCACAGATACACGAACCCAGAGAAACCACAACACATGCTTGCTAAGTGGCTGCTATGTTCCTGGCACTGGGCCGGGTGTTGGCAATACAACAGGGTACAAGATGGAATCCAACCCTGCCCTTGCAGTAAGGCCTGGGAAATATGGCCTGGAAGGCGTCCACTGGGATAAGGGGGAGACAGCAGATTAAAGGAGTGGGGACTGGTAGAGGCCAGATTCTGGCGGGCGGAGAGGAGGCGAGTGTAGATGGCCACCAGAGATCATGTAGATGGTGCGGTGCAGAGAGTCTGAAGAGCAGGGAAGAGCCCAGCCGAGACCTGGGTGGAATGGGGTGGTTGAGCTCTGGAAGCCGGAAGGAGCCCCAGTGGTCCTGAAGCAGGACTCCCCACTCAGTCTTGAAAAGCCCCAGAGCCTGTCCCAAGAGGAGGAGGAAAGAAGGGCCAGGGGTTCCCAGGCAGCCACCCTGCCAGGTGCCACCCTTTCCTCTGGGGCAGAGGGAAGGAAGTCCTGTGGTAAGAGCTTAGTCCAGCAATTAGATGAAAATGCCAAAGTGCTTTTGCTCCCTGGGTGTAAGCAGATTCAAAATATTCCCGCCTGAGATTTCTTACCCTAATCCATGCATATGAGGAGATATCAAGCCCCCAATTCTGTAACATTGTATGGAAAATGATTTTAAAAACCCAATTAAGGGGCTTCCCTGGTGGCGCAGTGGTTGAGAGTCCGCCTGCCGATGCAGGGGACACGGGTTCGTGCCCCGGTCCGGGAAGATCCCACATGCCGCGGAGCGGCTGGGCCCATGAGCCATGGCCGCTGAGCCTGCGCGTCCGGAGCCTGTGCTCCGCAACGGGAGAGGCCACAACAGTGAGAGGCCTGCGTACCGCAAAAAAACCCAAAACCAAACAAACAAAAAAACCCAATTAAGGTTTTGAATCAGTCAGCTTTGAGTTAATCAAAAGGGAGATTATCTGGCCCACCATGCCAAGGACGTGCTCCAGTTGCTCACTTATTCCAAACACTCTGCAGCCCCCTCAAAGCCCCCAGCTCTTCGTTGGGGGGTGGTAAGTCCTCCTTCCCACTCATGAGCACCCAAGGGATGTAGATGTACCTGTAGATGTACCTAATCTAATCACTCGGGCCCTTTAAAAGCAGAGAGCTTCCTCTGGCTGGTGGCAGGAAAGGAAGTCACAGATTTGAAGCATGGGGAGGGTGGTTCCATGTACCTTTGATGACTTGAAGATGGAGGGGACCACATGGAAGAGGCCTAAGAGAGAGCATCTTCTAGGAGCTGAGAGGGACCCCTGGTTGACAACCAGCAAGAAAAGAGCGCCTCAGTCGTACAACCACAGGAGCTGAGTTCTGTTACAATTAAAATGAACTTGGGAGCAGATTCTTCCCCAGAAATTCTAGACACCAGCCCAGCCAGCTCACACCTTGATTTTGGCCTTGCATGACCCGAGCAGAGTCCAGCTGAGGCCACCTGAACCTCTGACCTACAGAACTGAGATAATTAACGGGTACTATATTAAGCTGCTAACACTGTGGTAATTTGTTTTGCAGCAACAGAGAACGAATACACTTCCACTTTTTTGTTTCATCCCGAGAAGGTCCTGAGGAGGGTCTGACGACTCCTCCTTTGCAGACAGGGCAGGCTGGACGCATGCGTCCAGGCTGCGGCTTAGGCCTGGGCCCAGCTGAACGGCCACACGTGAACAGCAGGCACTCGGCCTTGGCCAAGGAGGTCTTGTCTTCCCACTGAGGAGGGAGGGGGAGGGCTGCATCTTACACTCCCCTTTATAAGAACCACCCAGCGGCTCCTTCCATGCCACAGACTGCAGGCTGCAAAGCTGCCCCAGCCCTGCATTCCCTGCAGAAAAGCAGAGCTCTGGGCGGAAACCAGAGAAGGGCAGTGACCTCGCCCTCCCCCTTCTTCTCAGATGACAAGTCTGGGCTCTGTCAAGGCAAGAGACAGGAGCTGGGATGCAAGGAGCAGTAAAGTTCAGCTGCACCCTTCCCCACCCCCATAAAAAGCCTTCTCTGACTGTTTGGGATTGCGAGTTTTTAATTTTATACTTGCTTCCTTAATAATTTGTTGGACACAGAGTCAGGTACCCCTGGGAGTCCAGAAATGTTTGCAAGGAGGAAGGTTATGTTTCTGCTTTATTGATGAAAAAGTCCTATTGAAGGATTTCTCGTTCCCACATGAGGCCTTTTCTCAAAACTTTCTCTGATTCTTCCCAGATGGTGTCCAGCTCTCTCCCCACAGCCCCTGGCAGGGTGGGGCTTCAGAAAGTAGGAGGGTTTTGTGTGTGACAGACCTGGGATCTCAGCTCCATCACTTAACCCTCTGAGGGGAGGGTGCGGGGTGGGCACGGTCCTGAGCCTCAGTTTCTTCCCGTAGGACGTGAGACAAGAGATACACACAAGGTGCCTGGTGGGCAAGAAGGAAGGAATAAATATTGTCTTCCTTATTGCCTGCTTTACCCCAACACAACAGCTATCTTGGAAACAAAATTTTTTTTTGACAACCAGAAGTTTAATTCTGGTGGGTGATAGGTGGGCCTGGTCGGCCAGCAGCAAAAGTCCTCAGTCAGCAGAGTTTGCCTTTGTGCCCCACCTTCTCAAAGCCACTTCCTCTCTCTCTATCCCATTTCCTCATTTCAGGCCCTGCCTGGCCAGATCCCAGGGCCCTGGGGGTGGACACACTGGGAAGCCTTTGAAAGCCTCTCACAGTCGGGTGTTGGTGAGGGCAGCAGAGCCTCGCTCTGGGGACTGACTGGCGGAATCCCAGGCTCAGGGCAGGCAGGCCGGTGGGGAGGGTATTTTGGGGCAGGAGAGGGGGTGCGAGGTCCCTCCAGGGTCTGTCTGGTGGGCACCGTGAGACGTGGCTGTGCGAGTCTCCCTCCTGCTTGGTTTCTTTCAACTGCAGGTTTGGAGGTTTGATTTAAAGCCTCCTAGATGGAGGTTTTGCTGTCAAGGAAGCTCTGGAGGAAAATCAGCTCACTTTCACCTTTTCAAAGTTTCCACGGTGAGGACTGAGCTGAGGGGGTCCTGAGGACAGAGGATGGGGCTGTCACGTGTTTTTCGGGGGGGCGGCGGTGGGAGGCGAAAGGAGCTTCAGGCTCTGGGTCCCGGGACATGGGCCCCACAGCAAGGAGGAAGGTGAAGGAAGGAGGAGGTGGGGTGACTGTTTGATCTTCCCTGCTGAGGAGGTGGAGGCCTCGGGGCGTTGCGGGAGGGAGGATATTTCAGGGCCCCTGCAAGTCCCTGGGTGTTGGGAGCTAAGCTGGTTCCTCACAGGGTTGCCTTCTGGGACAGAGGCTGAAGGAGGTCCCAGCTGGGCATCGGGGGAACAGGATCTGCTGCCCCGCCTGGGATGTCGAGGCTGGGGCCAGGCACTGCCCTCAGCCGCCGCCCCCCCTCCTCCCCAGGCTGTGGGCTCAAAGCTGAGCCAAGCATGAGACAGACGGCCTCTCTCCGCCTCTCTGTTCCCACCCCCATCCTGACGGGGTCTGGTTTTCATCACCCATTAATCACCGAAGCTTCCTACGGCCTGTGTCTGTCTGTCCACACTCACCAGCCCCCTGGGCCCTGGGGGGATGGATAGACAGACAGGCGGACGGTCTCCGACTTGGGGAAATTTAGGGTCACGCTGGGGGCTGCTCCCTGCTCCGAGGCAGGGGAGAGGCATGCTTCCTGAGCTTGTTAGGTCACCCGCACCCCTGGCCCGGCCACCTCACCCCAGTAGCGGGCGGCAGGGGCCATTAGCTGTCCTGTTCACCAGGAAGGAAATGGGCTGGAGGGCTGAGGAATTCTAATTAAGCTTCCCCAGCTGGCAGCCCGGCTGGCGGGTGAGAGCTGGCACCTCCAACCCCACTAGAGTTGGTGCCAGCCCTGTTCGGCCTGGCCCGCTGGATGCCCACCTGCCGCTGTGGGAACCCCAACTTTGGGCTGCCTTGCAAGCCCCCTGAAAATTCCCAGACGCCCAGCTCTCTTCACACCACGTCTCTGGCCCAACCTCACTCTCTTCTCCTTCGGCCCCCTTGCCGTGACTTACCCGAAGGAGACAGAGCCTCTGGGACTGGGCTGCCAATGGGGCCCCACGTGTGCAGGCTGTCATCGCGCTCCCCCCAACTCTGGAGACCTGGGTTCTGATCTGGTTCCTCCCTGACCCGCTGTGTGGGCTGGGGCCACTCACCTCTCTGAGCCTCAGTTTCCTTGACTGTGACAGTCCCAGTCCCAGTTATTAGTCTAAGAGGGTGCTCGTCAGTGTTGGGAAGCCCCTAGCTCCTCCAGTTACCATGGCCTGCCCACCCACTGGGGGTCCGGGCTGGTGGGCAGCACAAGGTAGGGCTGGGATTGGCCGTGGTGGGTGGTGGCCACGGCAGAGAGCTGGGACAGAGTCTGAAAACCTGACAGTGACACCAGGGGTGATCTGTTCCTTCCTGGTCCAGTGCTCTGTGCTCGCCCAGAGCTGTGTGCCCAGAACCCAGCCGTCCACAGCTCTGGCTCCACCTCCAGCCCTTCTCCAGGGCAGGCCTCTGATTTATACACCTCTTGTAGGCCAGGCTGCCTGTGGGTGGGTGTAGCTCCCCAGCTGGATCCCAGCGGTGCTGGAGAGCCGTGCAGAGCGTTGCTGCACAAGACCTCAGGCAGACACGGAACCCCCTGGAGGGCAGAACCCATGGGACCAGGATTCTGAAGTCGGGGCCCTCCTTCCCATCAATCCCGGCTGCACATCTGCATACCACTGCACGGTGATTTGCGTTCATTTGCATCCAAGTCCACATCCACCCCACACTACACTGTTCCCTTTTCCACCTCTAGTAAGACTAAATATTTAACCAGCAACTCCAAAGTTGTGGTATCTAAGCCTCCAACCCAATCCCGTACATTTCAAGTGGGTTTTGACGACCTGGTGTCTGCATGGGCCTGTATCTGGGCTGTCAGGGAGATGCAGGAAGGGGAAAATCAAGCCCTTGCTCTTGGGGCTTCACAGCCTAGAGGGGAACCAAATTCATGGGTGGGATCCTGGGAAAAGTGTTAGACGGGGTACACTCAAGTGTGCAGTGCTGGGGTGCGGTGGCAGCTCAGAGAGGGCTGGAGGAGCACGGGCGGTGAGCTCCCGGGTCCCTGGCAAAGGGCTCTGTACACGCAGGCCACCGTGTTGGAGAGGGGCCTGTGACATCCAGACGGCTGGGTTTTCTTGCTCAGCCCTAGGACCCATGGCCCTCTTTGGAGCAGGCCCTACAAACAATTGCCTTGTGTTGTACCGCTGATCTGCTCCCGGCCTGGACAGAATGGCCCAAGTGTGTGGCCAGAGCCAGAGACAGCATCCAGAGAGGTGGCTGGACGCGAGTGCTCTGAGAGGGCAGGAGCAACTGTCCCACTCAATCCGATCCCCATCTGATGACAGGGGTGGGGCGGGGGATGTCCAGAGGGGTAAATCACGTGTTCCAGGGGCCACCCAGGAAGAGGAGGAGCCGGGACGTGAACCAGGCTGCCTAGCTCCTGGGCCTGCACCCTCGACCACCACCCTTACAGCCTCCTGTGAAGGGATGAGCTGGGCTGGGCTCTGGAGTCTGACTACCGGGGTTCAGATCCTGCTTCCAATGAATATCAGCTGTGTGGCTTCAGGGACAGCACTCCATTTCTCAGCTAGGTTTCCCCACCTGTGCAGTGAGCGTATAACAGTACCTGCCTTGTGGGTACCTGACGCATCTGCACAGTGCTCGCTGGGCTCTGTAGGAAATGTGCGCTGCATGTCTGCAGGTGGGTGGGGACTGAGGGAGGAGGATAGGGACGGCCCACTGTGGGCTGTGGGCTGTGTGAGGGGACCAAGCTGACTTGGGCAGGAACTGCCCAGGGAAGGAGAAGGGGACAAGGCCGGGTGGGGGAAGGGATCCATCATTCCAGAGGCAGATGTGACAGATGTGTCCAGAGCTGCCCCAGGCTTGGCAACCTCTCTTCACTGAACCCACTTGGTCACTCATATGATGCTGGGGCTCCAGGAACACGGGGGTGCTATGCCTTTGAGTCCCAGATCTTCAAAATGCCACCATCTCCCCATGATTAGCCTTCAAGTTCTGTAGTGGGCTGAGATTTTGAGTTGTCTGTCATGGCACTCGAAAGCAATGCCTTAAGGTTAAGTTTTGGGTTCTTTCTCTGGGTTCCTTAAACAATGTCCAAGAAGGATGAGGACTTAGTCTCTCCATGTCATTGAGAAAAGCTAATCCCATTGTCAGGACAGGAAAACTGGGTATCTGCAGAGGAGGGGCAGGGGGTGCTGAACAGGGGCGAGAAAGCAGAATGGCGGGAGGCTAGGGTATATGAAGATAAAACCAGAGGACCCCATTATAAGGAAACACAATACACAGGGGCAGAAACACACTGAGACATACATTCCTGCCCACTCACAGGCCCACAGACCATCAAGAGGCCCAGAGGGTGGCAGGCCAGCATGCAGGTTTCTGGAATGCTCTTTCTTATGAGAGAGTCCATCCAGGGGTTTAGGATAAAGCAAGTCAGAGTGAATTAGCTCTCTACTTTATACCTTTTATTTAAGCACGTTGGAGCAGATTGAGTTTATCTATTAACTGGGGTTAAAAGAGAGGTTTGGGGCTCAGCCCATTCTTTGCCCCAAAACCATGGGCAGGGAAGGAAGGAAAGAGACAGATGGTCTGAGACTGGCCTCCATGATGGGTCCCAACCCCAATGCCTAGTGCTGTGCAGGACACCCACTGAAGGGTAGCCTGATCTGGCACATTTGGGGTCACTGGGAGGGTCAGGTCCCTAACCCCTCCTCACGGCAACCCCTCCTGGGCCATGCCACCCAGCCTCTCTGGGAAGAAAGCTCTGGGCCTTCTCTCTTCCACTATTGGCTTCACTCTTTTTCTTCCACCCTAAAATCCTGTGAATACTCTTTAGAACTCCTCTTTTCTGCATGGCTTAGACCCCTTGTGACTTGGGTCGCTCCCCCAGTAAAACTCACATACAATAGCGTTAACACAGCTGAAGTGCACAGCCGGATGGATTCACATATGTGTCTGTGCCCATGTGACCACCAGATGAAGAGATGGAATATTTCAGTGCCACAGAAGGTCTCCTGTGCCCCTTTCCAGTCAACACCACCCCTAGAGGTGACCGGTGGTCTATCTTCTTTCACCATCCATTCATTTTAAATGTTTTTGACCTTCTACAAATAGTATCTGGCTTATTTTACTCAATATCATGCCTGGGAGATTCATCCACGCTGTTTTGTGTGTAGCAGAAACGCTTGTGTTTTATTGCTGTGTATATATGAATCCATTATATGGATACACCCCAATGTGTTTAACCATTCTCCTATCAATGGGTATTTGGGTTGTTTCAGTTTGAGGTACTGTGAATAAAGCATTCGTGAGCGTACTTGTTCATAGACATGTGCATTTGATTCAGCTGGGTATATAACTAGGAGTGGAATTGCTGGCGGACTTGCAGTTTTAAGAGATCACAGTCCTTCCTTCTCAGCCAGGCTTTGGGACAAGGCAATGTTAGCAAAGCAAGTTGTCCCTTCCTCTCCATGTCCTCCTGCCTCCTGCGTGCAACCTCTTGGGAAGGTCAGGCAGCTCTTACACACTTCTTGGTGTGAGGAGCTGCACGACCCACCCTGGAGGGCTCTGCACTTTGAAAGAGTCACTTGAAGAGGCCCGAACGGCTACAGAGGGAGTAGTGGGCTCTCCTTCAGGGGCTGGAAGGGAGGTCAGGAGAGGGTGAGGCCCAGGGCAGCGAGGCGTGAAGGATGTGATTGCCCAAGATGCTGGTGGACATTAAGCTCCGGGGCTGATGACCGGCCCAAAGTCACACGGGCAGTATGGGGCCAGCTGGGTTGTCAGCTCAGATGAGCCTCACTCCAGCCCAGAGCTCTTTTGATTATAGCAGACTGTTCTCTCCATGGGGGAGGACTTTAAGGACAGTTAAGGGTCAGGGTCACGGTCCTGCTCATCGCTCCACCCTGAGATCAGACTCCAGGCTGCCCTTTCTTGGCTTCTCCACCTCTGCCGGCCCACCAGCCTTGCCTCTGGCCAGGTCTCCTCTCCAGGAGACATTCACAGGCCTTGGAAAGCCTGAGTCATAGCCATGGACTGGAGGAGAAAGAGAGACAGAGCCAGAGCCTGGGGGCTGGCATTGCCCAAGACCCTGTGCGGGGGCCTGCCACTGAGCCAGTGTGGGTGAGTGGGGACAGCCCCCAGAGAACATTCCTGGAAAACAGCTTGCCCTGCATAACCACCTCAGGCTCTCCTGGCCGGACCATCACAATAGGTTCCTGACTGGCAAGGCTGATGGGATGGCTATAAGCATCTGGTGAGGCTGTAGCAGTTCAGGGGAGGAGCTGCCTTGGCCTCCTGGAAACTGGTGATGGACATCTCCACTGGAAGGTTCTGGATGATGTGTTCTCAGCTAATACTAGGTGTGCTTCACGGTGTGAAGACTTTAGGCTGCGGAATTAGGGATTCTCTGATTTTGCTGTTCTCCAGGAAGGGAGAGAGGATGGGCAGGTGTGCATGCATGAAGGGGTGTGTGTGTGTGTGTGTGTGTGTGTGTGTGTGTGTGTGTGTGCGCGCGCGCATCTACTCCTCAGCCATTCATTCTGCGAATATTTACTGATTGCCCATTATGTACTACTAGGGATTCTGCAGTGAATAAAAGAGACAAAGTCCCTGCCCTCAAAGGAGCTTATTAGACCCAGAACATGTGTCTCCATGTGATTGTGTGTACCTGAAGGTATGTATCTGCTGGAACATATGGCCGCCTCTGTGTGTATATGTGTGATGTATGTGTGTATGTGTGCGTGTCTGAAGCAGGGGGGGTTCGGAATGTCTGAGTATGTGTGTGTGTGTGTGTGTGTGCCTGAACATATGTGTCTGAGCGTGTGTGTGTGTGTGTGTGTGTGTAAAGGGGAGAGGATTACTCATCCACTCAGAAGGCTATTCAAGAAAGACCTCTCCCAGAGCAGCTACATTTTCATAAATAAAAATAATCAGATAATGAGTTCATTTCCGATCTCAAGTTTGATGCCAACATTCCAGTGAAACAAGACCCGCTGGCGGGCTGGCTGCTCTCTGTGTGGCTTGGATTAGCTGGGAAAGTGCAGGGGTGAGACCTGCCACTTGCAGGCTGCAGGGGGGTGGCGGGGGAAGAAAGGGTGACCTACAACCAAGGGAGCAGTTGCACATGCCTGGGGCTGAGAAGCCTCTCACCCTTACACGGGCATCAGCAGACCCCCCAACAGCCCGCACAAGGCCTGAACGTCCTCCACTCATTCCTTTGGGAGCAGGAATGGGCAGAGTCGGTGCAGCTTTGTTAATGCAGATGGTCCCAGAAGCGGTGGCCCACCAGGCTTGCATGGGTCAACAGAGGCATGCAGGCCAGATGTGTGCTGGGGGAGCCGGTAGCAGGGTACAGAAAGAGACTTGAGGGGAGGGGGGGCCACACTGGAACCACAGCCCCTGTTTCTGCCTGGATTCACAGTGGGGGAGTCAAGCGTATGCCTCAGCCTTGCACGGTGCCTGCCCCAGCCAATCCTACAACCTGTTCTCTTTGTCCGCCTCCTCCCACCTGTGCTCCTGCCAGACTGAACAATCCCCTACTCCACCCTCTCTGTTCCCTCTCTCTGGAATGCTCTTCCCCCAGCTCTGAATGTTCCAACTTATCCATCCTTTAAGATCCAGATGTCACCCGCTTCAAGACGTCTTCTCTGATTCTGCCGGCTGGGAGCGCTTTCTCACGCTCAGCAGATACCGCCTTCTAACTGTCTCCTAGTTTTTCCTCCTTGAGTCCAAGTTCCAAGAGGGCAGGATTTGTGCCTCATGCAGCTGATTTTCCTCTGCAAGCCCCAGCCAGCCTGAAGATGGGCTGTTTCTAGGAGCTGGCCAGAAAGGGGACCTGAGTTACAGTCAGAAACATGCTCCTGGCCTATATCAGGGGAGTCTCTGAAAGGCTGTGCCCTAAGACTTGCCCCTGTGCTGAATTTGAGACCCAGTGCCAGACAGGAATGCCTTGGCAGTTGGACAGAAGCTGGGAGAAGGGCATCTGGGGGGAGAAGGGTGGGGAAGGGAGAGGGACTTTTCCCAGGAGGCACAACTTGGACTCCAAATCAAGACATCTGTGAGATGTCAGGGAATGACACTGGGGTGGGGAAACTATGGCTAATCAATTCAGAGGCAGAGGCTGATTGTCTGCAAGTAAAAAAGAAGAATTCACAGAGGTCTTCTGTCCATCCGTTCATCCATCCATCCCTCCATCCATCCACTATTTACCCATTCACGCATTCAACAAGCAACACTGAGCACCTACTGTGTGCCAAAGTCTCAGGGGGCTTTACCTGAGACTCCTCACATAACTCCTCACATACGTTATTCATCGACTCCTCAGAACAGCTGGGTAAAGAATGTGTCAAGATCTCAGAGAGGAAATCTGAGCCTCAGAGAAGCTGAGGTCAATGTTCAGGATCCCACAGCTGCTGAGGGCCTGATCGGGATTTACACTCAGGTCAGGCTGCTTCTCCAAAGCCTGAGCGCTTCCCACGCCAGCGAGGAACAAATGGCTTATTTCTCAGTCTCTCCACAGCTTCAGGCTGAGCTGGATCGAGGCCCTCTGGCAGTATGATTAAGCCTTACTTACTCTTTGTCTGGGAAGTTCAGCCTGTGTCTCTACCCAGTGCCTCCACCACAGTTTTGCTATAAGCCAGCTGTCTTTATCTTTAAAAATCTTCGCTGACAAGGCCATTTGTAGGGGCAGTGTCCTAACCCAAAGGAGCAAAGCTCCACTAGTGGAATTTCTAGCACAGAGGGAGGCTTTGCCTGGCAGGGGGTCCTCTTATTTTCCTTAGAGGTAGAACAGTCCTGGCAAGAGGGCCCAGCATGGGCTAAAGGGGTAGGCAGAGCTGAAAATGTTCTCAAAAATCACTCGGGGGCTTCCCTGGTGGCGCAGTGGTTAAGAATCTGCCTGCCAATGCAAGGGACACGGGTTCGACGAGCCCTGGTCTGGGAAGATCCTACATGCCGCGGAGCAACTAAGCCCGTGAGCCACAACTACTGAGCCTGTGCTCTAGAGCCTGTGCTCTGCAACAGAAGAGCCCGTGACAGTGAGAGGCCCGCGTACCACGATGAAGAGTGGCCCCCGCTCGCCGCAACTGGAGAAAGCCCTCACACAGAAACGAAGACCCAACACAGCCAAAAAAAAAAATCACTCGTGAGGTGGTTGAAAATACATATTCTGGGGCCGCATCCTTATAGTGCCTGAGTGAGCCATCTGGGTGGGCCCAGAAATCTGAATTTTTAACAAGCCCCAAAGGTTTTGATATAAGTGGTCAGTGACCCCACAAGAGATCCCTTAATGGGATTTACGGGACAAAGAAATCCCGCAAAACAAGAATTTCCTCAATGCACTTGAAGATCACATCATTGTTTCGTTCAGCTTCGTCACACAGCTAATTGGCACTGTGATGAATACCCCAAATCCTTCAGTTTTTTACATGTGCTAAGGCAGTTGATTTCTTGGACCTCATAAGCAGAGCCTGACATTGAACTGTCTTCAGACTCATCTCTGAAATGGGGCCTATTCACCCAGCATGACAAAACCTGTTGGATTTTATTACTCAATGTATTTCCTACTCTTCTCAGATGAGATGGTCTGCAAATTTGAGGATTCTACCACCCACAGCTTCATGCCAGTCCCTGACAAACATGTTGAAGGGTCCAAGGCTGTATAGGAAGCTCTCTCCCTGCAGCCACAGGCCTCGAGGCTCAGCCTCTGAGGACTCACAAGCTTTGGACATAACCGGCTCCACCCTCCAGGTCTCCATCATGAAGGATGCTATGAAAGGCTGGCTGGAATCCAGCTACAAAAGCCGTACATCTGGGTTTCTTCCCTCATCCCATCAGCAGGACACAAAGGCTGCCTAGAGCAGGCCCTGAGCTCACTGCATACTGCATTTTAGATGCACAAACCCATCTCTCCACGACGCATGTCCAGAACCGTGATGTCAAGTTCATCGATGGGTAGAGCAGGTTTCTCTCTGCGCCCGCTCCTGAGCCCCAGGCCTGCCTTGGCATCCACACTGCAGTTGGCCATCTCAAGTGCTCCAGGCTGGAGACCTATGTCCATGTTTATGACCCAGAAGAGGAGCTGGGCTGGGGTGCAGAGCTGGACAGAAGGGAGACACTTGTGGGAATTTGGTTTTCCTCCAGGATGGAGGTTTGAGGAAGTGGGCAATGTAATTAGCATGAAGCCTTGGAATGAAATTTCTCCTTTCCCCCTGGTGAAAGGGGCTGGGCTGCGCCTTGTCCTTCCTGAGCTGGAACTTGAGACCTTGTGCTTGTTACGTGCAAACTGGGGAAAGAGGCGAAGAGAGGGACTCTGAGACTTAAATGTTCTGGCCCGGCTGGGAACACAAGACTCGGAAATTTGATCGGGGACTGTAACAGCTCCAGACGTTTCCCACATTTCTAGGAGGGCTTTCTCGCCAGAACTTGGGTTTCTTTGGAGTAATCCTTCCCCTTAAGCATGTCTCCCACTCTAACAGGGTTGGGTGGGGACAGGAAGCAAGCATTTACTGTGTTTTAGAGATTCTCCCTGGTTGTTTCTGAAATCACCACCAGCTGCCGAAGGGAAAAGTGGGCAAGTGTTGGAGGAGAGTGGGGAGCGCCCCCCAGGACCCCCCAGAGCACTCCACTGAGCCAGCGAGGTCCAGTGATGGCTATTCCTGGGAAAGGACAAAGTTCTTCCTGCTTCTCAGGTTCTGAAGCTCCTTCACTGGGTTCGAGCTGTCCTTCGCCCCATGCAACTGTCCCATGCGCCCTGAGGGTTCCATGGATATCCACCCCTGTGGGTGTCAGGCGCCCTGATTTGTGCTCTTTCAGGGGCTGGGAGCGGGGGAGAGTGGCCTGACCCCTTGCTCCCACCACTGCCGCTTAGCCGCCCCCAACGCCAAGCAAGGGGCATAAGGCCTTCCTTGCACCTCAGTCCATGTCGGGGGCTGGGTGCACATTGCCACACAGCCCTGCCCCTCTCAGGAGCTGTAGCAGAGCTTTATCTGTAGAAGAGACAGGACATGGAGGTGGCCAAGAGAGGAGGAAACAGGAGATTGCGTCCTGCCTTTGTGGAGGTCGGGACTCAGCTCTGACGGCCCCAGCGAGGCACCAGGCCCCTCCCCCCAGCTTTCCATGAGGCTGAAATGGGGAACCGAGGAGAGACCTGAACAGCAACAAACCTCCTTTCTGCCTATCACGCCCCCTGAAACAGTCGGGACCCTGGGTTCAGGTCTACTTTGTCACGAACTGACTTTGGGGGTCTGACCCCTCAATCCAGGCTTCTCTTTCTTGTGTCTGTGGACTGTTGCGGCTTCACAATGAAGTGCCAGGGGTTTGAGATGCCACAGGATAAACGTGGCTCATCCTCCCAAGGTCAGGTTTACCAGATTATTGGAGGAAAAACCACCATTATATTTATAGCGAAATATCCATGTCTATGTTATGAAGTAGGAAGCAAAATTCACATCAGTTGTTAAGAAAACGTTTCAAACAAATTTCATACTTGGAGCCACTTCAAGCTATGCCCCTAGATGCTCACTTTCTACTCCCTTCAGACAAATACTCCAGCCCTCTGGGCCTCAGTTTCTTCATCTGAGAAGTGGGATTACAGCAATCTTCCACTTGACGAGAAGTTTGTGAGGGTGATGGAGGTGGGGCGTGAGGAAGAACTGGCCAGAAGCCGCCATTTCCTTCTCATGTGCCAGCGGCTTTCACACTCTAGTGCTGGAGAAAACTCTCATTTACTGGTTCACCGGGCTTCCCCTGGCCGAACTGGATGTGACAACCTCTGGCTTCTGGTCAGGCACCTGGTCACTCAGATTTCAGTGGCCTGGAGGTTCCCTGCCTGAGCCCTCTGCATCCTGGGGACAGCCTGATGCAGGGCACAGGGACCTGGGCAGGGGCTGGGCATCCCAACCCCCACCCCTAACCCCTTCCTCACTCACTGACCCTAGAGAAGGTGGCGGGAGAGGGGCTTGGGGGAAGGGATGGCGTGTTTCTTCTTCCTGAAGCTGAGTACCAGGAATACTTCTAACACTACACCTAGGAAAGGGGGTTGTGAACTACAGACCTGTGGGCTGCATCTGGACCCTACCTGTGTTAGTGTAGCCCGCAGCATCTTTTAAAATTGGGAAATCCCACCTGAAAGGCTGAATTTCTCTCTCTCTCTTGAAAAGCTCAGGCCTGGCTACTTTGGCCCATAAGGCGCTAATGGGCCAGGGAGAGCAGTCACTGCCACGTTCACTGCAGACTTCGCCATGGCAGCCCCTCCCTCAAAGCCTCACAGCAGGCTCCCCTGCCCGCCTCTCCCGCTCCCATCACCGGCTGCTACTGTGGGCAGGAGAGTGTGCTCTCCGACTAGACCACCTGTGAGGAGGGTGACACCCACAGCCCAGAGAATGCTCTTCACTTAAAACTGGAGTGTTCTGGACCCTCTGGAGTGGCTAGTGAGAGCCGGGTGGCAGAAGAAAGTCCCAGGTCCTCCTCTTCCCACCCCCGTGGGTCACCATCAGCTCCCCATGCTGCCCTGTGCTTTGGAGAGGCCCCAGGGGCTGCAGCCATAGATCCTCAAGGGAGGTACAGTTCTGCCGCGGCTGCTGGAAAGGAAACCAAATGGTCGCATTTCCTACCCCTAGAACCCCTGACCCTAGTGACCCGAGTTCCCCTGCACTGCCCTGGGTGGGAGGAGGTGTTAGTACCGACACACCCCTGCGTGGATCTCCCAGAACAGCTTCCTGTGGACCAGCGTGTCACGCTGAGAGCCTCCACTTCCTAAACCTCCCAGGTCACGCACAGACCACAGAGCGAGGTCAGGGCCAACCCTGTCATTCATTCATTCATTCATTCCGCATGGAATTGGTGAGTGTCTACTCAGGGCCAGCAAATGTGTGAGACAGCATCTCCTACTGCAAGGCCTTGGGCAAGTCACGATCTCTGCACCCACCTCCCTTATCTGTAAAATCTCAGGGCATTACACGATCCACCTGGGAAGTTTGTCATGTGGATTAAACGAGATGATGCATGTCTTGGCGTGGAGCTGGTACACCGTAAGCGCTCAATAAATGGCATCCATGTTGCCAATACTATTACTAATATCAGCTCAGATTCCAGTTCAGATCCCGGGGCTGGGGGGTGTCTGCCGCCTCGGGCTTCTCTCCTCCCGCACCCCCAAGTCTGGACCCCAAAGCCGGGACCCCCAGGTGCACAGAGGCCCCATTCTCCGGCCGAGCTTCCCCTCTCCCGCTCCTGGGGGACCCTGCCTGGTGACCTCGCGACCCCGCCGTTTGCGCGGGCGAAGAGGGGCCTTTTGTTCCCGGCCGGCCCGCGCGGCTCCCGCCCTAATCCGGCTAATTACCGTCCACATGGCGGCTGGGCGCGCACTCGCCCACCACTTTCCCACGGCCGCGAAGAAAGCCCCTCAGTGCGGCGTGGAGAACAGAGCGGCGATTCAGCAGCGCCTGCCCGCCCGCCCCGCAAGCCCCTCTGCCGCCCCTTTCTGCGTCGTCTTCTGCCCTCTTGTCCTCTGTCTCTCTCTGCCTGCCGGTCTCCGAGGCTGCCTCCCCGACCGTTTCTCTCTCCCTCTGATTCCTTTTCCCTCTGCCTTGTGTGTCTCTCCGTCTTCTGTCTCCTTCCCTCTGTGTCTGTCCACTCCGAGGCTTGCTTTCTCTGTCTCTCTGTTCCCTGCATCTCTCCCATGGTCAGGGTTCAACTTGCCTGCTCACCTATGGGTCCATCTGGGGGCTCAGTGAGCCTCAGGCCCTTCCTTCTCTCTTTCCTGGGGACCCCAGGGTCCTAGTTTCTTCTAAGTGTAAGGAAACCAAGGATGCTCTGGGCCCAAGCCGTGTCTCTTGCACGTTTGAGGGGAAGCTCTGGGTTCTCTCTGGTGAGGGGCAGCTCTGAGATTCTGCTGGCCCAGGGAACGTGTGGTGGGCCTCCTACAGCAGTGTGTGAGCACAGGGCCTGAGTGGACCCAGGACACTTGCCTAATGGCCTCCTTGGCCAGGCCAGAAAGGAGAGCAACTCTGAGGCAGTCCCAGCCTTGGGGGCAAACACCAGCCCCAACAGGGTTGGCCAAGGAGAGGGCCTGGGTCTGGGTTATCCTTGGTGTGGGTCTGGACCAGCCCCCAGCAAGTCTGGATGACTGCTCTTCTAGAATTCATCGGGAGTACATATCTGAAGGATTCTGGGCAGGCCATGGAACGGGTCCTTTTGGCCACTTTTAAGCCCAAGAAATTCATTCATTCATTTGTTATTCATTCAACAAATATTTATGGAGTGTTTACTATGTGCCGGTAACTGTCCTAGGCCACAGGGGAGAAAGCTATGAACAAAGCAAAGATCCTGTGTTACATTCTAGTGGGAGAGGCTTTGGGACAATAAGGAAAGCAGCTGTCAGATGGTAGGAAGGGCTATGGAAAAACGCAAAACCAGGAAGGGGGTCTGGGAGCTGGGGCGTGAGGGGAGTGGCGGTCACAGGAGACCTCTCTGAGTTGGTGACACCTGAGCAGAGACCTGAAGTGAGGTCAAGTGCTTTCTCTCCAGGGGTGTGGGTCCTGGACTTGCTGGAAAGTTCCCACCAGGAGGCTTTTCCTAGTGCCCTCAAACCCCAGTCACTGGGAGGTGCTGAGACCCACTGTGGTCTGGTGGAGGCACTAGGCTCGCCAAGGAACAGAGGCCAGGAGACCTGTGCTGTGGGAAAATTCTTCCTGGCCCTCAATTTTCTTGCTTTTTCCTCAACACTGTCAGAGATTTCCCAACAATGGTGACCTTTGAATGAACAGATCACAAATAAGCCACACAGCCCTGGGGGAGGGGTCCTGGCTAGGGCCTTGTGGTCTGCGTCTGGGGGAGAAGTAGGGCCCTCATGTCTGCAGAGAAACCAAGGGCTTCTTTACATCGAGGGAATTGAGGAAAAAGTATTCGTGAGTTCTGTGAACTCATAAATCAGAAGACAACACAGTGTTGCTGTGGGTATTCAGATCAGGAGAGACAAGAAGGAAGAAAAGGGGCAAAACATACTCCCAGGTGCCTCATGTTGGTCTCAGGCAAAGCAGGAGAGCCTGGGGAACAGAGGCCGGACAGACAGATGCCTTGTAGCACCCACAGTTACTGCCGGCTGGGATTTGGGGCCCTGAGGGAGCCTGGAGCCCCAGTCAGAGCATGCTTTTACGAGTGTGTTTGCTAAGTGTGGTGTGTGTGGCATCTGGGTGGAGGGAGGAGGCCCACGTGGCCTTTCCCAGCCTCTCCCACCAGCTCACTCCCCCCACCCTAATTGCCCACCCTGGCGGAGCCTGGTTCTGGCTGAACTCCCACTGAGTCTGCTTCTGGGGAGGGCAATGGTGGATGGATGGCAAACGAGCCTTCCTCCTGCCAAGCTGAAGTGGGGACTGGCCAGGTTCAGGGGTCCAGACAGCCTCCAACTTGGACCTGCTTCCCATGGGCTGTGTTGCCTGGGACTTTGTGAAGCAGACAAGTACCACAATTCTGTTCGGGGTCAAATGCAGGAAAGCCCAGCTGGGTCTGGGAGCCGTAAGAGTTCTTCATAACCCGCCCCTCACTAACTAGGAGATCTTGAGCGCCCTATTGGACCTCTCTGAGCTTGTTTCCTCACTGGTAAATAAGGATGATAAAAACAATCCCTCCTCGCAGGGTTATAGGAAGGATAAAATGAGATAAGGACGCAGAATGTGTTCTGTCAGCCAGCAACTTCAGGCTTTTCCGACCAAGACATTTTGCCTTTCGCCCCATTACCTGCACATATAATCAAAACAAAAGTTTACACTTTTCCTTGTTATGTTGAATGCATTGATCTATCTTACTCTGTTTCATTCTATTTTTTAAAAATTGCAAGTCATGACCCATTGGGCCATAAACCATGGAATGGGATACAAAAGCATATGTGGTTTCACTGCCTGGAGAGCTTGCTGCGGGGAGAGCAGGGTGGGAGCTGCCACCCTGGGCACACTCCCCTGACCCCAGCGTGGCCCACCACTGCTTCTCCATGGTTGACTGGAGCTTTACTTCTCAGCCATCTCTCTTGACTGCCCCCAAACCTCCCTGCTGACTGCACTTGGCCCCATGCTGAGGCCAGACGTAGCTTGCTAGATTCGAATGGGACCCAGGGGTCACCACATCCCTCACTACTTTACAGAAGAGGAATTTCTGTAAACTTCCAAGCCAAGTTGAAAGTAATTTAGTCAAGACCACCCAGTAAATTGGCAGAACCAGGACTAGAGCTCAGGTGTCCCTGTCAACCCACAGCTGGTTTTCACTTATGGCCCAATCTCCTGCCTGTCTGAAATCTAGCCCCTCCTGTCTCCACCTCTGGGGTCTGGTAACCACCCCTGACCTGAGTAGAGTAGGAATAAAGCAGCAGGATCAGTCTCAGGCCACACACTAGCCATGTGGCCAACGGCAAGCCTATTAATGCTTCTGATCCTTGGTCTCCTCTCCGTAAAGTGGGAATGATGTTTCTGCTCTTTTCAATCCGTTCTGCAGATTAAATAAGTAATGTGCATAAATAGAACTTTGAAAAAACATTTAAATATGCTTTAAAATTGAAGGCTTCTTGAGGGTGGGGGGAAAGGTTGAATAGGTGAAGCCCAGGGTTTTTTTTTTTTAGAGGGTGAAATTGTTCTGTATGATCTTTTAGTGATAGATACATGACACTGCGTTGGTTGAAACCTATAAAAGTTTACAGCACAAAGTGAATCTTTGGACTTACCTGGTGGCACGTTGTTTAAGAATCCGCCTGCCAGTGGGTTCGATCCCTGGTCCGGGAAGATCCCACATGCTGCGGAGCAACTAAGCCCGTGTACCACAACTACTGAGCCTGCGTGCCTAGAGCCCGCGAGCCACCACTACTGAAGCCCGCGCGCCTAGAGCCCATGCTCCACAACAAGAGAAGCCACTGCAGTGAGAAACCCACGCACCTCAACAAGGAGTAGCCCCCGCTTGCTGCAACTAGAGAAAGCCCGCGTGCAGCAACGAGGACCCAACACAGCCAAAAATAAAAATAAATAAATAAATTTATAAAATAAAATTTAAAAAAAGTGAATCTTTAATATATGCACATTAAACAAAATCATTTAGGAGGCCAGGAGATCCCAGGATGGAATGCAGACTATGACAAACCTATCTGTATTAGAAATGTATGAAACAACCTCACTGAAGTGGGTGGGGGGAAAGGTTTCAGTTTAAATAACTTTGGAAATGAGTAGAGTCCATAAGACGAAAGGCAAAAGGAACTGCATAAACACTGTACACTAGTTGATGAAGCACTTTCCTGTAGGGAATGGGTTAACGATTCTGAAACCCCTATACATGTATATTGGAACTGAACCACTAAGTAAGTGGATGGTGGATGGTGGGATCTGGGTTTCTCACTGTGGGAGTGGGAGGTGGAAGGTTACAGACAAGCAAAGGGAGAAGTCTAGTATGACCCTTGTGATAATGGATTAAAGTTGTAGACGTCAGTATGAACTCAGGTTTACCTTAATATAGATACAGACGGCTACATATATACATATATTTATAGAATATATGTATATTTTCTATGTATGTATATAGAAAATATACATATATTTATAGATTTGTGTCTCTTTGGTTAGTTTGATAGACAGGTTAGTATACACACATATATATCTTTGTTCAATCAGCTGAGAGGGTCTAGAAGCAGGGATGCCCTAGTAGCAAGGAGCACACTTAGTGCCCAGATCTTGGTTTCTAATACCATTCTCCAGTAAAAAGAACCAGAGCTCCTTGGAGAAATGGCTGCTTCTAGGACAGGAGGCAGGAAATACATAAGATGAAGCTGGAGCGTCTTGTAGTGCCAGAAAGCGAAGAAGTGCTAAAAAAAATAGATGGGAGTATGTCAAAGGGACACAGGAGCCAACTGAAAGAGCTCCAGTGACCAAAGCTGGAACAATTTGAGCAAGAAAATAAATACAGTTGTATTGAATTATTACCCAAATTATAAAATAAATATTCATGAGTCTATACTTACACAAACAAATGATTTAACAATTAAATAATTAAGTTATTAAATAAAACAAATAAATGGGGGAGGAGAGACAGAACTCTAGGACAGAAGAATTCCCAGTGATTTATGCAGACACTTTGCCCTCAAGGAGAAGCCTAGCTCCCCACTCCTTAAATGGGGGCTGCACATAGTGACTTCCTTCCAAACAGTGCAGGTGGAAAGAGGACGAAAGAGTAACTTGATAGTGGAGAATCTTCAGCCAGGTGGTCAAAGTCAGCATCAACAGTGATAAGTCATGTTGGTAGCAAGTACCCCTGCTGTGATGTGATGAGAATGGCACTCTTCCTCTGTGGTCTTCCTCCCCCAACCCATAATTCCAGTCTAACCACAAGAAAAAGCAACAGAATAGTCTACACAATTCCTCACCAGTACTCCTCAAAACTGTCAAAACGATCAAAAACAAGGAAAGACTGAAAAACTGCCACAGCCAAGAGGAAACCGGAAAAGAAAAAGGACATTAAGTAAGAACTAAGGAAACCTGAAGAAAGTATGGGCTTACACTTTAATAATAATGCTAATCATATCGTAAAGCTAATAATAATATATTGACATTGGTTTATTCATTGTGACAAATGAACCACACTAATATAAGATGATAATAATAGGGAAAATTGGGTATGGAGAATACGGGAGCTCTCTGTAACATCTTCACAATTTTTCCGTGAATCTAAAACTATTCTAAAAATAAAAACTTTAGGGAGTTCCTCGGCAGTCCAGTGGTTAGGACTCAGCGCTTTCACTACCGTGGGCCGGGGTTCAATCCCTGGTCGGGGAACTAAGATCCCACAAGCCACGTGGCACAGCCAAAATAAATAAATTAAAACAAAACTTTATTTAAGGAATGGAAAGTCTTATGCTGGTAATTACTCACAGCTTATGGTTGAGACAAGTGGAGTTGGGGGAATGCCTCTGGGAAGGTTTCAAGGAAGTACGGAGAGAATTTCAGGAACTGCTCAGGGCTGAGAAACACAACTTGGGAGGCAGGGCTAAGGAGGAAGGTCTGTACATGCCCCAGCCTGAAAGGAGGCGCAATAGGGAAAGGATGCCTTGGGACAGCGTGTTGGCAGTCCTTCCCTGATATGGGAGGGCTCCTGGAGTGGTTAGGGAGTGATAGCCTGGCTCCATGCCCTCCTACCTCTTCCCAAACAAACTCACCTGGGGCCAGCCCTGATCCTAATCTGTGGGCAGCTCACCAGAGGAGTTCAGGGTTCAGCTCTGGAATCAAGAGAGCTCTGCCACTTACCAGCTGTGCAACCTCACATAAGGCTAACGCCCTCTCTGAGTCTCAGAGTGCTCATCTATAAAAAGTGGTGAGAAAACTTGCATCCAATTGAGGAGATAATGCCTGTGAGGCCAGGACCTGGCACACACTGGAGACTTACTTCCCTCTGCTCAGCCCTAAGCAGGAGCCAACAGTCAGATGCTTCTCACTCATTCAGGAGATCCAGTTCTTTTCCTGCATCCCAGCCCCAATGTGGCAGTTTTAAAACATGGTCCCCAAATTCTAATACTCCTTCCATCTGGAGGTGAGATTTAGATCCCTTCTCCTTGAACCTGGAATACTTGACTGCTTCTACCAATAGAATATGGTAAAAGTGATGCCGTGCCAGTTTCTGGGTCTGAGCTTTAAGATACTGCCAGTTTCCATTTTTTTCTCTTGGGATTCTCACTCTTGGAACCCAGCCACCATGCTGTGAGGAAGCCTGAGCAGAGCGTGGAGAGGCCATGTGGAGAGGAACACGGTCCCTGGCTCTCTATCTGGGCTGAGCTCCCAGCCAGCAGCCGGTTCGTACTTGCTAACCATGTGAGTGAGTCATCTGGCCCGTGGGTCCTCCTGTCCTCAGATGAGCTGCCCCAGCTACCATCTTGTAGAGCAGAACCTAACCTTTCCCACCATGTTCCACCCAGACTGCAGATTCATGAGCTAAATAGATGAGTGATGATATTTTAAGCTACAAAGTTTTGGGGTTGCACAGCCATAGGAACCTGAACACCCGGTAACGGGATCCTTTCCCCTGTGTGTGAGCTGTGGTGTAGTGGTTTAGTGCATAGACTCTGAAGCCAGACTGCCGGGGTTCAAATCCTGACCCTACAACATACTGATTGTACGACTCTAGGCAAGTTAACTACTCTCCCTGTGCCTCAGGTACTTCATCTGTAAAATGGGATGTTGCAGAATTGTTGGGAAGATTAAATAAAGCACATAGAGAAGCACTTGGATGTGCATGATTACTCCGCTAAGTCAGGTCATGCTGCCAGCCCCCCTGGGTGCTGGGGTGCTAGCCAGCTGGGCCCACCTTGGAGGACCTGCCACCTAAGACTATCCTCGCTTAGCCACTTGGGTTCCCAGGGGCCACCAGTCTGCCTCTCTGGACGATGAGCTATCGCTCTGCCTGTGCTTTGCTCACTGTCATGGCACTTGGCCGTCTGGTCTCTTCTACACCTCTCTGATTCTGACTGCCTGTCTTACTTGCTTTTGGCCGGGTTGTTTAGGGAATAAGAAAGAGTTGTTAGGTGGATGTAGAGTCCCCCACTGTGAAGAGTGGTGCGTGGACGGGATGGATCTTTAGTTCATAAAATTCACTGGGAACTGGGAAACAGAAGCTTACCATCCACACACCTCGTGGGAAGACATTGATTTGTTGTTGAAATAAGAGTCCAGAGAGAACGGAGCACGTTTTGAGTGAGTCTTGCCACAGGAAAGCCAGAGAATTTTCACAGTCCTTCTCAGGACCTGCCTGATGGATGCAGCAGACTCCCAAGGAAGCTAAGGTTTCATCTTAATTAGATTTAGCCAGAGAAAAATGAACACGCTCCAAGAGATTTTCCCACCTACGTCTTCGTGCTGGTTGAGAACTCAGACGTGCTTCTGGTCCAGGCTGCACCCCAGGACTCAGGTTTCACCAGCTCGAGGAGCTCCCTTTTGCTGAAGGAACACAGTGACCTGGAGCCCAGGGGAATTTCTTTAAAATTCCTTTGGAAGGGGGAACCCCTGATCTAGCCTGAGGAGCAGGGAGCGGGGACCTGGCGGGTGTCAGGAGAGCAGCCCTGCGTTTTGGAGCTTGCGGGGGCCTAAAGCCCTACTTAAAGATGATCACCTAACCTCCCAGCAACTCTCTCTGGAGACTTCCCCAGTGCCTTACACTCCACCGTCGTGCCTGGAAGGATGACCCACTTCTTGGTGCTGGGAAAGCCATGTTGATGATGTGGACCTGCAGGAACAGAATTTGGAAACCATCTGACTTCCTCCCCGCCCTCAGGGGGGACGGAGAGCTGGGAGGATTGAGAGGCTGCAACAAACCGGACCCAGAGGATCTGGGCACGTGGAAGGCACTAGCACCCCCCGCAGGGAGGATGGATGGGCACGGGCTCTACCACATCTGCCTTGTGAGGGGCTGGACAGGAAGCAGACTGGGGCCTGACTGCAGGGAGAGACAGAAGTCCAGTGGGGAGAGGGGCTGGGAGAGCATTTTGTCACAGCCCCCCTGGGGCCACCTGACTCCCAGGAGGAGTCGTTGAGAGTCCCATTTCTGGAGGTGTTTAGGGGGTGTTGAGAGGGGACAATATACAAAGAGGAGGGAGCCCTATGCTTGAATCAGCACTCTGCCACTGGCCGTGAGGACCACATCGGGCATATTCCTTAACCTCTTGGAGTCCCATTTATAAAATAGGGACAGTTTTGCACATGCACACACACACACACACCCCACTACCACCACCAAGAAGAATAACAACAAGTTTCCAGAGCAAAGAGTCTTTTGCTTGGGAAGTTTTTTGAAATGTCAGTGTGTCCTGCAGGCATTTCCCAAACCTAATTGGTCTCAGAGTCCTTTCTGGAAATAGGAGCCTTTCTTGGAGTGAATGATCAATTCACTAGTTCTCTGCTCTGGCTGGCTGCACAGTAGAATAATCCCAGAGTCTAAAAATAAATGAATAAACGAAGCATGACCTTACTCCAGAATTATGGAATCCTGGTGGGGCCCAGAGGCTGTACTGCTTTAAGGTGATTCTCACGAGCAGGCGGGATCAAGGGATTGAGGTCCAAGGAATGGAACTTGATGGAGGACCCCTCCCCGGACACCTCTCCCAGTCCCCACAAGCAGGCTGTTGTTAGAGAGAGGGCACAAGATGCCCGCTCCCTCAGACGCATCTAGATGCCACCAGCTCCTGGCAGGGCTCAGTGGACGTCACCCCATTGAAGGGAGCCTCAGGCACGCTGCCTCCCAGGACCCTCGTGTCCCACAGCCTCTGCTGCCTTTGGGGCGCCTCCATGGCCATGGTGACTAGGCGGCCGCCGTGCGCTCCCCGGCCCTGACCAGCAGCCCCGCCAGCCTGGCACGGCCGGGGTCCCTTCACAGGTCTGGTGTGCAGCTGGCTCAAGGCCAAGAATCTGTCGGCAAGTTCATTGAGATGCTGGCCCAGCTCTGCCCTAGTTCAGATTGCAGAGCCCTAGGCACCTACCCCGGGCTTTCCCTGCTCCCTCTCTCACCCTGGACACAGGTCTCAGTTTCTGGGGGCCCAGTGAGGGTGGTGGGCTTGTCCCCTAGAGCTGACTGGTTGAGGTAGGAGAAATGGTGCAGAGCAATGCAGCCACGGGGAGGGCCCAGGCCAGCCCACCCTGAAGAAGGGGCCCTTTCTGAAGTTCACTGACCTCGAGCGGGTGCTCTCTGTAGTTTGTCCCTCCCATGAGGGTGCCTTTTCTAATCTGCATGGAGGTGTTGTAGGGGTAGATGGTGGCCTGGTTTGGGTACTGCTTTCTGGCAGCTTGTAGGGCTCAGCCCTAGAACTCCGGCCCAGCCCCACCCACGATGAAGAGGGGAAGCACCTTCTCCTCCAGACTCCAGGCCAGCCGGGCCGCCCTACCCATACCAGGAGGAGAGGGCAGAGTGCACGGCTGTGTGCACCCAGTCTTGAGGCTCCTGAGCCCAGGGCCCCTGTAATACCCACCTGGTCAGTGACGTGTCTGTGGGAACAAGCAGGTGAGGACCAAGCATTCCATTTAGTTTGCTTGCCTTTGAGACTCCATGGCGCTTGTGGATTTCCTCTCCCCAAACACCCACTCACACACGTAAGAGAGCCAGCATGAGATTCCAGGGGCAGGCGCAAGTCTGTGACCCCCCCCCCCCCCCCCAGCTAGAAGCCCCGCTCCAGAAGTAAGGGCACTTGGCCAAGGGTCTGGCCCTGGCTCTGCTAACCTTTCGTCACCTGTTCCTCAGGCCCCCTCGTGCTCCTCTGGAGACAGGGCCCTTGCGCTTCCCAGGCAGACTGCGGAGAATTGGCCGAGGCGAGCCTGTGGGCTGGCACCTTGCTGGCTGCCTGGGGCCTCCCCACCTGGAGTGGGGTCCGTGGGGCGACTGCTGTGAGACTTGGCTGCTAAGGCTCACTGCACCCACTTCTCTGGAGAATTGTCCTGGCTGGCACCTCCTAGGCACCGACGCCCCGCCTGCAGCCAGTGACTGACCCAGGGCATCACAGGCGGGCCAAGGCTGTGTCTCCACGAGCTCCACGGGATCAGGCTGGAGCCGGAGGCCACATCCTTGCTTCGGTTCTCCCCTCCCCCCCCCCCCCCCCCCCCCCCGCCGCTTCCCTCACTGCCCCGCCCCCGAGAGCACTCACCCAATTAACCATCTCTCAGGGATGGCCGTGTCAGGCTCTGCTTCTAGGACCCTAACCTGAGGCTCAGGCCTGCCCTACGAGAACCCTGAGGGCCCCTGTCTCCAGGCGCGTGTGGCTATGGGGCAAGGATGAAGCTGATCAGGGCCCGAGCTGCCCTGGGGTGCAGGGATCAGAGCAGACAGAAGGGGCGGGGGCGCCTGGGAGCCTGAGCTGGGGACTCCGGTCTGGGCAGAGGAGGGAGGCCAGGGTAGGGGCTGCTCAGCCAGTCTCCTGCCCTCCCTCAGTCCCCACCCTGAGCCTGGCCTCTGGGAGACACATAGTCCTGTCTTCTCCATGTGGCAACTGAGAACACATAGTTCTTCTCTAGGCCTCTGTGTCCCAGGGAACCGAGAGCCTCCGCCAGACTCTAGCTCCCAGTCTCCTGCAGACACCCAGTCCCTGCCTGGCGGGGGTGGGCATTGGCAGAAGCCAGACCCTCGGCAGGAAAGAACCTGGGGGAGATTGAGCACGGGGTCCTCCCGCGGCGTGGAGAAAGGGCTTTGACTGGGTTGGAATGGCTGGAACAGCTGGCCTGGCCCACACAGCTGGCGGCTGAATTGTGAATCTGGGGAAGCAGCCTTCCTGCAACCTTCCTTCCCCTTTCCCCCTAGGAAGAAGGGGTCTGTCTCATAATTTCCCTCCATCCTGCTGACTCTGCTGTTACCTGGGTGGATGGGCAGGTGGGGCAGCTTCGAACACAAAGGCAGGAGGACAATGCGGGCGTTTCAGGCACTGTCTTGTCATTGGCCAAGTTGGGGACTTCTCGGGGCTCTTCACATCACATCGGTAGACCCGGCCCTGGTCTCAAAGAAGAGGAAAGGCCTCTGACACTCGGGCCATTCTGACCTCCTCCTCCACGCCCCTGTACACACGGCTGCCCGCCTGAACATCAGGACACCCTCCGGGCACTTGGAGAAGGGAAATCTGGAAGAGGTTCAGAGAGAGACTAGTGCCCAGATGAAGGGCTGAGGAGGAAGTGCTGGGTGTGTTGCTCACCCACTGATGTTCCCATGTTGGAGAGGCCTGCGTCAGCACTCCTGGGCCAGTGCAGCTGGTCCCTTATGTGCTGCAGCCGCCACTTCCCGTGCTCAGCCTGTGGGAGGCCACCGGCACCAGCGACACTCTGGCCGAAGCAGGTGGAAGGAAGGTGGTGGCCCTGTGGCCCCAGCGCCTGGCCCTGGGGGCTGTGGCCATTGTGCTTCTAGCGTGTTTACCCTAAACCTTCCTTCCTTTCACCGCCAGGAGCCAAGAAAGCCTCAGCTCTGTGAGCTCCAGGGAGGGGGCTGGGCACGTTTAAACAGGGAGTGACTGTGGGGTTTGTGAAAGCCTCACAGCCACGGGCACGCGTGATCAATGCGAGGGGGGAAGTGATGCAGCCTCTCTGGGGACAGCTTAGCCGTGTGAGTCTCCAGCCCTAAAGATGTACGTACCTTGTGACTCAGCAATCCATTTCTGCGAGTCCATCCTAAGGAAACAGTTGTAAGTTCATACAAGGTGTGTGTATAAGGACGCTTATCTCAGCCTGGTTTAGAACTGATATTGGGCAATGGGAGACTGGTACGTGTACACTACGGAGAACTTGGCAGCCATTTACACAGTGATGGAATTATCAATAAAGCTGCCATGAACATTCTGGTACATGTCTTTTGGCAGGCATAAGCACGCCCTTCTCTTGGGTATGTACCCAAGATGGAATTTCTGGGTTAGAGGATCGATGTATGTGAAACTTGATGCTGCTGAACAGTGACTGTTCCAACCAACCCTCCCCACCACTTGGTGGCGCTCCACTTGGCCCCCATCTTTACCAACACTCAGTATCATCGGCCTGTTTCATGTTGGCTTTTCTAGGAAATGTGTAAAGGTGTTGCCTTGGGGTTTCCATCTGCGTTTCTAAACATATGTCAACAGAAAAATGGATAAACATATTGTGGCATATTTATAAGCTGAGAATTTACACAGCGATGAAAAAGAATGAACTACTTATTCATGTAACTACACGGATGAACCTCAAAAAACAGAGCATTGAGTGAAAGAAGCCAAACACAGAAGAGTATATATATATATATTGTGTGAATCCATTTAGATGCAAATCCCAAACAGGCAAAACTATCTAAAATGTTAGAGGTCAGAATAGGTGCCTATGGGGCTGGGGAGGTATCGACTAGGAAAGAGTTGAGGGAACCTTCTGGAGTGTTAGAAATGTTCTATACCTTGATCTGTGTCATGGTTAAATGAGTGATACATATGTAAAATCTTGTCAAACCGAATAACTTTGCATTTCACTGTAACGAACGTATACTTATATTGAAATTTAAAAAAATATTTTACCAAAAAAGAAAGAAAAGAATGCAAATCTATGTTGATTAATCTGGAATTATGTTTAAAATATATTAAATATAAAAAGCAGGTTGCAAAATTCTGTGGACCTTTGGGGCTTCACTCATAAACTCTTCCTTGGTGAAAGTCTAGTGGATCTCATTTTAAGCGAACATAAAACGTGGGGGTTATACTGAATAATAGTTTTTGAAAAGGATTCAAAGTGCATAGGAAGCATTGTATAGACATAAGAAATAACTCAATTATTTTTTTTTTTGGCCGCACCTTGAGGCATGTGGAACTTCCCCAACCAGATCAGGGATTGAACCCGCGCCCCCTGCAGTGGAAGCGCAGAGTCTTAACCACTGGACCATCATGGAAGCCCAACTCAATTTTACATGGATGAGGAAACCAAATTTTATAGCTCTCAGTACCACATTTTGAAGGACTGAAAATATATCCTGTGTCTAGTGGGCCATGATAAAGCAGGAATATCTGTAAATTATATACAATGGAAACAGATAAAGAAATTTGGAGTATTTTTTTCCTTCTCTTTCTTCCTCTTTCTCTTTCTTCCTCCTCCTTCTCTTCCTCATCCTCCTTCTGCCAGTTCTAGCAGGGAAACCTGGCTGCGCGCGGGCTGTCTCTAGTTGCGGCGAGCGGGGGCTACTCTTCGTTGCAGTGCTTGGGCTTCTCATTGCTGTGGCTTCTCTTGTTGCAGAGCACAGGCTCTAGGCACACGGGTTTCAGTAGTTGCAGCACGAGGGCTCAGTTGTTTCGGTACGTGGGCCCTAGAGCACATGGGCTTCAGTAATTGCAGCACGTGGGCTCAGTAGTTGCAGCGTACAGGCTGTATGGCGTGCGGGCTTCAGTAGTGGCTCACGAGCTCTAGAGCGCAGGCTCAGTAGTCGTGGCACACGGGCTTAGTTGCTCTGCGGCATGTGGGATCTTCCCGGACCAGGGCTCGAACCCATGTCCCCTGCATTGGCAGGCAGATTCTTAATCACGGCGCCACCAGGGAAGTCCCCAGCAGGGAAACCTCTTGTTCTCTCTTCTGTGGATGAGAATCTTGGCAGCATGAAGAAGGGTGTGACTTAAACTCAGGCTGGGGTCTTGGTCCTGATGCTGCCACTTCCTGGAAGGGTGACCTTGGGATGATCACTTGTCCTCTCTGAGTCTCAGTTTCATCACCTGTAAAATGGGGATAATAATGCACACCATGCTGGGTGGCTGGCAGGATCAAGGGAGCAAACGATTGAAGACATGTTAATAAATTGCCAAAGAATCCCGACACCTCTAAAGTAGGATTGTCGTCGCCGGGGTGGAGGAGGCATAGAACAGACTCTCATGTCAGGTGGTCCTGGCTTCATGTCCCAAGTACATCACTTACTGTGTGGCCTCAGGCATGGGGTTTAAACTTTATGAGCCTTGGTGAGTTGGTCTTTAAAACACTGAGGAAGACAGTGTCTCTAACACAGAGTTGTTCTGATGATACAGGAGATCATGTTTGTAAAATAAGTAGTATAGGGAGAGCCTGGATAGAGGAAATACTCAGAAAACAAAGCAACAGCAAACAGATGTTCACAAGCTGCTCCTGGATCATCGTTATCCTGTTATCATTTCCCGCACTACAGCATCGAGTCCCCCAGGGTAGAAACATGGAGCCAACTGGACCCTCCCTGAGGGTGGGAGCTCATCTCTCCCCTCTGGTGTGGGAATGGTGGCCACCCTTACCACTCTGCTGCCTCCACACTGGTCCTGGCTCTGCAATGATTCCACCTGTGTAGCCGAGTCTCATCCAGATGTGGCTGGGTCCTGACAGAGAGGACAGTGCCCATCAAGTAATTCACTAGGTCGAGGCCCCTATAGGGCCAAGCATACCAGAAGGGTCTCTGGAACCTAAGCACGAGCCTGAACCACAGTCAGGGCCCCAGGGAGACTGGTCCAGGAGAGGGGGCCTGGAGTGGTCCCACCATCTCTGACCTGCTCATGGGAAGACTGGTCTAGGAGAGGGGTGATCTGCAGTGGTCCCACCATCCCTGACTTGTCCACAAGGAACGCAACAGGGAGTGGTGAGAAGGGGGCACCCCAGATAAGAAGCCATGCACAGAAGGGGCTTGCAAAGGAAGAGACCCAGCAGCCTGGAAGCCTCCCTCAGGACCCCTCCCCCAAAGCACGTCTCCAGGCCAGCCCCCAACAGGAAGTTCAGTCTACTACCTACTGTGTGCCCAGCACTGCGGCATTTAGGGTAGAGCAGTGGACAAAACAGCTGCTGTCCTCACCTCAGGAAATAGCCCTGGATGGGACAGACAAGTCCCTGGAAATACAAGAGAGCCGTTCACTAATCGGTATAAGGAATCACCCACGAGGATGCCAGCGTTACTGTACCAGGTGCACACCTAAGCCCTTTCCCGTATTATCTCACCGCATCATTGTCACAGAGTCTGGTTCTCAGACGGAGGCATGCCTGCTGAGGGCGCTGAAGGGGGGCTCACCCGGGATGGGCTTGTGAGCGTGGAGGTGAAGAAGGCTTGCCATAGGATGTGGCCTCTTAACCCAGTGGAGGGAAGGCCTGGTCTCTCCTTTCTCTAAGAAGATTTCTAGGGGCAACCTAGGATGTGCTCCATATTCCCAGACTTGACAGAGGGTTTCCCTTTCTAAGTTCTCACCCCGCACTGCCCCCTCGTCTCACCCTGCCCCCTCCCCCTTTTACAAAATTTCCAAGCTGAAAAGACATCGGAGCTGCCCTTTGCACAGAGACCAGGAAGCTGAGAAGTCAAGGGACTGATCCGAGGTCGCCCAGCTGGTCCTGGCTGAGCCTGGAGACCCAGACCTCCTGGGTCCCAATCCAACATTTTTCCACCATGTACTTCATGGGGCTGCTGGTGAGGCTAACTAGTCTGAGCTCCAGGCTTTGGGCTCTGGGGTACAGAGACGATAAAGACAGTCCTCAAAGTCCCGGTTTGAGCTGGGCTGGAAGCAATAGGATCTGAGGATTTTCCCACTGGTAGAGGCAGAGTTTATCCTCTTCTGTCTTTGGTTGCTCTGTTTTCTTCCTTCATCATCAGAAACCATTTTAGCCTCTCTCAGTGTTGGTTTTGCCCAAACTCCTGGGGGAGATGTCTGTGCCCTGTGTGGTTTGTAACTGGGTGAGGGTATCTGTGTGGGTGTGTGATGAGCACGTGTGATGGCACATCTACCTCTGTCAACATCTGACTGTCTGGGTGTGATGTGACTCAAATGCTGAGGCTCACACTCTCACCCTGCCACTCTCGAAGCAGCTGTATCCTGCCCCCAGGGAAAGAATGTCCCTGGCAGCCGCAAGGCCCACCCCAGGCTGGAATAGCAGCACAGGTGGGGCACCGTGTCCAGCTGGCCCTGTGACAGGGCCGCCCAGGAGGAGAAGCTGCCCCTCCAGTGTCCCCCGTTAGTGCTTCCTGATGCAGCTGTTGCCCAGAGGGACTGACTGCCCCGAAAGGAAGTGCCTGGAGGCCAGGCAACCAGTCCACAGGAGCCCTCCTGTGTCCAGCCTGGAGGAGTCCAGTGGAGTGCGGTTGGCCAGGAACCCCTGGAGGGCAGGGCCCCGTAACGTATGCATCAGCAGATATGTCCCAGCACCTGCAATGTGCCAGGAGCGGGGGCCTGGCCAGGGAGCTTTCAGTGAGGACAAGTAGAAGTTCCCACACTAGTCCTGAGGTGCCTGGCCATTGTCTCTGGAGGGAGGGGATTGCCCCTCGGAGAGGAGTACTGTAGTTACTGCAAGTCCAAAGTCACTGCATCGAGGGGATGCAACCCAGACACCACTCATTCACTCTCGTGACAACAGCAGGCAACCTGATCAGGGTTGTGAGAAAAGCCCAGAAACACAGTTTTGGTGATTTTGAGGGAGGCCCGTATGTGCTTTGGGGAAGGCAGGGTGACATCTGTGATGGGTGTTAAAGGGTGGGTGGGAAGCTGGGGAAGGTGGAAAGGGCAGAGGCACCGCAGTGGCAAAGCTGTGGCACTCAGAAGGGGCACTTCCGGCTTAGCAGAGGGACCAAACTTGGTGCTAAGAGGCCAATAGGTACCAGTGTATGGACAAACTTCTCCTTGTGAGGGGCGGCAATTCTGGGGAGAGACACTTGGTGAGAACTGGTGGGGTCGGAAAGGCTTCGGGGAAGAGGGAAGAGCACTGCAGGGGGGTGACCTCCATGAACCCTGAAAGGCTCCCTACTCCCTGCCTTGATCTTAAAGGTCAGAGGCCCAGGGATGGAGGGCCAGGGGCACTGTGTCCAAGAGCAGGGACCCTCAGCTTGTCCCAGTGAGGGGTGGGCAGGGCTTAGAGCAGGGAAACAGGGGCTCAGTGTGTCTAAGGAGACCCAGCCTGGCCTCACCTCCCTCTGGCCCCTCTCCTTCAGCCCTCAGCAAGGTCCCTGCCCCGCACCAGCCACATCTGTGGAGCGCAGAGCTGAGCAGATTGAATGGTGCTGTGTGACCTCACACAAGGCACTCTGCCTCTTTGGGCCTCAGTTTCCTCACCCCTAAACCCAGGGCGCTGGGCTCTGTGGGATCTCAAATAGTTCCCATGTCACCTGCCAGCCCTGACTAACTGATAAGGCTGGGTGGAGGATTGTGATGTCAGGTCCAGGCTGGGAGGGACAGATGCTGTGATCTATTAGTGATGTCTGCTGTGGCCTCCTGAGAGGGGGGTGGTACACATGCCTTCTTCCTCCGGTCTTCATAACGCCCTACGTTCTAACGGTGGGCAGAGGGGCAGGGGGTGGACCAACCTTCTATGAAGAGAGGTTCTCCCAGTCCTTGTGACAAATCTTCTGTGTATTCGCCAGGGCCAAACACCTAGATGGAACGCAGGTGTCTCCAAGCACCTACCACATAGCCTTGTCTAAACAAAGGCATAGGCACAGTTTCACGCAGAAGAAAAGGGAGGGTGAACGCTCCCACATCTGAGTTCTTGGTCTATTTGTTTTCCTGGCATTTTGAAAAATGTATGCCCAGCTGCATTTATTTATAGCTAATAAGAAGGAAAATTTTGTTGTTGTTGTTGCTTTGTTTGTTTTTTGCTGAAACAGAAAAAAATCCATAAAAATTGTCAAGAAAGAAAAGGACAGGCCAAAGGAAGTTGATGAGTCATATAATTGGGTTTAAACGGAAACTAAAATCTTGAGAGCTTTAATCAGAAAATAGGATGTGTTTGGGAAATGCATGTGTATCTGTGTGTGTTTGGGAATGTTGTGTATGTTTGTGAATATGTTGTATGTATATAATACATGTTAACGCACGAGGCATATTCGTGTAGTGGAGGTGTGGCATGAGCGTGTGTGTGTGTATTCGGTGTGTCCTGTACGGCAGTTGTGACTGTAGAGCATAGTTTGTGTTCTGTGTCAGTGGTGTGCGGGGTGTGTGAAGCGTGCCTGTTGTATATAGTGGACATCAGAATAAGTAGGTGTGGTGAGTGTGCAGGACATGTGTGCATCACATATGTTTGCGTGACCCACAACGTGTTCGTTCTGGGTAGATCCATGGCGTCCTTGCCCTGTGACTCACTGGCCTCGAGCAGGGCCTGGTGATGACGTGAAGTATCAACAGAGCTTGAGAACAAAAAGGCCCTGAGTCTTTTACGGGGCTTGCTCTTCCAAGAAGAAATCAGGAATTTCTGGGGTCTGCTTTCCATACCCTGTGAAGTTCAGGCAAGCAGAAAGAGACTGGATCCAGTGGAAACCCAGCTGCTAGCTCGTGAAGGCTGATTAAAAATCTTGCAGCTTGGCGTTTCCAAGAAAAATTGCTCATCAAACTTTTCAGAAATTTTCCTCACTTTGGCAAAGGCGGAAAAGGTTCCCGATGGCTTTCTACTGGAAAGTCGAGCAATTTCCATGATGGATTTGGGGCACATGTTTTTAAAAAGTGACCACGTGGTAGGGAAGAAGGTTGCCAGACAGCTGGAGCTCCCAGCACAAGTGTTCACAGTAAGAATTTTTCCCCCCAGCGTAGAGGAGGCCACAAAATGTGGTAAATCAATCTCTTTTAGCTGCCCTCAGGCAAGATGTCCGGAGGATTTCATTCTCCCAGGCCAGGGGGCAGAAGGTGGAGTGAAGGCTGCTGTGTTGTGCACACTTGCAGAACTCGTGGCACCTTCTTGGGCCTCTGATTTGTCAAAAAGCCTTGTCCATCGGAGCCCTTCCTGCTACTCAGGACTGTGATGTGAGCCCAGAAGCCACAGTTGTGAATATTTTTGCCAAGTCGAAGGGACAGTCCCGAGGGGCAAAGTTGTTCCTGGCACGGGGCCTGCCACTTAGTAGGTGTCCAGTAAATAGCCGTTGAATGAATGAATAGCCCAGGAAGGACCATCCAAGAGAAACAGCCTGGTTTCCACCCACCGCCAAGCAGAGCTTCCAGGGCAAGGCTGGGGCGGACGTGTCTGCCTGTCCAGCTGTTGTCTTTCCGCTCCCCTTTTCCTGTCCCTCTCCCCATAACCTCGGCTGGTTCCCACGCCCTCGCTCAGGGACTTCTGCTGTCATTGTTCCACTGTTATCAGGACCCAGGCCTCTGCCAGCCTAGACCCTTCACTGGACCAGGAAAAGGAGAGGGAGAAAGATTATGGGGAATTATCAGGGACTGATGAAGAAAGGAATCAGGTGTCAAATGCAGCTATTAGCTCAGCCTCAGGTGAGGAAACCAAGGTTTAGCGAGGAATAGGGAAACATTCCCAAGGTTAGGTGGAAAGTTGGTAGACTAATAATGATCATTGTAATCATGGCAATAGTAGTATCTACCACATAGGATGGGATATATGGTGAGATAATATTTTTAAAAATATTAGCCAGTCTTTTCCCCCAATATTTTCTTGCACTGCCTAGCTTCGCCCACTTCCTGTAGCTAGTTTGAGGTACGCATAGAGAATGTGAGTGCTCGCATAGCCCCTGGGGTAACTGGAGGGGACCTAGGGAGGCTGCTGGGGGCTGGAAGCGTCAGTCCCAGGATGCTAGGTGGGAAGCGGGAGCTTGACCACTCCAGCATTTGTTGGCTCAGAGAATAGGCTAGAATTCTTGGATTTTGAGTTTCAAAAGCCAGACTGTAGAACTTCCAAAATAAAAAGAATAATCATTGAAATTTCAAACTCGGTGGGAGAAACAGAGCTAGAAAAGGAGATCTGAGAATTCACCCAAAATACAGCACAAAGAAGTAAATAAGTGGAAAATAGGGAAGAGTGAGAGGTGTGAAGAATAGAATGAGACGGTCCAACCTATGTCACGCAGAATTTCAGAAAGAGAGGTTGGAAAGAACGAGAGGCAATCTTCAGAGAGACAATGGCTAAGAAATCTCTAGAATTGAAGACACGTAAGTTTTCGTGTAGCAGAATCATGCCAGGTTCTGGGCCATCATGGTGCAATTCCAGACCTCAAAGAGAAAGCTTCTGGATCCCCTTGCTCCTAAAATCTCTCTCTTCTGACCACCTCAGCCCTAACCACAGGACCTTGGCTTGTGCCCTGGACTTTAGACTGCTTCCATTCGCCATTCTTTGGTGAGCAAATTTTGCCTCCTTTGTGAAACTGGGAGCTTCCTGAGGGTAAGAGCCCTTCTCCCAGCCCCTGGTACTGGGGAAGGATGACAAGATACCTGGTCAGAGATCTGGTTAGAGTGCTGGGCAGGTAGCTCAATGCCTCATGTCCCATTTTCTCCACTTCTAAAATGGAATTAGAAATACCTGGTCAGGGCACTCTGAGGTTATACACTAGACACCCTGTTCCAGTTCTGTTTAATCCATTGCTTTTTAAATTTCACTGACTATTTTTATTTCTAGATTCCCTCCCCTCTCCCCCGGACCAATTTTGCCTATTTCTTTCTCTTTCTTCATATATTCACGAAGAACCGTAAAACAGATTTCGAACTTATTTTTAGCAGCAGAGCCCATTCATCAGATAAAAGTGTATTGTTGGAAAATCAATTCAAGCAGAATACAGGACCTGCCGGTTGAATTGGGTTGGGATGGAGACCCAGAGTCCAGCTGGCTCATTTCCCCCTTTTGCCTTAGATCACCCTTGGGGCACCTTGGCTGGAACAAAGTTAGAAAACCAACCCCATCAGAAGCTTTAATGGAGCTTTCCCCAGAATGTACTTCTGGGAACCCTGCTTCATGGTGTTTCATGAAAAAACGTGTTCCATGGTCAAATAAGCTGGAGAAACACTGAATTAACCAAAGTTAATTGGATCTCTTCAGGATTTTTTTGAGACTTCAGTATTCACATCGTGCAGTAGGAGTCTTTGAGAGGGTAGCTGATGTGCCGAGTGCTATAAACCTACCTGCTTTATCAAGGATTACTCCTATAAGCAGAACACACTAGGGAAACGCTATGCTGGAGAATAAGAACAACAATAATAATAATTTTTCCTTTGTCTCCCCATTAAGATCTAGTATAGGGCTAGACACTGAAATGGGAGGGGAGGCAAAAAGTACTCTGGATCGAATATAAGCTTTGATTTCCCCCAATCCCAGAATCTAAAAAGGCCTGTGGGAAGCCCAGTGATTTCCAGGCTTTCTTTTTTTCCTGCCTCTGTTCTGCAGCCACAAACACAGCCCAGCAGGCATGCACATGGAGAGCTGAGGTTCCATTGGTCAGGTCTTCTGACACCTCTGGCTGGGGCCCAGTCTCTGTCTCAGGGCTGAAACGGCTCTTTGGCCCAGGCAAGAGGCCTCAGTGCTCCAGCCTGGCCCGTGAGAGCTCTGGGAACCCTGGTTCCCACTTGCCCATCCGTTTCCCGGCAGCCCGAGAGGCTATCCCGGCTTCTCTTTCCTCTTCTAACTGGAGGAAAGAATTTCTGGAAATGCGGCTGGGCCAGTGACAATGAGGCAGGATGCCCTTGCTTCCTGCCCTGACCAGGCCAACCCCGCCAGCAGAACCCAGCACCTCTCGGGGGCTGGGGCCCACAGAGGTAACCCTCTCCAGCCTGTCGGTGCCTCTGCAGAGGCAGGGGAGGGCTAGCTGAGCCCAACCCCTCCCTGGCTGCCCTCCCCCAACTCAGGCTCCGAGAACAGGACAGGCCCTTGCAGCAAGGCCGGAAAAGAGAGGCAGGTGCTCTGGAGCCTCTCCCAAGAGGCCACACCCCATAGTGGGTCTGCAGGGTCTCCTACCCACAGTCTTTCTCTCTTTCCTTCATACCTTGAACAGACACTGGGGGGGGGAGTGGCTGCCTCTACCCCAGGTGCTGAGATGCAACCGTGAACAAGGCTGGGGGTCCAGAGTAGAGAGGGGTGGTCCAACAGGCAGCTCAAGAATGTTAATATAATGTTTTAGGGCTTTGACAGACATGCGCACGGCAGAAGCATTTAGTCCAGGCTGGATGAAGAATGTCTTCCGGGGCTGGGGGGGCTTTGGGGGGGTACGGTTTGTTAAGCAGCTTCCCTGGCTTCATGGCTAAGGACACGCGAACTGAGTGAGACCCAGTCCTTGCTTTCAAGGAATTTCCTCTCTGGGTCACTCTGCCTCTCCCTGTCTTTCCCTCATTTTTCTGGTTCCCCTGGCTGGCTCTGTCCCGTCTTTCTCTCTGTCTTTAACCCCACATCTTCCTGACTCCCTGCCATGCCCTAGGACTTGTATTCCCAGGAAAGGTAAATAAATACTAGAAAATCAGCAGCCCCCCTTCCCACAGCTCCCTGGCTTGGTGTCCCACCCCCGGGGTCTGGAAAATCTTCCCCATTGATACACCCCTTGGGTCCCCTAGCTTACTTTGTTTCTCTCCTCGGTGACTCTGTTACTATGGCTACAGCCACATCAGCCAGCCATCCTTCCTGTGGGGAGAAACTGGGCAGGAAGTTTTGTGCTTTAAAAAGTTGTTATTGGGGCTTCCCTGGTGGAGCAGGGGTTAAGAATCTGCCTGCCAATGCAGTGGACACGTTTTCGAGCCCTGGTCCAGGAAGATCCCACACGCTGCGGAGCAACTAAGCCCGTGCGCCACAGCTACTGAGCCTGCGCTCTAGAGCCCGTGAGTCACAACTACTGAAGCCCGTGCGCCTAGAGCCCATGCTCTGCAACAAGAGAGGCCACCGCAATGAGAAGCCCACGTGCCACAACGAGGAGTAGCCCCCCTGTCCCCCCAACAAAAAAAACCCCGCGCGAAAAAAAAAAAACCCAAAGAAAAAAAAAAAAAAAAAAAAAAAAAGTTGTTATTGTCTGAGGGGAAGTAACAAAAAAAAAAGTTTTTTTTGGTTTGTTTTTTATAAACTTATTTATTTATTTATTTATTTTTGGCTGTGTTGGGTCTTCATTGCTGCGCGCGGGCTTTCTCTAGTTGCAGCCCGTGGAGGCTACTCTTTGTTGCGGTGCACGGGCTTCTCATTGCGGTGGTTTCTCTTGTTGCAGAGCATGGGCTCTAGGCACGCGGGCTTCAGGAGCTGTGTAGCACAGGCTCCCCTGCTCAGCGACCCCTTTAGCCTGCTTGCTCTCCAGCCCCCTCCCCATTCCATGTAGAGACTGGGCTGCTTCCCACCTCCGTGCCTTTGCTCAGGCCATTCCCTGGGCCTGGAGCTCCCTTCCCATCTCTCCACTTCTCAGTTTCACCATCCTTCCTGGCCCGGGACTGGTCCCACCTCCCAGCAGCCTGCCCAGAGTGCCCCACCCCACGCTGGCCTCTCCTCCCCGCCTCTGTGGTCCCTCCACAGCCAGGTGCCTGTCACTTTATGGAGACCGACACCTCCACACTCAGCCCCACATAAACAAACAAGCTGGGGGATCTGGGGGAGGAGGGCCGGGGCCACAGGATGATGGATGAGGCTGCAGCGGCTCCCTTCCCTGCTGCGGCTGTGGTCAGGAGATCTCCCCTCGAAGAAGCCTGATATTTTCCAGGAATTTCCTGAGGGGAGGAGACCAAGCATTCTGGAATGAGAGCCAGCTGTGAGGTTGAGGCCTGGGGATGGAGAGGAGGGCGCTCCGGGCTTCCTGGCTGAGTCAGCGACCATCCCCAGGTAATTTATGGGCTGAGTCAGGGCCGGGGTGGAGGTGGGGAGGGTCGGGGTGGTGCCTTCTAGGAAGTCTGTCAAGGGGAGAGCAGCCAGACCGGCTGGAAGTGAGGCTGGCCGAGTCCAGCACAGACCCTCCTCTCCCCTCCAGCGCTTGCTCTCCTGCCTGGAGACTAGAGAGGCCACGGCCAAGAGAGGGAGGGAACTGCAGGGGGATGGACGCAAGGCAGCAGAAACAGGAAGCCTCTGGCAGGCCCTGGGGGCTCATGAAGACAGAGGGGGCACGGCTGGCAGGGAGCGGGCCTGAGCAGGCCTCAGGGCTAAGTTGGAGGTGAGGAGAGCTCCAGCACCGTGAGGTTCCGGCACCCCAGCCTGAGAGCTGCCCATTCTTCCTTCCTTCCTTGCCCGACCCCTTTCCCAGCAGGCCTGGCTTGCGCTGAAACGCGGTTCTGGTTTCTGATCCCCCTTCTACCGTGGACCTGCTGGGCCACGTGGGCTCGGGGGCCTCCTTCTCTCTGAGCCTCAAGTCCTCACTTGGGCAAGATGGCCGGGCTCCTCCGAGCCCTGATATGGGGTACTCAGCTACAGCCAGGGAGAGTCCAGTCCAATGGCGGTGGCTTGGAAAACAAGGCTAAGCAAAAGCAAGCCTGGGAGAGCTGCCCTCTGAGGCCCGTTGCAGGGCTCGGCCTTGAAGAGCGGTGGGGCTGGGGGTAGGAAGGCCAGTGGGGAGAGGCTGAGCCTGGTCACTGTCAACTCCAGATTGGAGGAGCTGCAGGGGATGCAGGGCAGGGTGTGTCATCACACACAGGTACACACCCACGCCCCCTAGCTTCCCAGGAAAAACCTGTTTCTGCCCACATCACCCAACATGGAGGCTTGGGTCCCACAGAAAGATGAGTCCTGATTTAAGCTCCTAGGAGGAGCTCCCTCCTGCTGACAGTGTGGTGGAAGCATCCCTTAGGGCCAAGGGGCCCAGCTTTCTCATGTCATTCATGCACAGCTGTTGCATCATCACATCGGTTGCAGAATCATCCCACAGCAGATTCCAAGCAGGGCACTGCAGTCTTGGGGCTCCACGGCCCTGGTCTCAGCATCTCGGAGAGGCCCCTGGATTGCTGAGTTTCCTGCTTTGGCTCATGGCTCAAAGTCCTCAAACCGGAGAGGAGTCCCTGTGAGGATGGTAGATTTCATAAACCCTGAATTAGGACGTAAGATCTGAAGAAGAATTTGGGGCATTGTGATATTTTGTAAAGATATAAAAGGAATCTCATTTGTCCATGATTAATGAACTGTTTTTCTTGGTAAGACCAGCCGAGATGCAATCAAATCTGGACAGGAGGGTCCTGAACACACATGGGGGTCAGTGGCAGAGCCCCCATCACCACCCAGCTTTGTTCCCTGGTTGCTCTGTGGAGCAGGCGTACCACGTAGAAGGGTGTTGAAATTATCTGGGCAAGAAATGCCAGAACAGAAATGGTGAGAGGTGGCTGGGGTCTGGAATATGTTGGAATCCAGCTGACAGGATTCTTGATGGACTGAACATGGAGTCTAAGAGCAAAGATTCAAGGGCAATTCCAAGGTTTTGGCCCGAGCAACTGAAGGCATGGAGTTGCCATGAACTCAAATAGAGAATGAGTTTTGTTGAACATTTAATAAATTTCTTTAATTGTCAAAAATCCAGAAATCAGGAATGGCTGGAACCAAGCAGGCCATCTGTGGGGTCCCCACTGCCCGCAGGGACCTCTGGCCCATCACACCACCCACCGCAGCCCTAGGGGCTCCCAAGGGGCCCTGGTAGAGAAAGAAGGAGGCTCACCTTCCTGCCTCGGGGCTGGGGAGGGGCAGCAGCCTGAAGGGGCTTGGCCTCCCTGAGTCCCCTGGGCTGACACAGGAGACCCGGTGCCCAGGCAGGGGGTGGTATTAGAACAGGAAGGGAGGTGTGGGGGCCTCTGTCTGCAGAGACCCACCTCTGGCTCACAGAGGCCCTTTCTCCTCAAACCCAGTGTGCTGTTTCCAGAGCCTTCTGGAGGAGGTGTCCACGGGAGCTGAGGATGGCTGCTATAATTCTCCTGGCCACAAACCCCTGCAGGCCCGGCTGACAGAGGCGTGCCTGTGCATCCGGGGCAAGCAAGCGCCTGGGGACTCACGGCCAGAGAGGCTGTGAGGATGGCTTTGTCTGGCTCTCAGGTTGCCCGTGGCCAAGTCCCCCAGCCAGCAGAAGCCCTTTTGGCTGCCAAAGCTCCTGAACTTAGGTTACCCGAGGAAGCAGACTTGTAGCCCATCTGTTTGTCATTGCTTCCCCTGCCTTGGGCCTGCTCGACCTGGGGGCCAAATTCCCTGTCCCCCCATATCTGCTGAGATGAGGGTCAGGAAGCCAGTTCTGTGCAAAGAGCCGGGAGGACCACATTTTGTGAAGATACGGGTTCCAGGGCACCTCTCCAGACCTGCAAGGTCTGTGTCTCTGGGGGAGAGGCCTTGAACCCTGTGTATTTACAGAGTTCCCCTGGTGATCTGATGGGGGTTGGGAGCCGCATGCCCCCCATACTACATGGAGACACACCAAACTCAGAGAGTCAAAGCTGTGACCTTCAGGACAGGTGGCAGGTGGTATTAGGAGGGGTGTCCTGGTTGTCTGAGCACAAGAGAACCCTGGATCTTTGAGGGGTCTCAAGGGGGAACTGGCAGAGTTTGAGCCTAAAACAAGGATAAAGCCCCAGAGAGGGGATCGCCGTACGGGCTCAGACAAACCGGAGACCTGAGCAGTTCTCCAGAAGCCAATGCCAGCGAGGCCTCGCAGTGGCATCCAGCGCCCGGAATAGGGGTCAGGGAGACTCTGCTTCTCACGGCACGAGAGACTGAGGCACATCGCTCGGAACCCAGCTCCTTCTCTGAAGAGCGGAATCCTTGTTGCCAGCTCAGCTATATGAATGGCTCTTGATGTTTCCTGTGCCCCAGGTTGGGAGCGAGGATTTGGGAGGCTGGAACTGGGGCTAGGGTCGGCTTGGGACAGGGGGAAGTGGGACCCCCTCTGGCCTTCATGGGATGAGCTGGCTGCCATGACCTGCTGCTCCTCCCCGTAAACTCTTTTTTTTTTTTCTTTTTTTTTGCGGTACGCGGGCCTTTCACTGCTGTGCCCCCTCCCGCTGCGGAGCACAGGCTCTGGATGCGCAGGCTCAGCGGCCATGGCTCACGGGCCCAGCCGCTCCGCAGCATGTGGGATCTTCCCGGACCAGGGCACGAACCCGTGTCCCCTGCATCGGCAGGCGGACTCTCAACCACTGCGCCACCAGGGAAGCCCCTCCCCGTAAACTCTTAACCCCGATCTGGAGAAAGGCGATCTCCAAGGGCAGGGGCTTGCCCATCCAGAAATACATTAAATAAAGACACGTGCTCTGCCCAGGTTTTACCTCATCAGGATCCCAGAGCATAAGACAAACGGCCCCATGTCTGGCTGGGAGGTGTACTTCATTCACTCAGGTGAGCCCACAGCCTGGGGGTGAGTTTGGGAGAAGGGAGGAGGATATTTTGGACCACATGGATCATGCAGACTTGGGGGCTGGGTGGGCCCTGGAGCTTGGCGCAAGGCTCAGTGCCAAGACCTCCAGAAACGCCCAGCCCTCCCTGGGGCCTGCTCAGGGATGGAGACAAAACCTAGCACCCTTTAATCGAGGGAGTTGATTCCTGAGACTTGTTCTAGGGGCATACACGTATGTGTAAAGACTTAGCTATAGGGTTGCTCTTTATTGTTATTTATAAGCCTGAAAAATTGAAAACAACCTAAATATCCAGTAAGAGGGGATTGTTTAATAAGTTATGAACCATCCAGAACATAAAACACAATGCAGCTTTTAAAAGATGATGCTGTAGAAGAACGTAGAAATAAGCCTAAAGCATAGTAAGCAGCAAAATAAAAAGCTGATAAATATAGAAAGTAACCTGATTTAGAAAATTGGTCAATTCATTAAGAATGTTGGAAGGCTATACACCAAAACACTGACAGGTTGTAAGATAAGGAGTAATTTTAGATTTCTTCTTTATCCCTTGTTTTGCTTTTGATTTTAGTTGTCTGAATTTGTATCTTTTTCTAGAATTGCCATGCAGTTATTTATACACAGAGTACAAAAATGATTTAAAAATTATTATCAGTGTTATTATTTTACAAACCAGAACTTCTAAGATTTGGCTCAGGAAGGAGAATTTCCAGGCAGGAGGGCCGGCTGGATCAAACAGCCCTAACTCTATCCGCCTCTGCTCACTCTCCCTTTCGGGTCACTTTCTTCATTCCCACTGCCTCTCCCCGCTTGCCCTTCAGGTTGCCACTGTCCTTTCCATTCTCGGAACCAAGCATAGCTAGAAACCCAGTCTTTGGCTTCTTTAAGCAGAACACATCTAAGAAACCTGTGATGATTATACTAGGTAGAGTTAATAAGCCCTACAGGGAGACAATAGGAACAGAAACACAGCACCCAGAAGAACTATAAAACTAACCAGGCTTCCTTCAGTGAGGGTTCAGGCTCCCTCCAGAGGCACCCAGGTCCTGCCCATCCTCTGTGAAGATCCATGAGGGGACAGGCTGCACACCCAGTCCTCTGTCTCATCGTAATCTTTAGCATCTTCTTCCCAGGTTCACTTTCCACTTTGAAAAACCCATTCTTCCTCAGGTACTGGCTCTTGAGAATGACCTCCCTTCTCAGGAGGGACCCATCATGATATATTGGGAGAGGGCACTAGACTTCAGTCCAGCCTCCTGATAAAAATATTGCAGGGCACCACTAAACCATGGCACTCATTGCAGAGGACATACACCTTACAAGCATCAAAAGACTCTTGGGACTCAAGAAACTTCCAGACCCGAAGGATAAATGCATGCTTGATATCCCCAAGCCTTTGTTAACACCACTCCATCCACATTCTGCCCCAGTGAAGCTGTGATAGGTAATCAGTGAATTATTTTTCTCCATCAAAAAAGCTAATAGCATTTAGCTGGAGAGGGTGTGGAGAAAAGGGAACCCACCTACACTGTTAGTTGGAATGTAAGTTGGTTCAGCCACTGCAGAAAACAGTATGGAGGTTCCTCAGAAAACTAAAAATAGAATTACCATATGAACTAGCAATACAACTCCTGGGCATGTACTTGGACGAAATTATAATTAAAAAAGATACACGCACCCCTATGTTCATAGCAGCACTATTCACGGTAGCAAAGACATGGAAACAACCAAAATGTCCATCAACAGAGGAATGGATAAAGAAGATGTGGTACATGGATACAATGGAATATTACTCAGCCATAAAAAAGAACGAAATAATGCCATTTGCAGCAACATGGATGCAACTAGAGATTATCAAACTAAGTGAAGTAAGTCAGAAAGAGAAAGACAGATACCATATGATATCACTTATATGTGGAATCTAAAATATGGCACAAATGAACATATCTACAAAACAGAAATAAACTCACAGACATAGAGATCAGACTTGTGGTTGCCAAGGGGGAGGAGGGAGGGAGCGAGATGGACTGGGAGTTTAGGGTTGGTAGATGCAAACTATTACATTTAGAATGGATAAACAACAAGGTCCTACTGTATAGCACAGGGGACTATGTTCAATATCCTGTGATAAACCATAAAGGCAAAGAATATTAAAAAAAGAATGTGTATATGTGTATAACTGAGTTACTTTGTTGTACAGCAGAGATTGGCAAAGCATTGTAAATCAACTACACTTCCATAAAAAAAAATGTGGCCAAAAAAACTAATAGGGACTTCCCTGGTGGCACAGTGGTTAAGAATCCGCCTGCCAATGCAGGGGACACGGGTTTGGTCCCTGGTCTGGGAAGATCCCACATGCTGCAGAGCAACTAAGCCCATGTGCTTCAACTACTGAGCTTGCGAGCCACAACTACTGAGCCCACGAGCCACAACTACTGAGCCCATGCGCCACAACTACTGAAGCCTGCACTCCTAAAGCCCGCGCTCTGCAACAGGAGCAGCCACTGCAATGAGAAGCCCACGCACTGCAATGAAGGGCAGCCCCCGCTCACCACAATTAGAGAAAAGCCCATGCGCAGCAACGAAGACCCAACACAGCCAAAAACAAACAAACAAACAAGAAAACCAATAGCATTTAAAAATTGTGATATGAATATAGGTTCATCATAAAAAATACTGTAAAATTTAGAAAAATGTAAAGAGTAAAATAAAAATACCCTATAATCATTACACTAAATGGAGATAAGCATTATTGGCATATTTACACACACATACACTTTTAAATAAAATCGAGATAATGTGTGTAGGTGTGTGTTTATGTACAAACACACACACACAAAATCATGATTTTATAAATGGATATAAAATTCTTCACACACACATATATAAAATTCTGATTTTTTCCCATATAAATTACATCATAAGAATTTTCATGGGTCATTAAAATAGTCTTTAAAAATGTAATTTTAAATGGCTTTGTAATATCCCATTGTATAGCACACTAATTATTAAACCAATCTCCTATTATCAGACATTTAAGCAATTCCCAAATTGGTTGTGATCATAAATAATAATTTAACCAACATCCTATACACACACCTTTGCATACATCTCTGGTTATTTCTTTAGGATAAATTCCTAGAAATAGAATCACCACATCAAAGGATGTGAACGCTTGCAAAGTTTTTGGTGTCTCCCATCAATGCATACTCATCAAATTGTATAAATGAGAACAAAAGTAAGAGGGAACCCCAGAGCAATGCTTTACCACATTTGCTGCACATTCTGAGACCCAGAGAAAGTTCTAGGGGTTCGGGTGCACCCCCTCCACCCACCCTATGTGACTGCCTTTTGGAGACTGGCTGGAGGCTGAAGCCAGCAGCCCCTAATGCTCCCAGGCTGGGCCTGGCCCTTCCTGCCACCACACAGTTGCCCCCCTCAACTTCTCAGAAATGCCGCAGAGTCCAGGGGGAGCTGTGGCCAGCCGAGCAGAGGGAGGTCAGGAGGGGCAGTTGCTGTGCTGGGCTTGGTGGTCAGTGCACAACTTGTTCAGGTCCCGCTGGGGCTCCCAGCTCCTGGTGTGGGGCACCAAGCCCTCTCGGAAGCTCCTCTATGGAGGATTTCCTTCCAGCCCATCCTTGTGGCCTTCCGGGGAGGATACAGGGCAGGGACCACGCTCTTCTTCTTCACACGGGGCATCCAAGGCTCAGAAGGGTAAAGAGGGCTGCCTGAGGCCGGCAAGGTGTGAAAGATGGTACAGGACCTGAGACTCCAAGACACTACTCTAGTTCTCTCTCCACCACCCAGCGTTGCCAAAGCACAGAGGGGTGCGTCCCATGGGAAAGTGACCTGGTACAACCCGAGGTAGAAATCCTGTGAGGAGCATGGGCTCATGCCTGTCATTTTCCACAAAGAGTTACTTGGCACCTACTACGGGCCAATCACTGAGGAAAGAGGGGTGACCCAAAGAGGCAGGGCTCCTGCCCTCAAGAAACAGCATTCTAGTGAGGGAACCAGGTAACAAACCCCAAAACATGGCCAGTGGTGTTCAGAGCTGTGAAGAAAACAAAGCAGGGTAAAGTGGATGGGAAGTGATATGGAGAGGTGGGTAACTTACAGATAGGGTAATCCAGGAAGGCCTCTCTAGGTTGATATTTGAGCAAAGGCCTGAAGGAAGGGAAGGAGCATGTCCTGTGGGTATCTGGAGGAAGACCACTGATGTAAAGGGAATAGCAAGTGCAAAGGTCCTGAGGCAGGAGCAAGACTGGCATGCTTGAGTAGAAGTCAGGAAGTCAGTACGGTTGGAATGGAATGACGAGTGGAGAATATAGGGAATGACGTCACAGAGCTAGCAGCATCCCCATCAGAGGAGAGAGGGCACTATTTGTGAGCTTCCCCTGGGCCTCAGGTACCATACAGGACACTTGACAGCGGTTGTCATGAACCTTTGAGGGTAGGGGGTCTTGCTGTGGCAGCCTGCTCTGGGGCAGAAGACAAGAGAATGGCAGAGGGGTTGGGGTAGTGTTCTACCTCCTGGTCAGGTGTTGATACTAAGGCTGTGGGGAGGGAGAGTGTTCTAGAGCTCCAGCCATCCCGCTGTGCTGGGTGCTGAGTGTCCACGGTTGATCAGGCCATAACTCTGCTTCTAAGGGTCTCACAGTCCCTTGGAGACAACAGATGGGCACAGTCAACAAGTATATGGCAAGGAAATCCTGTCATTTGGGACAACATGGATGAACCTGGTGGAAATTATGCTAAGTGAAATCAGCCAGACCCAGAAAGACAAATACTGCATGATCTCACTTACATGTGGAAGTTTAAAAAGTCCAGCTCACGGAACCAGAGAGTAGAATGGTGGTTACCAGGGGCTGGGAGGTGTTAGAAATGGGGAGATGTTGATCAAAGGGTTCAAAGTTTCAGATACGCAGTATGAATAAATTCTGGAGATCCAATGTATAGCACTAGACTATAGCTAATATATTATATACTTGAAATTTGCTAAAGCATAGCTCTTAATTGTTTCCACGAAGGAAAAAAAGGTAATATGTGAAGTAACAGATTGTAAACTAGCTTGGTTGTGGTAATCATTTCAGTGTATATGTATATCAAAACGTCATGTCGTACACCTTAAATATATGCAGTTTTTACTTGTCAATTATACCCCAAAAAACCTGGATGAGGGCTTCCCTGGTGGCACAGTGGTTGAGAGTCCGCCTGCCGATGCAGGGGACGTGGGCTCATGCCCCAGTCCGGGAAGATTCCACATGCCACGGAGCGGCTGGGCCCGTGAGCCATGGCCTCTGAGCCTGTGCGTCTGGAGCCTGTGCTCCGCAATGGGAGAGGCCACAGCAGTGAGAGGCCCGCGTACCGCAAAAAAA
>NW_021703775.1:53649498-53879364 GCF_005190385.1 Monodon monoceros
TATACATAAACAATGAAAAGAGAACCAGACCGAAGAAAAAAAAAAAAAAAAAAAAAAAAAAAAACCTGGATGAAAGAAATAAGGAAAAAAAGAGAGGGAGAGAAAGGGAGGGAGGGAGGGGGAGAGAGAGAGAGAGGGAAAGAAAGAAACAAAGAAACAAAGAAAGAAAAAGGAAGGAAGGAAGAAAAAGAAAGAAAGGAAGGAAGGAAGGAAGAACGAAAAGAAGGAAGGAAGAAAGGAAGAAAGAAAGAAAAAGGAAGGAAGGAAGAAAGAAAAAGAAAGAAAGGAAGGAAGGAAGGAAGAAAGAAAAGAAGGAAGGAAGAAAGGAACAAAGAAAGAAAGAAAGAAAGAAAGAAAGAAAGAAAGGGAAAATGCATCTCTACCACATATATTTGTCAAGTGAAACAAATAAGTTAATGTCAATAAAAGCTGGTCACACAATAGCCTATGAAAAATAAGTACTCCTCGGGAACTTTCTGTATTTTCTGTTCAATTTTTCTGTGACCCTAAAACTGCTCTAAAAAATAAAGTGGGTTTTTTTGTGGGGGGGCGGGCCGCACTGCACGGCATGTAGGATCGTAGCTCCCCGACCAGGGATCGAACCCAAGCTCCCTGCAGTGGAAGCACAGTGCCCTAACCACTGCACCGCCAGGGAAGTCCCAATTATAAAGTTTATAAATGAAAAAGAAAATTAAAAAAAAAAAAACAAGCCTAGGGCATGACAGGGAAGACTTCCTGGAGAAAGTGACGTTTGAGCTGGACCTTGAGGAATGAACAGGTGAACCAGATTTCAAACAGATGGGGAAGGTGGAAAATGCACTTCTGATACTTGTTTACTGAGGAGGGAACAGGAGGACCGTTCAGCAGTTGGCTATTAGGGTGTGGAGCACAGGGCCTTGATTTAGGGTCATCACTGGGATGTGGCACCCCTAGAAAGTAGAGAGTAAGAAGACAAGTGCATTGAGAAGAGAACCCTGGGGTACATGGCCATGTTGGAAGTGGAGTAGGATGGGGCTGAGGAAGAGGACCCAAGAGGCAGGAGGACCACCAGGGCAGTGGGCTGACACAAGATTTAAGAAAGAGCAATGTGGGGCTTCCCTGGTGGCGCAGCGGTTGAGAGTCTGCCTGCCGATGCAGGGGACACGGGTTCGTGCCCCAGTCCGGGAGGATCCCACATGCCGCGGAGCGGCTGGGCCCGTGAGCCATGGCCGCTGAGCCTGCGCGTACGGAGCCTGTGCTCCACAGCGGGAGAGGCCACAACAGTGAGAGGCCCATGTACCACAAAAAAAAAAAAAGCAATGTGGAAAATGTCAGTCATTGCCAAGAGCAAGAGAGAGAAGTGCTGAGAAGGGCTCAAGGGTTGGCAAGAGTTTGGTCCCTGGAGACCTCGGTGAGGACTCATTGGTGGGGTGGACAGAGCAGAGTTCAGGAGGTGTACGACTTTCTTATTGCTGTGTAACAAATCATCACAAGCTGAGTGACTTAAATAGTACAACTTCATTCTCTTCCAGTTCTAGCGGTCCAAGATCCAAAATCAGTCTCACTGGGCTAAAGTCAAGGTGCCAGAGTGCTGGTTCCTTACGTAGGCTCCAGGAGAGAACCCATCTCCTCGCCTCTTCAGCCTCTCGTGGCCGCCTCTGTTCCTTGGCTTGTGGCCCCTTCCTCCATCTTCAAAGGGCATCACTCTAATCTCTGCTTCTGTCATCCCCATCGTCTTCTACTCTTTGATCTCCTGCCTCCCTCTTAAAGGATCCTTGCGATTACATTAGACCAACCCAAATAACCCAAGATAATCTCCCCATCTCAAGATCCTTCATTTAATCACACAGGCAAAGTCCTACATAAGGTGACATGGACAGATTCCAGGGTTTGGGACATGGACATTTTGCAGCAGGAGGCATTATTCAGCCTTCCACTATTCAGGTGGCAGGGGCTGATGGTGGAAGGGAAGAGGAGGGAATGGAGAAGGTGAGTGGAGACAATTCACTGGAAAACGCGTGAGAAAGGAAGGAGGGATGGGACAGAGTCATCCAGACGAAGACCCAGCCTGGTTGGAGGGAAGTGGCTTGTAGGATTTTTTTTTTTCCCCATCCTGTTGTGTCTCCTTCTCTCCCTCCTTCCCGAAGCCTAATGGGAAAATTGGAAACATAACCCATGAGGAATCAACTGCTTCCCCTCACTCAGGATACCCACCCACCCAGGGGTCTTCCAAGCTCCATGAGCTGAAATCTGCATTTTGAAAAGATTGGTTCTCATTTTATTTCCAACGGCAGGTTCTTCTTAACTAAAAAAAAAAGCTGATTATGCTATTAATTTTTCAAGTTCAGATATTGACGTCCAGCTTAGAAAGGTGATGATTTAATTCACGTTCCTCAACTTCCACGTCCACTCAATACCTTCTGTAAATTTTTTCTCATTGTGCAACTGGTTTTCATTCTCCAACTGATTTTATATGTAGCTTAATTTTTTCCCCAGCTCTAGTGAGATATAAGTGACAAGGGATCTACATTTTTAAACCACAAGGAAAAGAAACCCAGAGCTACCAAGAATAATATTTTATTGACTTGGAACAGGTTTTGGAAGCTGTATTTTTAAACCAGCTAGGTGATTTTGATGATCAGACAGTTTGAGGTGGTTTCCCCCCTCCCACCCCTTTCCTCTTTCTCTTCCCTTCAGTAAACTGTTTTTCAACTTTGTTTTTCAGTGAAAACCATTTCCTCCTCACCGTGGACTTGATCCAGAGGCTGCGCCCATCTCTCCCACGTCAACAGTCCTGTGTCCTTGGCAGAAGACAGTGCTCTCATTCTGGGCCTTTCCCTCTTCCTCAGCCAAACCCCTGCTTCTGCACCTCTGTGCAGCTAATAAAAAGGCTGAGTTCCCTGCTGCAGGGAAAGCTCCCACCCGCTGCCATTCTCAGGGATGAGGGGAATGTGCAGCTTTCTTTGCATTTTCCCAGAGCAGCTAGCTCTGTCCCAGGCCTCAGGCGTCCCCGGGTTGAGGTAGAATCTAGCCACAACCGATTTCCAGAGCCATGCAGTCCTGAGTGAACCTGCAGAAATGCAAGAGCTGGGTGCTTCCTGAGTAAAGTTTTCCCGTGAGAGGGCATGAATTGATTTGGGACAAAAAGCACTTGATGGCCCAGGAGCATAGGATTTGGGGGAGCCCTGTGCTGAGTGGAGGTGGGTGGGTATATTTCCTTGGGCCGCAGAGCCTCTCGTCTGGTGGGATCAGCCACTCCAGCCAGTCGCCACCTGGCCCAGCTTTGGAAGATGCGGAGAATGAATTTCACAGTGGTTTCCACGGGGCCATGGCACTGAAACAGCTGCAGGAGGGGACACAGCTGGCGCGGTCCCCACCCCTTCCTACAGAGCTGCCCTGGAGGAATGCCACCCTCTCCATGGGGTGTGAGAGGGTCCTCCACGTTGTGGTTCCAGGGGCCATGGGAAGGTACCTCGCAGCTAAACCCCCATTTTTGAGGGCACAAGTTGGCCTTTATTAAAATAAAACCCCATCGTCACTTATTCCAGTAGCTCCCCAATCTAGATAAACGTCAGGATCACCCAGGATGTTTATTAAAAAATAAAGATTAATAAAAATAGTGAGTTCGGGAACCCATCCCAGACCTAATGAATGAGAATCTCTTTGAGGAGGGCTGAGGCTGGAATCAGTGTGATTCGGTTTTATCAGACTGCTTTCCTGGTTCCAGAAGTTTGAGCCCCTAGAATGAGAGCGTGAAGAGGGAATGGTGGGGTCCCGGTTGAGAGAAAATATTTAGAGTCACCGTTCAGAGGCATATCTATGTGCCAGAGAATTGCAAACTTCAGTTAAATAGGACATTATCTTATTTAGTCATCAAAACAAAGGTATGGCCAATGATTACCTCCATTTTGCTGGCGAGGACATGGGAGCTCAAAAAGGTCACATGGCTCAGAAGAGGCAGAGCTGGAACTCAGACCCACATCTTTCTCTTAGCATCTCTGCCATGGAAAGGATAGTGTGAACCCTGGGCACCACCTTGGGAGGTGGGGCAGCACATGACCAAACTGTGGCATCAACACCAGTGAGGCTGATTGTGGACTTCTGACTTAGACTGTAAGAGAATAAATCTGCATTGTTTTCAGTCACTCGGCTTGTGGTGATTCGTTCCAGCGGCAACAAGAAACTCATCCACTAGCCTAGAGATAGAGAACTAGCAAGTAGTCAAGCTTCCTCTGGACCCTCAGGCCCAGCTCTATGGAATCTCTGTCCCACACTGCTTGGGGTTGGGCTCGAAGTGCAGGTGAGGCCCTGAAGGGGCCCAGACAACACAGTTGGTGAGATACGGGCCTGTGGGAGGTGTGTGCACGTGCCTGCGTGTCAGAGCGAAGGGAAGAGCACACCTTCATGCATTGGGAATTTCTGGGTAGACGATCCACCAAAGCCACGTCAATATTTTTCTCTCCAGGAAAAAATTACTCTCCCTATCAAAAAAGTCACAGTTTTTCACACGCACATACCTGGACGGACTTGTGGGTCCTAGGGAGAAGCAAAACACCCCTCCCGCTCCAGGCGTCTTTAATTTTCACGGGGCAGGGAGCACAGCTGAGGGAGGCTGGGGGAGCCATCAGCCAAGGACTGTGGACACATTGTGACATCTGGATTTCCCCAAGGCTCTGGGGTCCCGTGGAGTGAGCGTTCCACCCCTACCCCCATCCCCGCAGGGCTTCCCATTTCCACAAAATCTCTGGGAAAATTTGACACATTTCTTTTTAGCAACAGAGAGCAATTGGAATTTCCAGCTTAATTCCAGATGTGGTGCCGACTGTGCTGGGGAGTTTGGCCTTATAAAGCATCCGGAGGCCCATCATCCCATCGGACACCCCCAGCACTGGCCTGTACAATTGTGCGCGTCCCCCTTCTTCAACTCCGGGTCTTGCAGTTGGACTTTTTTCTGGAGAGCTGGAGAGAGCCCATGCATGCGGCTTTCACACGTGTGGAGAGGGCTGGGTGTTGGCTGGGCCTGAGCCGGCAGGCTGGAGCCCAGAGTGCCTCTGGGGCAGGTAGTGGGGGCCATGACAGAGAAGGAACCAAGTTGTGAGGAGTGCTCTGGGGACGTGGACGAGGCCAGATACTGGATCTGGAGCAGGCTGTGGAGGGGGCGGGGGGCAGCGCTCAGGGAACCAAGGGGCCAGTCTGCACTGAGGTCATAGCTGGTGCCTGGCCAGGGGCTGCTGAGAGGGCAGGCAGAATGGAAAGGCCCTTAACCCAGCCAGCGTACCCTGGTTCCTGGGGCTCAGTCCCCCAGACGAGACGTCAGGACCAGATGGCTCCTCGGCAGGAGTGAGGGTCCCCCTCGATGCTTCAGTGAAACTACGAGAGGATTAAGAATGTCACTCCCCCCCAGAAAAAATGTCACCCCCCTTTTCACCTAAATGGGAAGGAAATCCAAAAAAGAGGGGAAATATGTATCCATGTAGCTGAATCGCTTTGCTGAGCAGTGGAAACTAACACAACATTGTAAAGCAACTACACTCCAATAAAAATTAATTGAAAACAAAATGTCACCCCCTTTTGGCAGCTTATCTATGATTGCCCTAGTTAGCAGCTAGAATAATGCACCACATCCTAATTCCCAGAACCTATGAATATGTTACCTCACAGGCAAAGGACTTGGCTGATGTGATCACGTTAAGGGGCTTGAGATGAGGAAATTGTCCTGGAGTGTCTGGGAGGGTCCAATGTAATCACAAGGCTTCCTCCTAAGAGGGAGGCAAGAAGGTCAAAGTAATGGAAAGGCGATGCGACAGCATGATGGAGGAAGGGGCCACAGGGCAAGGAATGCAGGCGGCTTCTAGAATCTGGAAAAGGCAAGGAGATGGAGTTTCCCCTACAGCCTCCAGAAAGAACACAGCCTTGCCGGTACTTTGACTTTAGCCTGGTGAGGTCGATTTTGGACTTCTGACCTCCAGTAATGTAAAATAAATTTGTGTGTTTTAAACCACTAAGTTTGTGATGATCTGTTACAGCAGCGATAGGAAACGAATACACCCTCCCATCGTGTGGTGGCTGTCATGCTCTCTGCCCCATTCCCTTCGACAAGTTTCTTTTCAACATGACACAGGGAGAGGGGAGCATCCCACCTGTCCTCCCCCAACGGCCCTGGCTGAGCACAAGCACAGATCACCACGAGGAGGCCGGGAGGGGCTGCTTCTCGCCAGCCAGGGCCTCCAGCTGGTAGCAGAGCTGGGCCCCATCCAGGGCCCCAGACTCCTGGGCCAAGACCTTCCCCCTCAGCCACTGCCTTCCTTCACCCCGTGGATGAGACAGCCACGCGCCTGCCGTTTGCTCCAGCCCTCTACCTTCCCCCCATTCTCTGGGGCTCTGCTCCCCACTGCCAACAAGGAGAACAACATTTTCAAGGTGCAAAAGAGGGAACCAGAACACACACACACACACACACACACACCTCTGGAAGTACTTGCTTCCTGGGAACTAGACGTCAGCTACACCTGCTGTAAACAGGGTCCTAACAAACCCAGGGGCTGTGTTGAGCCAGGGCAGGAGGTGGTCCGGCAGGGTCAGTGTGTGTGGACGTGGGACAGTACAGAGGGTCAGAGGACCCCGCATCCCTGCCCCCAAGAATGTTGAGATTCCACAGCACCCCCTGTCACTTATTTCTCTCCCCTCTCCTTACAAGGCCAAGCATAGACACCTATGCACGAGTCACACAGGCACCCACATGCACACAAACATACACAGGGACACAAGCGGCGCTGGCGTGTGCAAAGAGAAAATGGGCAAACACGTGTGCACAGACACCACCCAACACACTTAAAAACAGGCAGGTTTGCCTCAGCAGGGCAGACATCGACACGCCCACATACACACATACCGTACATACTTGCACACACCCACAGGGGTGCACACACATACAGGCACACCCATGCACGAGTGAAGAGCACCTGTGCAGATGGACACCTGGACACCTGTGAGCAGAGAGGACTGTCCAGTGCTTCCCACACCTCCCTGCAGGGAGGGAGGTGGAGATTCCCTCCCCAACCCACCCTCCTGAGCTCTGCTCTGGAGCCCTCTGCTGGGGAGGCCAGGAACAGGCTGTCAGGCGCTCCTTGGCCCTGGAGCTGAGCTGGCCTGGACTGGGGGTTTGGAGGGAAGGGGCATGAGGAGAGAAAGGGAACCAACCAGAGCCAGCCCCTGGGCCCTCGGCATCCTGCCCCGACGCGGTGCAAATGACTTTCTGCAGCCTCCAATCTAGCACTGAAGGAGAGATTTCTCTCGCAAAGATTCCTCTTGGACCCCAGCCTCTTTTTGCCAGACTCCAGACCCACCGTGCCCTTTCAGTGGGCGCTGCTAGTATGGCTGCGTGCAGAGGAAGGGGCCCTGGCCTGGCGGCATCACACACCCCTCTCTCCAGGACAAGGCGGCTTTACCCTCCCACACTCCAGGAGCCCAAGCTGACTCCACCCTTCTCCCCTCACCCCACCTAGGCCATCTTGCAGTGGCACTGCTGGGCACCCAGCCCCTTGCCACCCACAGGGTCTCTGACTCCGCTTGTTACAGCTGCCTGTTCAAACCTCCACCTCCTGTACTTCTTCACAGAAACCACCCTCCCGCTTTCAACAGCTTTTTCTTTCCATTTTCTCCTGGGGGAGAGGGAGGAAGTGGAGAAGATCTGGGCTTTGGAATAAGATGGATGAACCTGAATTCAGATCTCAGCCCAGAGGTGGGATTTACTCACCAGCTGTGGGCCTCTTGGGCAGCTAACCTAACTGCCCTCAGCCTCCGGTTCACCGGGCAGAATGGAGATCGTGTTACTCAGGTGGCAGAGTGAGAACATTCTCAGTGCCCAGGACCAGAGATGGTCTAAGGGGTGAGCCAGCCATGTCGCTGGCTAGGGTGCCGTCTTTACGAGGTACTCAGTCATCACCGGACATATAAGGAGATGAGAAAACCACGTCTGGAACTCTTTTAAGGGTCAGTTGGACATTCTGCTTTAATAAGCTACTTGCAGTGGGGTGGTGGGGGGACCCCAAAAGAAGAGGCCAGAATAACGATCGTTGGTCTCTAAGCTGTTCCGTAAGGAGGGCGGGGCAAGGTCTCTAGAGAGTTTTTGTGTATCTAATTGCAGCATGCAAGTTCAGCGTCAGAGCTGAACTGCTCAGAGGAGATCCAGGGGTCCCCTCCTCTGCCCACTCCCCCCTTTCTCCAAGCAGAGATCAGTTCCACTATACTAAAGTTGAACTGATAGTAAAGGAATACAGTTTGATGGGACATAAAATGATCAGCCTGCTTGGGGGACCCACATGCTTCCCCATTGGGCCCTTCCTGACACGTGGAAGGTGCTTAATAAATGTTAGTCGGGTCTGTCTCTCCAGTGCTTGGCCCGAAGACTTCTCTGCAGCCCCTTCCACTCAGCCTAGCCCTTCTCGAATCCTCTCTGCCTGGTCCTTGGGTCTACAGCATCACTTAGATCTTCACCACACCCTTTCCCCCCAACCTTAGCCTACTGGCCCAGCCCATCCTGCAAGCCTCAAGGCTTCTAGCAGGCGTCAAGATTTCCATTCCTTGGGAAGTCAGATAGCTCTTATACATTATCCTGTTTAAAACAACAAAAGGCAGCTGCTATCTTGTCCCGGAGGAAAGTATCTCCTTATCTTAAATGTCTACCATCAGGCAGTCCCCGCTTGCCAGTGAGTAACATTTCAAAAGTTGGTTTCTGGGAAGTGGACTGGGGTTCCAGCAACGAGCCAAGAGAAAATCGAGGACTCAGCGTTATGAATGGGGCTCAGTTTTCCAGGTTGAGCCATAAATGCTCATTTAACGCATCACAAAGCTAGGCTGCCACACACCCACACAGGGGAAAAAAGAAAAACCCTACTGTTTCAAGACCTATAGGTAGAAATGGAAAATAACAATGTGGGTGTAGAAAATTATTTATTTTTTCTTAAAAGCTGGTGCTTGAGGGAAAGCAGGTTTCTTAACAGGAGTATGTGACGATGGGTGGGACATTCTGAAGGAAACTTTGAGGTGTTTTCAAAGGCTTTAGAGGCTGAAAGCTTTTGTTCTTCAACATTCTGATGAATCTTTCTGGCGTTCAGTCTGCCTTTTTTTGACACGGGGCAGTCCTGGCTCTATCCTGACATGCAGTCAGCCAGGATTGTTTGGGTGGAAAGAATAAACTGGGGAAAGGAACTCATGAGGTAACTGGGGTCGGGTTGTTAGAAAGGAGATGAAGGAAGTGGATTCAAGGGTGTGTAATTTGGGTTTTAAAGATGCCCTGAGGGGAATTCCCTGGCAGTCCAGTGGTTAGGATTCCACGCTCTCACTGCTGAGGGCATGGGTTCAATCCCTGGTCTTGGAACTAAGATCCCACAAGCTAAAAAAAAAAAAAAAGCCTGAGGAAGAATGAGCTGAACTGAACTGATTGTGGTAGAAAACAAAGAACAAAAACAGAAAGAAAAGGGAAATTATGGTACATATGTGACCCCATCTTTCCAATCTCAAAAGAAACAAAAGGAGGTGGAAGCTGGACTGTTCCAAGGCTGACCACCAGGTGACACCACAGGCCCAGGACAGCTTGGTTGCAGTCATGGCAGGTAGAGGGGACTCGGGAGGTCCCAGGGGACCGGGAGAGTCACAGGTTTGGAAGCACAGGACATTCTCAGATTCCATCCTCCTTCTGACTGAGTTGGAGAGAGAACGCTCATGCACATTCCCTTCCTTCTCCAGCTCTCATCCCATCTCCCCTGAGGGTTTTATGCTGGTATACTAGGTGGCATGGGGATGGATGGTGCCCAGAGGGATGGGGGCCCAGGACGGGTGGTGAGTGAAAAGACGAGGAAGATGGGGCTCAGGAAGGTCTTGGACAGAACCTTGATAGCGTGAGCGGGCAGAAGACCATGAACCTTTATTGAAAGTCCGCCTCCACTCACAGGTCCTGACACAGGGAAGCCCAGGGGGAAATCAAGCCACCTACAGGGCTGCCCACGGATGCAGGTGATTCAGAGTTTAGGTTTGGCTGATAACAGCCCCAGAAAAGCTGAGGATGAGCCCTTTGTGAGGGTGGCTCCTCCGCAGGCCCCCTCCTCACAGCTGGGCCGGCTACAACAGGCCTGTGAGGAGAGCTGCCTTGCAGGAAACAGGACTGACTGGAAAAATGCAAAGAAACTGAATGTCCTCTACAGTAAGATGCTGTGTGAGAACTTTAAGATGCCTCAGGGCAAATGTGCAGGAGAAAGATGCACCTTGGCTGGAGCCCACTTTATTTTCATCCAGGTTTTCAATCTCATCTGTGTCCCCTCCCGCCCACCCCCAAGTACCCCAGAGAAAACATCACTTTCAGTACTGTGTAAGTCAGAACTCTGGGTTGCAAATGGCCAAAACTCAGCTTGAATCAACTTGGTGAAAAGAGGGCATTGACTAACTAGTTCATTCAGGACATGAATGGAGTTCACCCTGCTGGAACTCCCTTCTCTCTGCATCTCTCAGAGGCTGGTGTCATCCTATCTTCTGCAGACAGGCTTTACCCTGCCTTGGCAGGGAAAACGACCACGGTCAGTTCAGGGTTTATGACCAGAAAGGAAATTATACCATCTGCTACTTGGTTAGGGAAAAGTCCTGAGGAAGAACTCTGATTGGCTCGCCTTGAGTCATGTGCTCAGTTCTGGACCAATTGCTGTGGCCAGAGGGATGCATTGCTGTGGTTCTCCCAGACTGAGTCACTTGCCCAACCCTGTGGGAATGAGGTACTGAACAGACACATACAATACAATAACCTCCTTGCTGTGTACTTGGGGTCTCTTGAGGCAGAACTGCTAGTTGTTCCCCTAATAACAATTTCCCCTTTTCTCTAACAGAACAAAAGGGATACATGGCTGCCTGGAATAAAAACTACATTTCCCAGGTTCCCTTGCAGCTAAGGATGATCAAGCTGCTAAGAGTTCTGGACAATGGGACGTGAGCAAAGCCAAGTGTGAAACTTCCAGATGGGAAGCATGCTCTTGGCCCTCTTTCCCCCACTTTGTGCGGTCTGGAAGCCTATGTGATGGTGAGCCACTTTGGATCCTATGGGTGAGAACAAGACCACAGAGACGGCAGAGTAACAAGTCAGTTAGAAGAAGTCTGAGTCCCTGATACCATTGTGGCCCCAAACTGTTTATGCCTGGACTGTTACACAGACATGTCTCTTGTTTAAGCCACTCTTATTTTGGGTCTCTGTTACATCAGCCAAGGCTATATCCTAAGTAATACATCTTGGACCTTCTCTTGGCACCCACTGCTGTGGGCTGAAAATGCCATCCCTTGTATCCAGGACAGAATTTGTTCTCTGACCACGTATGTATACCTCCATCCAAATCCAGAAAAGTCCTCCTAGTAACCAACCTACCGTCTGCTGGGAGTGTGATCAGACACACCACAGAGGCAGACCTGTTCTCTCTAACCTGAGAAGTTATCTTCATTTCTCCCTACACCCTGACTCCATCTCACTGGGCATGTTCCAAAGTGTTTTGTATGTGGGTTAGACCAGACTTTGTGTCAGCCCGGGGCTCCTATAGAGTGGAGGCCATGCTCCCTCATCAGACCGGGACTTCTGAGCGCTGGAGCCATGGAGAAGTATAAAGCCCAGGCCCTGCCCCCGGGATACTCGCTGTGCCGCTCTCTTTAGGGTAAGGGCAGCACACAGATGGCCCATCTGCCTCTGAGGCAGGAAACTTGGGGCACAGAGTTACTGAGAGCCAAGAAGTGGGGGACTCAGGAGAAACTGCTGATTCCTCCCTCTTCTGCTGCCACCTGGGAGTGCTCCGACCTCGGGCTTCTACTCAGATCTTTGAGGCCCATGGTCCTGAGGGAGGGAAGAGAAAGCACCAGCGAGGTAGGGGCTGGGTTTCTGGGATGGGGGAGAGGCAGTGGCTAGGTCATATCTGAGGTCAGTGTAGGAGACGAGGCACAGAAAATAATCCAGGGACTTTGAGTCTAATGATCCCAGACCCTCATTCCAAGCTTTCATGGTTTAAGAAGGATAATTGAGTTAATCCTAGGTGGGAAATCCAGAAGGAAAGCTTGCCTCAGAAACAGGCTGGGCTGGGCTGGGCTCTTCCTTTCTTTCTGTACTGATTGTGTTGAAGAACAATGGTGGGCAGGCCCGCGTCTTTCTTAGAGCCGTCCTTGGCTCCCAAGTGGCTGGCTTCACCTCTTCTTCTTTCCCTCTGAATATCCTCCCTCAGAGGGGCCTCCCTAAAAGCCAAGATGGTGTCTCTACCCTCAGACTGGGGTCTGAAGACCTCTCATAGGGCAAGTTGGACTAGCCCAGGGTCAACCTGAACCAACAGGAAGGTGACATCAGGTGTCCAGGCTGCATCCCTGGATCTCCTTAGAGATGGAGGCAAGACCTCCAGCCCCACCTCTCTAACCAAGACAGTTCTCTGCACTGGTTTCCCCTGACCCCAGCACTGGATCTAAGGGAAGAGTACTGACTTCCTGGCTCCCCTTCCCATGAGGTACATCAACCCTGAGAGACAAACAGGGCTGATGACACAATGGCATGGAAGCAGGATGCTGAGTGATGACCCTTCCACGCATGTGTCACAGCACGCAGCGCTCCTAGCTGGTGAGAGAGAGCCAATCTGGCCTCCCCTCCCACCACAGCACGGCTTCCTCGCCTGCCTCGGCTGAGCCCTGATATGCCTGCCTGCCCTCCCCTGTGAGCTGCCCTCCCTCTGCTCTCATACGATGCGCCCTGGAGCTCCTGCACCACAGGCAGCGCTCTCTCCTAGATCTTCAGCCTCTTCTTGGAATGCGTCCTTCTCCTCCTGGCCCTGAGCTACCACCTCCCAGCAGCCCTTTCAGGTGGAGGATGTTTAGTCTCACATTCTCTGCACCTCAGGGTGAAAAGATGGAGTTGTCCGTATTATTCCTCAGGGTCACTTCCAGCCCATTACTCCCATCCTCTTGTAAAGCCCTGAACCATTGACACTGCTGCTTCCAGCTATGCCATCCTCCCTCCTCGGCCCTGTCATCTCCCAGCCTCCCAGGCTTGCTCCCTCCCCCACTGAAGACCCACGTTCCAGCGTCCTCATCTTCTCCCATACCCCCTCCTGCCACTATCCTAGACAAATAGAATGACCTATATCCACACTCTGACCTCTTGCTTCCATCGCCTACATCTCCAATAATTCCCGCCTTAGCTATCCATTGCCACATTTAGCCCTGAAGACCTTATGGCCACCCAAAGCCTTACTTCTGAAATCAGAACTTTTCACCTTCCACTATCCATCCATCCATCCATTGCCTCCAAGCCTTTCTGCTTCCTGGCCCAGGTGGCCCTGCCACAGCTCTCTGGCCTCATAGAACTCTCCAGTCCACTGATTCCTTCACTTTGTCTCTATCCATCAGCCCCCTCCTGCCTTCACTTCTCTCCTCTCCCAGCTTAGAGTCCATGGTTTGTGGATGAATAAACTGTGGGATGTTCACACAATGGACTATCACAAAGCAGGTTAAATAAATGAGCCACAGCAAAGTAAAACAATGTGAATAAATCTTAGCCATATAAAATTAAGTAAAAAAGGTAAGTCCCCAAAGATTGCATGGAGAGCAATACCCTTTTAATGAGGTTAAAAACAATTAATATAAAATACATAATTTTTGGAAATATATGTAGATGCAATAAAACTATATAAAAAGGATATCAAGGGAATGTGGTACACAGACTTCAGGATGATAGCTACTGTGGGTCGGGGGAGGTAGGGGGCTGGGATGGCGAGGAGGAATCGTATGGAAAGATGTGGGTCATTGTCAAGGCTTTGGTTTGGGTGGTGGTTCTGCAGGAGCCTATTTAATCATTACAAATAACGAATTAAAAATATAGCACGAGGGCTTCCCTGGTGGCGCAGTGGTTGAGAATCTGCCTGCCAATGCAGGGGACACGGGTTCGAGCCCTAGTCTGGGAAGATCCCACAGCAACTAGGCCCGTGAGCCACAACTACTGAGCCTGCGCGTCTGGAGCCTGTGCTCCGCGACAAGAGAGGCCGCGATAGTGAGAGGCCCGCGCACCGCGATGAAGAGTGGCCCCCGCTCGCTGCAACTAGAGAAAACCCTAGCACAGAAACGAAGATCCAACACAGTCAAAAATAAATAATTAATTTATTAAAAAAAAAATATATAGCACAAGTGGATCAACGATGAGTGCGTCAGGGAACAAAGGATGTGTGGAGGAGTCCAATGAAATCAAGATTCCATGGGTTATCATGGCTTTACTCTCTTGCAATTATATTGAACCTCCCTCACCTTCCCACCACTAAATTCACAGATATCCCAGTGTCTGCCTCATTACAATGGAAGAAGCGTCCCAGTTTCTTCAGTGAAAGAAAAATTCCATCTCTTGTTCCCTGAATCCCATTGCTTCTCATCTTCTCAAGGGCTTTTTTCCTTTGGCTATCTCCCCACTCTCTTTCCTCATCAATCTCTCCCTCCTTAATGGGTTATTTCCATGAGCACACAACATGCTCTAGTCTCTCCCATCTTAAAAACAAATAAACTGGGAATTCCCTGATGGTCCAGTGGTTAGGATCCGGCGCTTTCACTGCTGTGGCCCGGGTTCAAACCCTGGTCGGGGAACTGAGATCCCGCAAGTCATGCGGCGCGGACGGAAATAAAAAGGAAGAAACGGATAAACTTTCTGTATTAGTTAGGATAACGTTAGGCTGCTGTAACAGAGAAATCCCCAAAGACTGTCTCAAAGGTAGAAGTTGACTCTCACATGAAAAGCTTAGGAAGGCAGTGTAGGGGTGATATGGTAACTTCTTCTATCTGTTGCCCTGCCATCCTTAACTTGCAGCTTCTCTCCAAGATGGATGCCCCAGCCCTTGCCAGCACTTCAACCTCCCAGTCAGAAGGAAAGGGGAAAAGAGGAAGGAGGAAATAAGGCTACTTCCTTTGAGGGACACGGCCTGGAAGTTGCATACATGTCCAATCACAAGGTATTGCCCTCAGACTCGGTCAAAAAACACACCTAGTGGCAAAGGAACTTAAGAAATATGGTCTTTCGTTGGGCAGCAATGTGTCCACTTAAAGATTCCATCACTATTGAAGAAGAGGAGAATGGCTATTGAGGGAAAGCTGACGACCTCTATCACCCTCTGCACCTTTGACCGCCCAAATAAATGCACGCTCTCTTCTCACACGTGCAACATGCTAATCCCCTTCCCAAGCCCAAACCCACAAGGTTTCATCCATGGCTGCAACCAGCTCAGAGCCCGGGCCTTCCTGACAATTGTCAGATCTTTATATGAAGTTCAGATGTTGGTCTGGTGACATACAAACTAAAAACCAAGTAATCTATTTGCTCCCCTTTACCAACCAGCAACACATACACATACACTCTACAAGGCGGAGCAGGATAACGCCAATTAATCTGCCATTTGGAGGGGGAAAAATAGAAAACACATAGCGGGAACAGAGCAATTAACAGATCCCACTGGGCAGGAATTCCAAGGGTTCCCTATCTCAGAGAGGAGAATGTTCTTTGGTATTGAATACCTGAAAACATTCTCTGTGGCTCTTGGCTCTGCTTTCGGGGCAGTACTTCTTTGTCTACCTGTTGTCCTCCAGGGCCACATCTGAAAAGGGCATTGGAGAATGTACCCTTCTGGGTGGTGAGGGTGCAGTGTTCACAGCCTGTTTCCTGCCGGTGCAGGTTTGGGAGCTCACAGCTTGCTTTAGGAGTTGAGCAATTCTAGAGTTGTACTGGCCAGCCTTGTAGACTTTTGCCAATGACTTTCCCTCAAAAACTTAGCATAACATTAAAAAGTGAAATACAAAACATAATTCAATGTACCATCATATAGAAAAGAATTAAATAGGAATAAATCGAACAAGGCTTGTACATTGAAAACTATAAGACATCATTAAAATAAATTGAAGAGAAACTAAATAAATGGAAAGTCATCCTGTGTCCATGGATTAGAACACAATATTGTTAAGATGGTAATATTCCCCCAAATGACCTACAGACTCAATGAAATCCCTATTAAAATTCCAGCTGCCTTTTTTGCAGAAATTGAAAATGTATCTAAGATTCATATAAAATTGCAAGGGGCCCAGCATAGCCAAGACAGTCTTGAAAAAGAAGAACAAAGTTGGAAGACTCACACTACCCTATTTCAAAACTTACTGCAAAACTATATTAATCAACACAGCATGGTACTGGCATAAGAATAGACACATAAGTCAATGAAACAGAATTGAGACTCTGGACATGGAGACTTTGACACATGGTGAAAAAGTAGTCTTTTTCAAGAATGGTCCTGGGACAACTAGATCTCCCTATTCAAAAGAATGTAATCAGATCCCTACTTCACACCACATATAAAAATTAACTCAAAGTTGATTATAGACCTAAATGGAAGAAAGAAAACTATAAAACTTCATGATCTTGGATTAAACATTGACTTTTTTTGTGTGTGTGTGGTACCCGGGCCTCTCACTGTTGTTGCCTCTCCCGTTGCGGAGCACAGGCTCCGGACGCGCAGGCTCAGCGGCCATAGCTCACGGGCCCAGCCGCTCTGCGGCATGTGGGATCTTCCTGGACCGGGGCACGAACCCGTGTCCCTTGCATCGGCAGGTGGACTCTCAACCACTGCGCCACCAGGGAAGGCCCAAACTATTTTTTTAAATTTATTTATTTTATTTTTGGCTGCATTGGGTCTTCGTTGCTGCGTGCGGGCTTTCTCTAGTTACTGTGAGCAGGGGCTACTCTTGGTTGCGGTGCGCGGGCTTCTTATTGCGGTGGCTTCTCTTGTTGTGGAGCACGGGCTCTAGGAACACAGGTTTCAGTAGTTGTGGCACACGGGCTCAGTAGTTGTGGCTCGCAGGCCCTAGAGCGCAGGCTCAGTAGTTGAGGCGCATGGGCTTAGTTGCTCCGTGGCATGTGGGATCTTCCTGGACCAGGGCTCAAACCTGTGTCCCCTGCGTTGGCAGGCAGATTTTTAACCACTGCGCCACCAGGGAAGTCCCTAAAGCTATTTTAAAAAAATTAGTATGACTACAGTCTATTTGTTTCTAATCTGTTCCATAAGCAAGTAACCCAGCCAAAAAAGCTGGAGCAGACATAGTTCTTAAACCTGAAGACATTTTTATGCACATTTATTTCCCAGCCTCTATACTCTGCCCATCCTATCCTGTCTTAACTTTATAATAGTTTATGAGGTTACCTAACCTAGTAGGCCTGGGTGGAAAGGCAGCACCCTGAATCTGCTCTGGGCTGTTGAACTGACTCCCATTGTCGGGCAGGGTGTTCTTAACTGGAGCTAACTGGGAAAGGCTTGGGCCACAGTCTTGTCTCCTGGGAAAGCTGCCTCTTCAGGGCTCCTTCACGTCACTTCCTCAGTTTGGGGTGCAAAAGCAGTTGACTTTCTCAGCACCTTTCCAAATACTGGATTCTTAGTCAACTTACCTTACTGGCCACAGGCAGGAAGAATCTCCATGAACAGAGCTCTGTTTATTTTCATCTATGCTTGCAAACTGCTGTCTCTCTTCTGAGTTTTTCTCTCTTCCAGGACCTTGCTATAAATGTGGGGAAAAGACTACCTACCAACACTTGCACCTTTTCTAACCACTTCCTCTAGAACTAGAGGCTCAGTAGGCATGTGAACTGTCTTCCAAGATATCAGAGGAGATAGTGTTACCAACTGTTTTGCATTGCATGGGTCACCAGCTTTCCAACCTGACATATCTGCTCACCGCAAAACGCCTCATGTTTAAAATTTTGCCACATCCAACATTCCACTTCTGGATATCAAATTCTATGTTAATCAGAGTATAGTTTAGACTACTGTAACAAAGGCCTCAAACGACACTGGCTTACACAAAATAGAAGGGTTTTTTTTTTGGTTTGTTTTTCTCTCATGTACCTTGATGGTTCAGGGCTGATACGGGGGTTTAGTGGTTTTGGAGGACTCAGGTTTCTTGTATCTTTTTACTTCACTACTTTCAACATGTTGCTTCCAGCACACAGTCTAAGACAGCTTCTGTCAGAGGTTGGATTACTCAGGAAACAGACTCTGAGACAGATTTGCAGCCAGGTGTTCTACCGGGGAGTGAACCCTGATGGCAGGGGGAGTGATGGAGGTAACACTGGGCAAAGGGCAGAGCTGAGCTGTGATGCAGTCACAACAGAGGACTCAGCCAATCCCAGAGGAGCTCTGGTGCTGGGGTGGCCTTCATAGTTGTCTCAATTGAATCAAGGAACTAGGTTTGTTACCCCGCAAGTCATTGGATACGGGCCCCCTTTTGATACCCCCAGGGAGGAAGCATAACTTTGAGCAAAGCAGTTTCTGGGGAAAGATTCAGCTGAGCTGTGTGCGGACAGTGCTCCTGGCAGTTGGGGGAAGGAGGGCCTCGGTTTTAGATGAGGCATCAGGCAGTGTCCACTGGTGTCCAAGGCTACAGAGTCCACGAGAGCTCCCAAGGTTCTCACCACCAGGTTTGCCCATCCAGTGGGAAATGGAAAAGCCCACACAGTACTTCCACTCACATCCCTTTAACCAGATTTAGCCACATGGTTGCACCTACCTGGAAGGTAAAAACTCGAGAAAGAAAGCAAAAGTGAAGTCATTCGGGAGCCTCTGCCATGTGTCCCTTGATTCCGTGTCCTTCTCTAGCCATTGTCTCATTTGTCTGTCCCTCCTCAGAACCTGGCTTCCTCCATTTCTGCATCTGTCTTTGCTCCAGAAGCCCCACCTGACATCTCTTGGATGCTCTGTTAGACTTATTGGATTATCTCTTTCAGTCACCTGCAAAAGTATTCAAACTAGCTCTTAGGGGGAAAAAATATTTTATGAGGTCATGTGTTGGATCAAAGAGAGGATCTGCCTTCAGGCATGGATGGACCCAGAGGTTCAAATGATGTTACCAGAGCTGTCTCTCTCCATTTCCTGATCTGTCTTTCCTCTGTGTTGGTTTCATTTTCTGACTGAATGATGCCACTGACAGTGCCAGCCCTACATTTTCTTACAGCTCACAAACTCAGAGAAGAGTGCAATCCTCTCTCCTTCAATGTCCCCCATGTGTGCTCACCCAAGGACAAACCTTTGTGTCCAGGGGGGTGAGTGCTCTGACTGGCCAGCCTGAGTCATGCCCTTTGGCGTGCTTGGGGAAGTGAGACCGTATATGTGATAGCCCAACCAGAAACACTGGCTGGGGCGGGGGGATAGGCAGTGGGCTTCTATTGCTAAAAAGGAGGGAAGGGATGCTGATGCTGTTATAGCCTGAGCATCTCAAACTTAACATGTCTACAGCTGAACTCTTGGTTCCCCTCCCAGCCCCAAATATGTGCTGTCTCCACTCTTCCCATATGGTAAATGGCGCCTCCATCTACCCAGCTGCTTAAGCAAGATAACTGGGAGCCATCTTTATACGTCCTTCCCTCTTCACCCCACATCCCAACGTTCACTTAGAGATTCTACCACTCAGATGCTCTTCAATCAGTCCCATCGTCCATTTTCTCCATCGCCAGTATGTCGCGCAGCCTCCATCACCTCATCCTGTGCTATTCTGATGGGTTCCCCTGTCTCTGCATGCTCACTGTCTTGTTGCTGGTTGTTACATGGCAACCAGAGGCATCCTCCTGAAACCTGCACATGAGACTGAATATAACATGATGACTAGGGGTGTACCTGGAACAAATGGGCACCAGTGCAAAGTATCCAATTCTTATTTTCCACTGGAGAAGTCCCAGATTAGAATTCACTGTCACTCATCATAGCACTTGGCACCTGAAGACTTGTTCAGTACCCATTTCCTCCCCCAAACTGGAAGTTCTGGGAGGGCAGGGATATTGCCAATCCCATAGTCCACCTCATCCCAGGCACTGTTTGGAGCACACAGCCCTGGGGGCTCGGTGAAGGCAGGATGATGTTCTTGGTACGAGTGGGAGGCGGTCTTGGAGCCAACTGCTTCCCCCAAGGCACCTTAGATTTTCCAAAGAGGTCAGAATCCTGGGGTGGGTTGGGGACCGCAGAGCTGCCATCTGAGCTCCCTCTATGGGAGAAGACCCAGGGAGAAGGAGGAAGATGGGAAGAGAGGCTGGGCCTAAGGAGGAGGAGAGCCTAAGAAAAAAGGCAGGAGAAAGCCAAAGATATGAAGGGCGCAAAGCATGGAGCTGATCTCCCTGTGCTATGAAGCTTCCCACTAGCTATCTATTTTGGGATAGGGAGGGTGGGAGGGAGACGCAAGAGGGAGGAGATATGGGGATATATGTATATGCATAGCTGATTCACTTTGTTATACAGCAGAAACTAACACACCATTGTAAAGCAATTATCCTCCAATGAAGATGTTAAAAAAAAAAAAAAAAAAAAAAGAAGGGCAAGCAGAATGAGAGGGGTGGAGAATTCCAGAGAAAGGGGCAGCTAGGATCAGCAGGAGGTAGGCTGGGGGTGGGAGGTTTGCAGAGGAAAGAGAAACCATTCTTTTTGAATGGGTCAGGGTGTGTGTGGTGGGTCTCCCAACACACTGATTCCAAGGTGTGGGAAGCTGAGACCGCCTGCCTTGTGCTGTGGTTTTCTCAGTCAGCCCAAGACCCCCAGGAGGAGAGTGGGGGACACCCAGCCAGAGGCTCCCTCAATCAGGAGCACCCACAGTCTATGGTGACTATCCCCAGCACCCTAACTCACTGTTGAGCGGTGGCCCAAGCCCAGCAATGCTCTATCGGGACATGCAATTACAGGGGTTGGGTTACAGTTCCAACATTGGCAAGGGCTCTGTGGCCGGAGATAGGAAGGTGGCACCCGGAAGGGTTGTGTGTGTGCTGAACTGCAGGCTCCCAGCACCACCCCCCAAGGCCGGCTCACAAGGCCTCCATTGTTGGGGGCTGGCTCCCAGCCCATCACCGGCCAGATAGGAGCTGCTGTTCTGACAAGGCAACAAAAGCACACCCCAAGTTCATACAGATGCCGTTACCCCATCCTTATCAGGCGGAGGGAAGGGAGCTAGCAAAGCTAATGTTGATTCAGAGAGAAAAAGGAAAAAGGCATATTAACAATCATGGCAAAAGTGAGTTCCGGCAGCAGGGGTGAAGACCATGGGTGCTAGTCTGGGGTTTTTATAACGAGCAGCTGGAGGCAGGGGTGGGACGGTGAGGAGTGTCCAGTGGGTGGGGGAGGAGCCCCCCCAGTGTGCCCGGCCCTGTGCCGGGGACAGAAGCCAAGCAGGTGCATTCTGCCGCTTACAACTTGAAGTCTAGTTAGGAAAACAGGGCTCTTTTCTTCACCCAGTATAATCAAGGGTCCACCACTTGCAGGCTCTGTTTATAAATGCTGGGGGTTCCCGGGGCTGGCGTTCTAGTGGATTGTACTGGAAAATAAAGAGTCCTGAAGACCAGCACCTAGGAGAGCAGGTTGGGACTCAGACAGAGAGAAGGGGGTCTCGGAGATGGCAGGTCAGCAAAGGCACTGAGGGCTGGGCCTGGGCTGGGGGATGAGGGAGCAGAGCTCCTACCCCGGCTGCCTGCTTCTAGGCAAGGAACCTTGTCTCAATGAGCCAGTTTCTTCTTCTGTAAAATGGGGACAAGAGAAACTACCCAAGAGAATTAACATTGAGAATGGAAAGAGAACCCAGGTAAGCACGGAGCATGGTGGTAAATCACGATAAGCCTTTGGTCAGTCAGATTCACAAGGGTGAGAGAGACGCAGCCACCACGTGCAGGGGGCCGACAGTCAAAAAAGGGAGGTAAGACATGGGAAAGGTGGGGTGGACCCAAGTCAGGGTGGTGGGCTAGGACTGGGTTAGCTGGCAGGAGTGGGGAAGGCAGCTCTGAGGACAGGAAGAGCGGGAGCAAAGGAATGGCGGCCCAAAGGAGCCCAGCCCATCTGGGGGTGGGAGGTGGTAAGGGCGGGACCATTCACATACCATTGTCCCCTCCCCCATCCCATCCCCAGAGACCCCAGAGGGAGCACACCAAAGACGGTCACTCATGGGGATCACCATTTAAAAATTCTGCTGTGCCCTTTGGGTATGCTTTGAAATATAGATTTGGAAAAAAAGATGAAAAAGGGTTTCCCTGGTGGCGCAGTGGTTGGGAGTCCACCTGCCGATGCAGGGGACACGGGTTCGTGCCCTGGTCCGGGAAGATCCCACATGCCGCGGAGCGGCTGGGCCCGTGAGCCATGGCCGCTGAGCCTGCGCATCCGGAGCCTGTGCTCCGCAACGGGAGAAGCCACAACAGGGAGAGGCCCACGTACCGCAAAAAAAAAAAAAAAAAAAAAAAAAAGATGAAAAGTCCTTAGAAAATGTCAGTCTGTAGAATCTGCTGCCCTTGAAATAGAGACACAGATGTAGAGGACAAAAGTATGGACCCCAAGGGGGGAAAGTGGCCGGGGGGGTTGGGTGGTGGTGGGATGAATTGGGAGATTGGGATTGACATATACACACTAATAAGTATAAAATAGATAACTAATAAGAACCGGCTGTACAAAAAAATAAATAAAATTAAATTTAAAAGAATAAAAAACAAAAAAGAATCTGCTTCCCTCAAGGCAGTGAGTAAAGAAGCCCATTCAGTGGAGAATGGACTTGATTAAGAGGAAAGGGAATGGACTGCCTGGAAAGTTGGTTGCTGGGGAAACCTGCTATTAGAAAGGGGCCAGGGTTGGGAGGGGGAAAGCATGTCCTGTGCATGTGTGTCACACACTAGCAGCAGTCTGAGACCAAGCCGCCACGGGCAGACGCGGCATGGGAGGAACAGAGAGCCTTACTTGTCCACTCGGGCTGCCATAACAAAGTACTGCAGACTGGGTGTCTTCAACAGCAGACATTTATTTAGTTCTGGAGGCTGGAAGTTCAAGGTTAAGGTGCCAGCTGATTTGCTTCCTGGTGAGGACTCTCATGGCTTGTAGACGGCTGCCTTCTCTCTGTGTCTTCACATGGCTTTTCCTCTGTGCAGGTGCAGAGCGAGAGAAATCTCTCGTGTCTCTTCCTCTTCTTATAAGGACATCAGTCCTATTGGATTCGGGCACCACCCTCATGACCTCGTTTAACCCTAATTACTTCCTTAGGGGCCCCATTTACAAATACAGAGTCACAATGGGTGGTGAGGGCTTCAGTATATGAATTTGCAGAGAGGGGGGCTCACAAACATTTAATCCATCACAGAGATCTCCTTTAGTCTGCAAGAGGCAAGAGAAAGTAGTGTGCTAGAAAATAAAGTTTTCCCTGGGATTAGCAGAACAGATCACACATTTAGTCCTCCTCTTGGGGCAATTAACGCTGACAGCCCAGGAAGAGCTACAGATGGCCCATTACTCCCTGGGAGTACTGAGAACACTTTCCAGAGAAATTCTTACATTGGAATAAGGAAAACAGTTTTTGCATTCATTTGAGAACAGTAGAAACTTAATGATGGAAATACCTGACTGTACCCAGATATTAGTTTCTCTTTAGATCTTAACCATCGGTGAGTAACAAGTCTTTATGATTCTTAGTTTAAGAAAGGTTATAAATACAGAAAATCTCACTGGGATATTAAAAGAGTATGATGTTCCATCTCTTAATTATGAATACCTTAGAAAGTCTTGGGACTTCCCTGGCGGTCCAGTGGTTAAGATTCCACTTTTCCACTGCAGGGGGCAATGGGTTCAATCCCTGGTCAGGGAACTAAGATCCGGCATGCCGTGCTGTGTGGCCAAAAAAAAAAAAAAGACTTAACTGGTTGGTCCACATTATATAAATGTTGTTGCTCTTAGTTTTCATGTGATGACTGCTGTGTGAATAGCAGGTGTGGTGCTTGCAGGGAAAGAAAAATAAACCTTTACACAGCCAATTATGTGCCTGTTATTTTATTTACATCATCTCATTTAATCCTCCCAACAATCCTGCAAAATTAGCATTAGTCCCATTAACTTGTTGGGTTTGTTTGTTTTAAGGTAAGGCTAGGTGGAATTTTCCCCATTTTGCAAAGAGGGGAACTTAGGCTCAGAGAGGTTATGTTAACTCAGTGGAGATTAACCAGCTAGTAAGTGGTAGAGTCAGGATTCGAACTCGGGTGTTTCTAAAGGTGATGTTCATGCTCTTTACATCCTTTGCTGCCCTAGTCTTGCAAAAGCCCAAACCAATGAGACAATAAAAGATGTCATGCACTCGGGCACCCGGCCACTCCACCCAGCCGTACATGCTCACATGCATGTACATTCAGGTCTGTGTCTGGCCATAGTCCCCTCCCTCACATCCAGCCATGGGTTGGCTACTTAAGTCCCAGCTGGGGAGTCATACAGTGGAAGGGAGGATATCATGGTGGTTCCTGACACAAGGTCAAGGAATTTCCCCTTCTGAATTTCCCCTTCTGAATTTCCCCTTCTGAATGCCATTTCCCCTTCTGAATGCCAAGCATTCAATCTGTAATTGATTCTGGGTCCTTCTTTGCCTCAGCCTTTTATAGAAAGCATAGGCTACCCATACAGTTGGAGTTTCCTTTGTCTCTACCTGCCCTGTCTTGCATGCTAGCCTTGGCTGTGGCTCCTTCAAATGCCTTCAGTCCTGTCCCAGTTGACCACCCCCGCCCTCCAGCCGGTAGAGAGCCATTTAAATGTGGGGCTCCCTGTGCCAATGCACAGAATTGCAGCCCGTCTCTCCCGTCCCAGTGCTCACTGTGGCTCCCCATCCCCGCTGAGTTTTTACGGCTCATTGTGGACTGAATTTTTGTGTGCCCCCAAAGTTCACATGTCAAAATCCTAACCCTGACAGGATATTATTAGGAGGTGGGGACTTTGGAGGTGATTAAGTCATAAGGGTGGAACGCTCATGAATGGGATTAATGCCCTTATAAAAGAGACCCCAGAGGGCTCCCTCACCCTTCCCACCATGTGAAGACACAGCAAAAAGATGGTCATCTGTGAACTAGGAAGCAGGCTCTCACCAGACACTGAATCTGATGGTGCATTGACCTTGGACTTACCACCTCCAAAACTGTGAGAAATACATTTCTGTTGTTTATAAGTCACCCAGTCTATGGTATTCTGTTACAGCAGCCTGAACGGACTAAGACAAGCCTTAACTCAAGTATCCTTCCTCCCAGAAGCCTTCTCTGACCTCCCAAGACCAGGGTGGCTTTCCCTTCCCCGGGCACCCATGGCACTCTGAAATTCCCCTATAAGAGCCCCAGTCCTCCTTGTGGTAGGGCTGTATTTACTTGTCAGTCTCGCCCACTACACTGGAAGCTTCCTGAGGGCAGACACTGGCTCTGTCGTCACTGTATCTCCCAAGCACAGATCACAGTAGGTGCTCAGTTAGGTCCCCACATTTAGCAAATAAAAATTCAGAATGTCCAGTTAGATTTGAATTTTGGATAAACAATGAATACTACTAATAACAAATACTACTAAGAATGAATAAAAATACTGCATTATTGTGTCTGGTAACCCTATGCTCAATAAGTGTTTATTGTACTCCTTACTATGTGAATGAGCAAAACGCACAGAGAAAGGAAAAGGTCTTGTCTTTGGAAGAAAGCAAGAAGCATCAGTTTGCCTGGAACATAGCCCTGGTGCAAATCTGTCACAGAGTGAAATGAAAGGAGCCCAGCACGCCTGTGCTCAGAGCAGCACCCATACCTAGTAAGAAATCCATCACCAGTGATGGAGGGATGCGACAGAACGAACACATTGCAGGGGGGCGAGTGGGGGGTTAAGTGCCAGAAAAAAGTAGTGAAGATGTCAAAGCAGAAATGGAGGGCGTGATGATGGCCATGGCTGTGGTCATGGAGGCTTTTGAGGGGGTCAAGTGACCAGCAGGCTGCAGCCTCCACACCCTTACAGAGTGGCCATGTCCTGATTCCACGAGCAGCTGAAACTCTCCTCCCAGACATTGTAGGGGTCTGTGCCCATCTCGAGCAGGACAAGTGCAAACCCTGATTCTCCTCTCCCCACCCAAAGAGTGGAGGGGGTCCCCCGTCCCTCTGGGGTTCCTGAGGCAGGAGTTACATCCCCCCACCCCCGCCCAGCCTGGAGTTTTCCACGAGCCCCTCATGCAGAACCTGGCCTCTTGGGGAGTCTCCATAACCCTCTGCAACAGGCGGCTGGGCTCCCAGGCCCCAGGGTGGAGGATTGCGGGGAGAGGGAGGAAATAGGCCCCCTTTGTCCCCTGGGCCTGGCACCACAGTGGGAGCCTGTGTCACACCAGCTGCTCTAATGCGGCTCTGACTCTGGTGGACACCAGCCTTGGAGGAGCACGTAGCCTGGGGGACCCCATCTGCTTCACGTCCCTCCGAGTGGGACCTGTGGGCTGGCTGTCTGTGCCTCAGGGACGACCCGTGTCTGGGGGGTGCTGGCTGCCTCTAGGAGTGTGTATACGTGTGTTCACACCGGAAGGTCTGACGGAGGGCAGGCAAGTGCATGTGCTTGTGTGTCTGCCTGTGGGACACATGTGTGCCTTGGGCTGGCCGCGTGAGTCTGCAAGTAGGCACAGACGCGGCTCTGTGTGCGTGCGCTGAGGACAGGTAATGCTTCTGAGCACGTGGGGGGACACGTGCCGAGGTCTTCTCCCGTTGCCAGAATAGGGAGCCTTTTCCAAGCACCAGGCCAAGGAGGGCAGAACTGGCTGAGAAGCTTCCTTGGGAGAGAAGTCCTAGAAGATGGGGACCAAGACTCTGTTCCACTGAAACTTGTGTTCTGCACACACATCCCCTGGGGCTCTGGGTTTGGCTGTTCCCTTCACTTGGCCCTTCCCAGCCTCTCCCTCCACCTACTTCCCTGCATGCTGGACCATCAGGGGCCCTCATCTGGGACGCGGACCCTCAGCCAAGTAGCGGCTGGAAGGATGAGAATGGCTGAAGCTCTTCGGGGTTCAGGATGTTCCCCTAAGGGCTGAGCTGCCCAATTTGGCTTTGCTTCCTTCCCACTCCACCCCCCACAACTCAGAGCCCGGCCCACCCAGCCTTCCCTTCCAACCTGGCTGGAATCAGGAAATGAGATTTCAACTCCATTCAACTAAATCCAACAAATATTTACAGAGGAGGTTCTAAGCACAAGGCTCTGTAAAGCTGGAAGCAGTGGGGTGAAGACCTCTTACCAGGGCCTGCCTCCCAGATGACTCCAGGTTTAGGGTGATAAGGTCCCACTTTAGGGCTTTGCTCCCTACCAACACCCACAGCTGCCGCCTCAACCGTCCCCTCAACCAGCAATTGATGGAGGCCCTGCCTGGTGAGGGTGCACCCGGGAACCTCCCAGAGAAAATGCCCGCAGCACTGGCAGCCCCTTCCCTGCCCCCCGGGGGCCCTCTCCCCACCCTCCAGGATCAAAGGACCCCTCCGAGAGGCAGCCAGAGGAGTAGGTGGCAGAGGAGTGGCGGTCCCCTGCCCACTTCAGGACATAGTACCAGGGACTGAGGGACTTGGGAGTCTGGGTTTTCCTTCTGGTTAAAAGGAAAAGCTATTACTCCCCCAAAGGGGGCCCTCCAGCTTTCAGGGTCCAACCTGCAGGCAGGCGTCTCTCAGCTGATGCCCCAAAAGTCCCTCCCTATATCGTGGTCTCCAAAGTGAAAACTGCAATATGATCCTTGGAGTGAGGCATAAAAATATTGAGTCGGGTTTTTTTTTAATCTAGAAATTTAAGACTTACCAAATATTTAATAAATGGGTTGACACGGTGCCCTCCCTCAGTCCCAGTTTCAGATTATCCTGAGTCCCAGAAGGTTCTCTGGGAATCCTAGAGGTGAGGGCCAGCTCCTCTGTGTGGGGTATTTAGGGGGCGCCTTCCTACTTTGGCTCCCTGTCAGCACAAGGCTTCATTTGTTCCTAAGTGCTCCAGTGTGCCACCAGTGCGGTTGGTTTTATAAAAGCGATGCCTTATCCTATGATGAACCATAATGGAAAAGAATATATATTATATGTGTGTGTATAACTGAGTCACTTTGCTGTACAGCAGAGATAGGCACTTGTAAATCAGCTATACTTCAATAAAAATAAAATAAAATAAAAGCGATGCCTTAAACAGAAGTATATTTTCATACTTTGTAAAAGAGAAGGGTATAACAGGAAACTCTTTCTGAACCTGCAGGTCTTCTGGGAATCAAATCTAAGGACCATTTGTGCATTTTTCTTTTACAGAAAGACGAGTATATTCTAGACTCTCTGACCTTTTCTATGACAAGTGTTCATTGGCAGTGTGTGACCCTAGCCAATATTTCAGACAGGAAATGTCCTTCTTATCAACCTGTAGGGAACATTTCAGCAGTGAGTGAGAGAGGCACATCTTTTCAACTAAGATATAGGCTAAGGAGAGAGCATTTTGAAACTGGTTATTTGGAAATGTTTCCATCATAAGGTGATGTTATTCCTGAAAACTAAGTAAATATGTCACCTATTAAAAATTCTATCTACACTACACAATTAAAGAAATAAGCTTGGACAATTTTCCAGAGAGTTTAAGAGAATGTTGAATTGGTTGGCTAAAAATATAAAAACACAAAACCTTCCAATTATTTTGCAAGAATAACCAGGAAAGGTGGAAATTTACTAGCTAAATGTCAAATTAAATTGCAGAATGGATGGATGGGAGTGAAATACAAATGCCGTGATTTAATGGGCCCAGCGAATGATGCATGTCTATCATTTGGTGACGTATCTCTTACAGCTGTGGCCATTATGAATATCAAGATTCAAAATGTATAAAGTTAAACATTCACTTAGCAAATGATTCGGCAATCCTACTTCTAGGTATTTACTCAAGAGAAATGTAAACACATGTGCACACAAATACCTGTATGCAAATGTTTATAGCAGCTTTATTCACAATTGCCCTAAACTGGATACAACCCAAATGTCCATCAACTGGTGAATGGATAAACAAACTGGTATGTCCATACAATGGAATACTACTTAGCAATAAAAGGAACAAATTACTCATATATTCAACATGCATGAAACTCAAAAGCAATACGCGAAGTGAAAGAAGACAGACACAGAAGATTACATACTGTGATTCCAAATACGTGATATTCTAGAAAAAAGGCAAAAGTATAGGGACAGAAATCAGGCCAGTGATTCCTTGGGGTTGGAAGAGGGGAGTGACTGTAAAAGGGCTTGAGGGAAACTTTTGGGTGATGAAAATATTCTACGTCTTGACTGTGATGGTGGTTACATGTCTCTCTATATTTGTCAACACTCATCAAACCATACACTTGTAAAGTGAATTTCACCATACATATATTTCGATAAACCTAATGTTAAAAAAAAACAGTGCTTAGCATATAATGCTACATAAACATTTAATAAAGCAAATATTTTAAAGCATAGAAAAAAATCTATAACCAAAGGGAATTTCCTGGTGGTCCAGTGATTAGGACTTGGTGCTTTCACTGTCCTGACCCGGGTTCAGCTCCTGGTCGGGGAACAGAGATCCCGCAAGCCGTGCGGCCAAAGTTAAATCAAACAAGGACTTAAAAAAAAAGAAGTATACAACCAAAATATTATCAGGGATAGTCTCTAAGTGGTAAGATTATTGTGATTTTTACTTTTTTCTCTGTGTTTTTTGTATATAAAAGTAAACAGAGGTTTGAAAATTGACTCTAACATTCATACGGAAGTGCCAGGGACCGAGAATCATCAAAACAACTTTTGAAGAGCAAAGTTGGAAAACACTACCTGATTTCAAAAGTTATTAAAAGGTTACAATAAATCAAGACAGTTTGATATTGGCATAAAAATAGACATCAATGGAACAGAATCAAGGGACCAGAAATAGACCCTATACTTTTTTAAAAAAACAGCTTTATTGAGGTGAAATTGACCTATAGGTATTATCCTATACTTACAGGACAAGTGATTTTCAACAAAGGCACAAAGGCAATGCAGTCCAAAAAAGATGGTGTTTTCAACAAATACTGCTGGAACAATTACACACCCATAAGCAAAAAGGTCTCTATCTATACTCTGCACCATATACAAAATATAACTCAAAATGCACTATAGACTTAACTGTAAGTAAAACATCTAGAAGAAAACCTTTGCAACCATGGAGTAGGCAAAAATTTCTTAGATATAGCACCAAAAGTATGATCCATAAAAGAGTAAATTGATCAATTGGACTTTATCCGAATTAAAAATGTCTGCTCTTAACAGACACTATTAAGAGAACGCAAACAGGAACCACAGACTTGGAGAAACTATTTGCAAATCATATATCTGATAAAGGACTTGTATCCAGAATATATAAAGAACTCTCAAAACGTAATAGTAAGAAAATAATCTAATCAATAACAGATAAAAGATTTGAGATACCACCAAAAACCTACTGGAAAGGCTAAAATAAAGAGACTGACCCTATCAAGTTTTGGCAAGTGCATGGAGGAACTGGAACCTGCATACATAGCTGGTGAAAATGTAAAATGGTACAACCACCAACCACTTTGGAAAACTTGTTGACAGTTTCTTAAAAAGTTAAATATATACCTATCGTGATCCAGCCATTCCACTCCTAGGTATTCACCCGGAGAAATGAAAGCATATGTTTCTCAAAGACTTATTCGTGAATGCACATAGTAGCTTTATTTGTAATAACCAAATACTGGAAACAACCAAAGGTCCATCAACAGGTGACTGGATACATAAACTGTGGTATATCTGTACAATGGAATATTACTCAATATTAACAAAGAATTAACTATTTATATGTGCTGCAACATGGATGCATCTCAAAAATAATTATGCTGAGAGAAAGAAGTCAGACTAAAAAGAGTACATATGATATGATTCCATTTATATAAAATTCTAGAATATTAAAAAAAAAAAAGCAGATCAGTGATTGCCTGGGAATTGGTAGATGGGGAAGGGGTGGGAGAAGAATTACATAAGAGGAAACTTTTAGGGTGATGGAAATGTTCATTTTCTTGGCGGTGGTGATGGTTTCAAGGGTGTATAAATATGTCAAAACTTATCACATTGTATACTTTAAATATGTGCAGTTCACTATAGGCCAATTATAGTTCAATAAAGCTATTAAAAATAAACAGATTACTTTTGTAACAATAAATTCCTTAAAGGGTAGAAATAAGAGACTAAAGTCATTATATTATATTATACATATCTTTTTGTGGTTAGTTACTGTGTGGCCCTATTTAATTATTCATATACTGTTTAGAAACTTTGTAATGTAGAGATTATGGGTATACCATTATAGTTCCTTGAGTTTGGTTTTGTGGTCAGTTCTATAAAAATCTGTATGTCAGACCCATGGCCAGGAGCATAATCCTCTTTTATAACATTGTTTCTGTGGGAAAGTCAAAATTGACTTGCATTACGTTTACATAGTGCCTTTCCTCTGCCCCCAGGCTCTCTTTTCTCAAATCCATCTTAAACACAGTTGCAGACCTATTTAAAAAAAAAAAAAATTAGATCATGTTACTTCCCTGTTAAACCCCTCCGTGTTTCCAAATAATAAAGTCTAAACTTCATAGCATGACATTCAAGGTCCTTCCCAACTGACTCCATCTAAGTCACCAGTCCCATCTCCCAGAACGGCCTCTCCCTTTATGCATCTTGAGCCGTTTGACAGGTGCTTTCACCACTTTGAGCCTTTGCTCATACTGTCCAACGTCCAGGTGTGTCCTTCCCTTTCGCCTCACTTGTGCATCTGGAAAAATCTCTCACCCTTCAAGATGCATTTTAAATATCATCCCCTCCTGGGAGTCTTCCCAGATTTCCCCAAAACAGAATTAATCACTCTTTTCACTTCACTCCCATAGCACCTTGCATATATGTGTACTAGAGCTCTTACTCCACGGTATTGCAGTAATTGAGATGCTGTATTACTTAGGTTAGAGGCTCAGACGCTACAACAAAAACAAATAAAACCTCCAAATACCAGTGATTTGAGCAAGTTTATTTCTGTCTCATTTAAAAGTCTCAACTGGGGCTCCCCTGGTGGTGCAGCGGTTGGGAGTCCGCCTGCCGATGTGGGGGGCGCGGGTTTGTGCCCCGGTCCGGGAGGATCCCATGTGCTGCGGAGCGGCTGGGCCCGTGGGCCATGGCCGCTGGGCCTGTGCGTCGGAGCCTGTGCTCCGCGGCGGGAGAGGCCACAGCAGTGGGAGGCCCGCGTACCGCAAAAAAAAAAAAAAAAAAAGTCCCAACTGGCATGCTGCCTCAGCTCTGCAATGTTGGGATCCAGGCTCCTTCTATCTTGTTGCTCCACCATCCTTAGGGTTTGCAATCATATGCGTGGACCAACATGACTCTCCAACATGTCTGCCTTCCAGCCATCAAGACAGGGAAAGGGGATGGAGAGAGTGTCTCCTGCCTTTCTATGATATCATCCAGAACTTGTACCATCACTTTATTCACATCCCACTGGCCAGAACTTAGATTTATGGCCACATAAAACTTCAAAGTATCAGGGAAATGCAGTTTTATCCTGGGTGGCCACTTGCTTCACTCTACTTCAGGTGTTATATTATTAGAGAGACAAGGGAAAAATGGATCTTGGGGCAAATTAGCAGTCTCTGCCACAGTTCACCCCTTTGGCCACCTTACTATCTGTGATCACTCTTCTCTTCACACATAAAACACTAACATTGTCTTCCAAGACAAACAACCTCAAACACCAGGTCATCTTGCACCCAACACCTCAATCAGATCTGGATGTGGTTACCTGTGGTCTGGAGAGCAACACGCTTAAAAGACACATCTGGAACTTCCGTGGTGGTGTAGTGGTTAAGAATCTGCCTGCCGATGCAGGGGACATGGGTTGGAGCCCTGGTCCGGGAAGATCCCACATGCCACGGAGCAACTAAGCCCGTGAGCCACAACTACTGAGCCCACGTGCCACAACTACTGAAGCCTGTGGGGCTAGAGCCCCTGCTCCGCAACCAGGAAAGCCACCACGATGAGAAGCCCGCGCACCGCAATGAAGAGTAGCCCCCGCTCTCAGCAACTATAGAAAGCCCGCGTGCAGCAGCAAAGACCCAATGCGGCCAAAAATTAAATAAATGAATAAATAAATAAATTTATATATATAAAAAAAGACACATCTGCATCCCACCCTCCTCCAACAGACAATGATGGAACAAGAACCACATATCACATTTTAAAAACAATTCTTACTCGGAAAATAAAAAAATGGGAACTACACAGATGGTCCCAGTCCACAGCAATTACCAAATCATGCTAGTTAGACGTTATAAAGACTCCTGTCCTTCTGTTTTCTAGAAGTAACTCCCTTGTCCACTGTCCTCCTTGGCTCTTGGCTTTGTCCTCTGGGAGACTCTTACTAGGTCACTGACCTCCATATCTGAACCATATCTGAAGTGGGCATCAAAGAATATGCCTCCCTCGGGCTCCTGGCCTATTTGCTGAGTCAGTTCTATGTGCAGGTAATTCAGCCAAAGGTCTTGTCCTGACAGAGTTTGTCAGGCTGTATTTTTACTGTCTTCCGTGCTCTGCCCAGACCCCTCTCTCAGCTTCATGGCTGCTATCTTCAGGCCATCTGAGACAATAGGCCAGGGTGGAAAGGGAACACCCTTAATCTGATCTTGGCTGCTGGGCTGGCTCCCACAGTCTGGCAGAGAATTCTCACCTGGGAAAGCTTGAGGAAGGCTCAGGGCCATAGTCTTAACTCCTACTAAGGCTGTCTGTTCAGAGCCAACTTTGGTCACTCCTTCCATCTGGGGTGCAGAAGCAGTTGGCATTGCCAACTCTTCGAGGCTCCAAAATTCCAGACTCTGAGTCAATTTAGGTTGCAGGCAGCAGGCATAGGTGTCCTTAGCAGAACTGTATTCCCTTCCGTCTCTGCTTGAAAACTGGCTAGGTCTAACCCGAGTTCATCTCTCTTTTCTAGGAATCTGCCCAACGCAGCAAGTATTCAGGACCTCCCCCGTTCTCAAGTTCTCTACAGGCTCAGAGAGCATGTGGTCTTCCTGTCAAGGTACTGATCAAGATGACAGTTTACTAAATCTTCTGCCAGAGCATAACAAGGGTCCCCAACTTCCCCGTCTGCCTATCTGTGTCTGCCCTACCTGACTGTGAAGCCAGTACCACATAAGTGAGTATTTTTTATGACAGTCCTCTACTACCAAGTAGTCGAAATCAAATACGGAAAAGATTTTGGCAGCTATAACTGGGAGACCAAACATGACAGCAGCTTCGACAAGATGGAAGTTTATTTCTCTCTCGTGAGAAAATCAAAGCTGGTCTGATGGTTTTACTCTGTGACACTCTGGGCTTCTTTTGCCCTTTTGCTTTCCCGTCCCAGGAGGGTGTCCCCGCCTACAGGATCCAACATGGTCACCCCCAGTTTTCAATTCCAGTGAACAGGAAGGGGGAAAGGGGCTGGGGAGTATGCAATTCAGAAGTTGTACACACCACTCCTGTTCACCTCCCTTTGGCCATGTGGCTACACTGAGTTGCAAGGGAGACCGTGAAAGGCAGTCTTTACTCTGGGCTGATGTGCCCAGCTGAAAACATGGGGGTTCCATCACAACGAGAAAGAAGGGGAGGCAGTGACGTAGGGGACAATTAGTCATGTCGGTCACAGCCTGTCGTCTCTTAAGAGAACTCTTGGAGGGCAAGACACCTGTCTCACCATCATCACCTGTAGGCACAGCCAAGTGCCCAGCAGGGGGTCAGTGACTACATGTGTTCAACCTCAAATTTCCCAGACCATAACCCGATCCCATGACGGCAGCCATCTGTGGCATGATCGTGTTTAAACGGCATCTTCACTGATGTAACCAGGTGCCCCTGGTCTGTGTGTCTTCAAGTTCTCCAGCCTTGTGGAGTCACCTCTCACGCCCTGTATTCCTGAGGGCTTTCTGAGGTAGGTGGCTGGTTTCTCCTGATGCAGCCAGGATGCTACTCTTTCGGTACGTGGGCCTCTCACTGTTGTGGCCTCTCCCATTGCGGAGCACAGGCTCCGGACGCGCAGGCTCAGCGGCCATGGCTCACGGGCCCAGCCGCTCCGCGGCACGTGGGATCTTCCCGGACCGGGGCACGAACCCGTGTCCCCCGCATCGGCAGGTGGACTCTCAGCCACTGCGCCACCAGGGAAGCCCCGGGATGCTACTCTTCATCGTGGCCCTCAACCCTGCGCCTGGCATCCCGCTTGAGAACTGCCTCTTGCTAAGCTGACGCCAGTCTCCTCCTTCATCCCTGTACAATGTACCAGAGCCCAAGGCTCATGGGTATTTAATCACATTTAGGAATAATGGACAGTGATTTTAGCATCAGGTGGAAACGACTTCAAATTCAAGGTCACATTCTACATTCTCAAAATGTGTTGGTCATTCCCTACCCGAGGAGCTTCCGCTTGGCAGTATTCCTCTGTTGGCCTCTCCTCTGCCCCACAAGGTATTTTTCAAGCCTTCTCTCCAGACTCCCAACATCACTCTATTCTCCCCTATTCCTGGGTCCCTTGAACGCTCCCAGGAACGGTCCTCACAGCATCACAGTTCTGCCCACTTGCTTCAGCTCAGCCTCACCCCTCCAGGCTGCGCTCACAGGCACTCTGTTTTCTAAACTCTAAAGGCCGATCACTGTTTAAGTAAAAGGACCATTAACCCAGAGATGAATCATGCCCTTCCCATAGAAGGCAGAGGAGGCTACAATCCGTGTGAACTTTAGTCACTTTTCCTCCCCACTCTAAGTACAAGATCTCATTCGACCCTTGAAACCCCCCTGCGAGGAGAGGTGAGGCCCCTGAGGCCCAGAGGTGTTAAGCCACCGTCCAAGGCCACAGAGCGGCTGAGAGGCAGGGCTGGCCCACACACTGGGTGCCAACGCCCCTGCCTGGGAAGCGTCCAGCATCATCTTGGGTCAACTCGAGTGCTCTGTGACATGAGTCTCATCTCCTCTGTGTGCGGCTCCCAGGGGACGGTGCTCCCTCTTTCTCCCAGACACCTAGCCAGGCTGGGCCCACAGCAGCCTCGTGTGGGTCCACCTGTCCCGCCAACTGAATGAAACGGTCACTGTGGTGAAAACCACAGGGCAAACTGCCTCAAGGATGCTCTCCTTGCCGCATCCCACTAAGTCCCCCAAACACACCCGTTCGGACTCCAGCCTCGCACTCCCTAATGCCCCGTCCCCGCTCACTGGCAGGGCCAGGTCAGTCCCCACTGGCTGGGGGAGGTGGAGGCCGCAGGTGGGAGGAGGAGGGAAGGGGAGAGGCTGGGGCAGGGGACTGAGCTGAATAGCTGCTTTCTTCTCAGAGGCTCCCCCCACCCACAGTGGTCATTGATTAACCCTCCAGACCAGATAACCCCTGTATGGGAGAAAAAAATGTGTGTTTATCTTGGGTCATAAAACATCAATATTGACTTCTCACAGGTGAAGCCAAAGGGGAAAGGGAGAGGTGGGGTTGAGGAGGGGGGGGTGAGGCTCGCCGCCCCTCCCTCTCAAGGCCTGAGACACACTTGCCTGACACCCAGGGGCCAGCCCACCTGGTCTCCTTCCCTAAGGAGAATACTGGGTGATCGGGCTGCAGTAGCTGAACAAGCTGGATCCCACCCCCTTCCACCTCAAAGGCATCCCCAGGCAGCACCCTCCTCAATTATTCTCCACTCTCTGCTACTCGGGGGGGCCCGTTCCACTTCCCGCAGCCCTCCCCCCTGCCCTGACCCTAGGAGATAAGGGAGTGGTACAGGTCACAGGGCTGGAGTCAGACTGCCTCTGCTCTGCTGTTTCCCAACTCTGGGGCTTGGACAGATGACCGGCTTGTGCCCCAGTTTCCTCAACTGTCAGATGGGGGTAGTCACAGCAACCGGCTCAAAGGGCTCTTTAGGATGATTGACCGAGATCACTTAACTCTTATAAAGAAGCCCTAGGAGCTGGAGCTGCTATCAATAGCATCGCCCTCCCCTTCTCGTTCTCTCTCTGCTCTCCTCCTCTCCCTCCTGTGGCTTGAGATGCACATCACAAGGTACCTTTGTCCATGCTCCCAGCTGAGGCCTCCCCGACGTGGCTTTGGGGTGAACAGTGCCTGACTCACCCAGGGCCAGAGACCACAGGTGGTCTGACCAGGGCTGGTGGTCCTTAACCCTCTTCCCTCTGGCCCAGAAGGAGTCAACCCAAACATTCTCTCTGGCTGGCATTTTCCATCAGGGGGCCTGAGGAAGGGGTCTGTGGCCATGTGCTGTTTGGGATGGGGCCACTGGGTCTAAGAGTCCAGCTCTGTCCTCCTCAGGGGACCTCACACCTGCCTTCCAGGGTATCCTCTCCATCCTCCATCTCCTTTCTTCTTGGGGTAAAGGTGTTGCCCCTGCCCTGCCCTGTCCTTCTGGAGGGTCACAACTACGAGGCTTCCAGCCACCGTGGGCTGGGCCCTCTCTGCACCTCACATGATTCTGGGCTTGGGGAGCAGTGGGGGAGGCATCGGGCTTCTTTGAGCCTCACCTAAGGCCAGGATTCTCTCCTCCCCCGGCCCCAGGTGAGTCTCACCTGATACTGTGGGAGGCCAAGGCCCCAGCCCTGAGTGCCCTCCATCCAGCTGGCCGGAGGAGGCCCTGTCCCTGGGTACCTGGTCAATTATTAACACTGAGCAAACTCAGGCCGGCAGGCCTCCCAGCAGGGTCAGGACCAGACAAAGGCCCTGCTGTCTCCCTAAGCTGCCATCTTGGTGGGGGGTTACTGGCCGGTCAGTCACCCCATGGTGGCAACACCCCTGCCTCTCCAGCAGGGCGCTGGAGTGGCTGCCACTCTGCAAGGAATTGGCTAGAGATAGGCCCTGGAAGAAGAAGACGATGGGGTGGGGTTTGGCCACAAGCCTGTTTTTAAGCCTCAGCTACATATTTTCGAGCAAGCCCGGGATGGGAGCTGGGGAAACGAGGGCCTGCCATGCGGCTCCCCAAGGGGCGTGCTTCTGCAGCTGTCAGCCCCAGGGCTAATGGGGGGGTGACCTGCCTCTGAGAGCAGCTCTCTGCCCTCCCCTCTCTCCCGCCTTCCCCTCGCCCCCCCTTCCTTCCTTAGGAAATCTGTTGAGTGTCTTCTGTGTGCCAAGTCCTTCCTTAGTGTCCCCTACCACCTCTCCCCATCCCCCCAAACTTCCACTCCTTCCTGATGCCTTTGCTTGCACTGTTCCATAATCTTGGAAACCCTTCCTCTTTCTCCATCTGAATCTCCTTCCTCTCTCAAGAAGTCCTCCTTGCCCACCCTGATCCCATCCCCCTGGCTCCTCCTACAGTGAAGCTCTTACCTCATCGTGCCCGGGCTGTTTCCCCAGGTGCACCGTAAGCTCCTTCGGGGCAGGGAGCCGTGACTGCCCCCTCTCCCCACCATGGGCAACGGGCACCATTAGTAGGTTTATCAGCAATGTCACCCTCAGCCATAAATCAAGCAAGAAGCTACTTTCTTGCAGAACAGCAACTCGGAGGACAACTTTTACCTCGGTCAGAAAATTCCAGATATACAGCAGAGTCCCAGAGTCAGTCTTGCCAGCCCAGACCTCCCTCCAGCTGGCTGCCCAAGACATCTGAGGACTCTTTATCATCATCCCCTTCCTCCCTCACTTCCAGCCCAGCCTGCGTGCTCCCTGGATTGGGAACAGACGAGGACACTCCTGGCTGACCCTTATGACTGCCCATTGATCTCGTCCTGAGTGCAGGCCCACCGCTCCTGGCCCCTTCCTCCCTGCGGCAGCCCCACGCCCACTGCTGGGGTGCCACCGGCATCCTTTCCTGAGCAGCGACAGAGCAGTTGACAGTGACACCCTTTTCTTGCCTGGTTGTCTTCGCCCCACTTTCTCTGATATCCTCTCATCTCTCCCCCTCTGTTCACACTTCCTCCCTCCCAGCCACTCAGCACTGACCCGCCTGCCCCTGCCCAGGTGCACGTTGAAACAAGAGTTCACATCTAACCCGCAGACTCACCATTGCCTACGATACACTGACCACCTAAAAGTTCAAGGTGAGCCAGAGCTATTAGAGAGAGGGCAGCCCATCCTTAGGAAGGCTGAGTGTGACAACTGGCTGCTTATTTAAGGCTGAAATACAATGCAGCACCCCACCCACCTCCAGCTGAGGTAAGGAAATGGATGGCAGCTTGGGGACAGGTGGTATGGGTGCTAGGGAGTGGGCACTTCTTGCTACCAGGCAGCCCTTCTGTAACATATTCTGCCCTATTGTCTCATAGATGGCCTCGTTCTTATCAAACCAACGGCACCAACTTAAAGGCTAAAAAACACGGCAGCTCTCCTTAAGGAATCCCGGATCAGGGGAGTGGCAGGCGGGGCACTGTGTATCCCAGGCGGAGATCAGCCAACACACACACCTCTTACCCCTGCTCTTTTCCCCAGGAGCCCTCATGTCCCTAAGACCCCGTGCTAGGGACTTTGAGGTTCCTTTGTAAGTTTCCCTGGAGGTCTCCCCTTGGTCCTTCTGCCCCGGGCATCCTTGCTTCCCCATCCCATTGCCTTCCTGGGCCCACCCCCAACTCCGTGTACCGCCAGCACCAGCTGACACCCGCTCTTTGCCTCGAGTGGGCTGCCCCATCCCAAGCACAGGAAAGGAAGAAGTGGGGAGAGAAAGGGCTCTTCAGGTTTTCCTTCTTGACTAAAGACCTAGAGACTGGGAGATACAAGGCATTGCCATCAGTGGAAGTTTCCCCACCATACTGAAAGCTGCTGTAATTTATTTTGTCATTCGTTCACTCAGAGCGAACGCCCTCTCTACCCTGCCGCTCCTGCCACCATCCTGGTTACCCCCTCCCCTAGTGAGGAGCACTGAGCACCTCCTGAGGACATAAGATGTGCGCAAGCCCTTGGGTGCTGCTCAGGGAAGACCCCCCAGGGACATTCCCACTGGCAAACGCATCCCCCCTGGCTGGGCCTGGAGTTCCCTTATTCTCTGATGGTGCCTCCAAGTGAACCAGCTCCCGGACGCTGACCCCAGCTGAAGGCAGAAACGGAGGGTGGGGGACAGCGAGGGAAGCAGGGACGGAGGAGAGAGGCAGCAAGAGGCTGGCCGTGAGGCCCAGCCAATGGGGAGGAGTGAATGGAGCGGCCAGGCACGAGGTGAGGGGCCCAGGGAGCAGCAGATCCTCCGGGAGGGAGGCAGGACTGGAGTGCCCCCTTCCACCCCCTCCAGCAGCTCCCAGCGCGGGCTCCCGGCCCCTCCCACTCCCAGGCAGGGTTTCCGGGCGGGATCCCTCAGGCCCCTCACCAATCCCAGCACGATGGCGCCATCTGCTGTGAGGAGGGAACAGCACGGCTTACTCCTTTAAAGGGTTTGAGAATTTGGGGTGGCAGTAACTCCCATCTCAGGGATCACAGCCTTGGTTCTGGGCCATAGGAAATAGCCTTCAGTATGGGGCCATCTCCCATCACCCCCAGGCACCTCTCAGGTGGCCAGTGCTCTGGGTGCCCAGAGTCTTTCTTTCTCCTCACTTTCCAGGTGCCCACACCGCTACTCAGGCCCACTTGGATGGGGCTGGAACCCTGCCCGTGTCTCTGGTCTTTGGCTGGACCTCTCCTGACTCACTGACCCCAGCCCAGTGCCTCCTTTCTTCAGGCTGACCTGTGGCCACAGCCCCCGAGCTGCCTCTCCACCCCAGCACTTCCCAACTCACAGGTCCTCACCACCTTCCAGCTAAAGGCCGGCTTCTACAAGACTGAGCATCCCCCAGCAGGAGGACAGCAGGCTGGGGTAGGGGTTTGGCTGAGTCCATGTGAGGCCAGGCTGTTGGGACCATGAGACCTTCTAAAAAGAAGAGGGCTGGGTTTGTGCTCGACCTGAATTAGACAGTTTCTCTGAGATGAGCTGAGACGGCTCAGTCTCTGGTCCGGGCTGCCACTCAGCCTCTAGGCAGGAGTGGATGCTGCCCAGCCTTCTAAAGGCCTCTTGGGCTCCTTCTCTCCTTTCCACCCCTGCTTCTTCCCCCGCAGGCATAGCCCGGGTTAGTGCCCTCTCCTCCTGGACTCTCCCTCTCCAGATCCTCGTTCCCACTGCCCAGACACTCTTTCCAAGTTTCCGAGCAGATCCCTTCATGCCTCTGCTTAAATTCCTGCATAATCTCCCTGTTGTCTTCTGGAAGAACTCCAAACCATCCCGTCTGGCGGGCAGGGCCACATCTCTTCTGGTCCCTCCGGGTTCATCTCTCGACACTCTCCCAGCCGTCCCGCTGAGGCAGTGCCAGGGATGCCTCGTGCTCTGCCACACCTGGGCCTGTGAATGTGCTGGTTTCCCAGCCTAGAACACCCTGCCTTGCTTGGCTTAATCCTCCTCCCCTTCAAGAAGCAGCTCAGACCTCACCTCCGGTGAGAAGCCTTTCCTGACAGCCCCCCGACCCTCCCTAAGAAGGTATGCTCCTCGTACATAAACAACCCTCCAGCTCTGACCTCACCAAGAACAGGGACCTGGACTTTGTAGCAAACAGGCATGCAGGAATGAATGAATGAACGAATGAACGAATGCATCTGTGGCCAGGGGTGACAGCCAGGAAGATGGCATGCTGACTAACAGAGGACCATGTGGCCCTCTGGGTTTTCTGCCCTCCTCCACCCGCTAAGCCCTGTCTCTCACCTGACCACCCCGTTCCTTGTCTCACTTTTAAGTCCCTCTGGGGCCCTACCCTGCCTCGCGCCCAGAAGCCCCCTGGCAGCCTCTCTCCAGTCTCAGAGTGCCCCCTTCTACACACCCTTGGTTGTCCAGTGAGCACGAATCAGTCCTCTCACTCAGCCAGGCCGCTGCAGGTTTCCCCATCTGACCGGTCTGCAGGTACCAGGCCTCCTTCCACGAGGAAGAGCCGCTTGGGGCAGGACAAGGGGGCAGGGTTTTTCTGCCCATTCCCGGGAAGCCTCCTGCTGCCTGACTGGTCAGCTCATGCTGTCCTCAGAGAGCCCATATCACTTCTCTTGGACCTCAGACGTCACATTTTGAGGTAGGGACATTTCATCTAGCCTGCAATACCATAACATTTTTGAGAGCAGGGACCATTTGGGAAAGTGCGACTTCTGGGGCAAAGTTGTCATGAAAGACATTGCTCGTTCCCATGACTTATTCTGGAGGAAGTAAGTCATCATGTCATGAGGACACCCAAGCAGCCCTAGAAAGAGATCCAGGAGTTGAGGAACTGAGACTCCCTGCCAATAGCCAGCATCAGCTTGGCAGGTGGGTCTTAGGATCAGACCCTCCAGCCCCAGTTGAGCCTTTAGATGACCACATCTTGATTGTAACCTCATCAGAGACCCGGAAGCATGTGTGATAATACATGTTTATTTCAGCTAAATTTTGGAATAATTTATTATGCAGAAATAGATAATTAATACAGATTTGATGATTTTATGATTCTCAGCTCCTCAAGGAAAGGTCTGACGGATAGAATTAAAAGTACAGGGGACTTCCCTGGAGGTTCAATCCCTGGTTGGGGAACTAAGATCCCACATGCTGTGGGGCAAATAAGCTCACTTGCCACAACTACTGAGCTCGCGCGCCTCAGCTAGAGCCTGCGTGCTGCAAACTGCAGAGCCCATGTGCTCTGGAACCCTCGCGCCACAACTAGAGACAGAAAACCCGCATGCCACAACTAGAGAGAAGCCCGCATGCCTCAGCGAGGAGCCCGCGTGCCGCAACTAAGACCCAAGGTGGCCAAAAATCAATCAATCAATCAAGAAATAATCTTAAAAAAAAAAGTACACTGTTGCCCCAGCAAACTCGTACAGACATGATTGTGGCAGGGCTGAAAATCACACACTCCTACCCAGATGGGTCAAACCAGAATCATTCTTAATTTTTCTTGTACTCTTCTCATCTTGATCTGATGATTCCTACTATTGACAAGAGGGGAAAAAAAGAAAAAAGAAAAGAAAACAAACAAAAAGAAACCTTTAGACCGCCCCTTAGACATACCTCCGTTTCTGTATGTTTAACTCAGTCTCCTTTGAGTAAAATTGCTCAGTTATCCAAGGTTTTCTCACCCCTCCCTCATCTCCTAGCCAAGATAATTTCCTGGTGCAAAGAGACGTTTATGGACCTCATGGTAGTGGGAAGAGGAGGTGGAAGTTCTGAGTGGAGTCCTCTGCATTCTTACAAACACACACAGGTGGGACAGGGCTGGTCCCGCCTGGTCCCTGGGGCTCGCTGGTTGGGGTGAGGAGGGGTGATGCTGAAGTGTGTGGTCCCCACATGTGGCTGGTGGTACAGATCTTGCCTCTATGGCCGCCGGGACCTAGGACCACCTGGCCGCATTCTTCCCAACCACACCGGAACAAGCAGCGTTCCAAGAAGCCACTTCCCAGACCCCTTTCCTCAGCCATTTCAAACCACCTCCTGGTTGGCACCATATTCCTTTGGCACCATTTGAATCTCTGCTTTGCAAAGGGGAGTGTCATTAAAATTTCCTCCCCGCTGCAGTCTGAGTCAAGCCCCACCCATCCCTTGCAGCGAGATTTTCCCTCAGAGGTGACTGGGGTTTCTCCCACACCAGCCTCTGAGGTTGAAGGATGGTGCTGCCCTTTTGTTTCTCATGTTCCCTCTTCCTTGGATCCCCCTTTCTGGTCCCATTGCCATCAGAAGCAGCTTCTCTACATCATGTCTGCTTCACCCCTGCTTGAAGCCTTATTTTGAATCCTCCCTCCAGTTCAGTGGGCAATAAGCCTCACTGAGAAGGGCTACAGGAAAACAGTAATCACGGGGAGATAAAAACACATCATTTTACATATCTGCATGCAGAGATCCATAGACACGAACACCAAGACCCTTGTCTATCTAGACGCCCACCACAGACACCCTGGGGTGAAGTGGGACCAGTTCAGGGATTTCTCAGTGGTACCCGAGGAGACCCACTCCTGGATCCTTCCTTTTCATTCTCAATGTTTTGCTCTCCCCACCTCTCAAAGGCCTTGGGAGGGAGGCAACGATACCTCTGTTCAGGTCTTCCTAAAGATAAAAATCTGGAGGGGCCCTCTAGCTGGTGGACTTCCACAGCTTAAATGCCTCCTGCCCCTTGAGGCTTCTGGACGCATCCCCTCCGCTGAGCTCCAAATCCCTCCATTGGCTGCGCTGAGACTTTGCTAGCTGATCTCCCAGCGGCTTCTGAAATTCAGCCTGTCCCAAACTGACTCATCCTCTTCCTCAGAAGTACCTGCTCCTCTCTCCCCAAACCCACACGCATCTGGTCCTCTCTTCTCCATAAACAGTTCTCATCCCTCCCTCCCTCCCCCACTGCACTGGATCAGTCCTCATTTTCTGCTCCCCATCTGGGTCTCCTCTCGCCACCTCCCTCCCAGCCCTTCATGGTGACCACAGGACTTTTCTTAATGGGAAATTAGGTCTTAAGCCCTCAAGCTTACAATTCTTCCCAAACTCCCCAGTGTCTACAGGATAACAACCTTGGCAGAGTGGCAAGCTCCTTCCCAATCCGGCCTCCCCTGGCCCTTCTGCTCTGATGTTGACGAGCTACTTCACGGGTCCCCAAACAGACCTGGCTGTCTCTTGATTTGGCCCCTGTCACACCTGGTGTTGGAATGCTCACTCTCTTGAGTGACTGCTGAACCGCTCATTTTTCAAGGTCCTGCTTGAGTCACATCCCCTGGGAAAGCGTCCTTCGTCAGACTTAATCACTCCCTTCTCCCGTTACCGTGGAACCTTATTCAGGTTTCTCCTGGGGTGCCTCTCCCATCCTCCACCGTGCAGCCTGGCCACAGCACCGTCGCCTCCCACCTGGACTGTTGTAGGTGTCTCCTGACTGGTCCCCCTGCCCTTGCCCTAACCCCTTCCAGGCTACTGCAGACACAGCAGCCCAAGCGGTCCTCTGAAAAAGCCAGTCAACACACATCTCCCGGCTTAAAACCCTCCAGCACCTCCCATCTCACTCACCATAAACGCTGGAACCCTACAGTGGCCTCTGAGATCCTCCTGGCCAGGTCCTCCTTACCTCTGGACCTCCAACCCTGCTCACCGTTCCCTCTCCACCCCAGAGGCACTGGCTTCCTTGCTGCTCCTGAACTCCCGAGGCCACCTCCTGCCCCCGGGGCCTTTGCACACCCGCCAGAAGCCCATTCTCATCTCCCCTATCAGATTCAAGTCTTTGTTCCAGTCTCACCTTCTCAGGAAAGTGCACCCTCCCAGCCCTGTGAATACCGCAACCAGCCTGTGCCTCCTGACTCCCCTCACCTGCTCCGTTCTCTTTTCTTATAGCACTTTTCACCTTCTAAACATATTATTTAACTTATTTATTTATTTATTTATTTTGCGGTGCGCGGGCCTCTCACCGCTGTGGCCTCTCCCGTTGCGGAGCACAGGCTCCGGACGCGCAGGCTCAGCGGCCATGGCTCACGGGCCCAGCCACTCCGCGGCATGTGGGATCTTCCCGGACCGGGGCACGAACCTGCATCCCCTGCATCAGCAGGCGGACTCTCAACCACTGTGTCACCAGGGAAAGCCTATTTTTTATTTTTATAGTCTCTCTCCCCTTCCATAGATGCTATGAGCCTAGAATACTGCTGACACATGGTATACACTCAATAATCAATCAGTCAGTCAAAGCTATTTATTGGTGGGCTCCCTCAGCAGTCAGTGAAGCCCTAGAGATGAAATCCATGCTCAGTCACCTTTGGATCCTCAGGGCTTAGCCCACTGCCCTGGCCACAGTGGGTATACAAGAACCATTTATTTATTGAATGAATGAATGATTAAATGAATGGGGTCCTGCCCCTTTGGCTGAGGGAGAAGAGCAGAGGCCTGAGCAGAGACCCCTCCACACAAACCATGCCATTGCCAAGTTGTTCCTGGGCCCCTCCTGTGCCAGGATCTCCAGCCTCTTCCTCCAGAGCCTTGCCTCTGCTCTTTCCCCTTGGGTCCAGGCCCCACTGGCCGTTTATTTAGAAGGAGGTGATAAGTTAATCTCCACTCAGGTAAGGTTGCCTGAATACTGCCAAAGACCGGATGCTTTCCCAGAAAGGTTATGCGTTGCAACCAGGGACAATCCCTTAACACAAAGGATTGGAGCAAAGCGGTGAAACACCAGGTGTTTCAGGCTGTAAAAGACGTCTGGGGCCTGGGCCGAACCTCAAGCCAGCCCTGGGGGGAGCCTGCTGTGGCCTCTGTACAGGGTGCCTTGGCCTTCCTGGGTGTCCTCCAGAGGACAGGGACTTGCTGCTGGGGCTCAGCCCTGAGCTGAGGGGCAGTAACTACACCCCACCACCCCCTTACAGAGTGAGAGTGAGAAGGCATGGCAGCCAAGGCCCCAGTCTCCCTCAGCCCCTCCTGTCTCACGCTCCCTCCGGGATCTCAGGGGCTACCCAGGAGGTAAAGTGTGGGGATGAGGCTTGGCTCCCCAGGCCTGGGGTGGACCCCCAACGATGTGGGGCTTGGGGGTTTCAGGCTGTTTTTGTAACCACAGTCACGTGTTCCTTCGTGTAACCTGAGCCCCCTGACACGGCATAAGCCTGCACCCCAGCTCCCGAGCCACATCTGCTTCTCATTTCCGCCCAAAGACAATGGCCCAATTTCCATGAGTCGCTGGCCCAAGCCAAGCCTGGAGCCTCTCAGCAGCCAACCCCACTCAGCTGGGTTCCATTACTGGGGTGGGGGGTGGGGGCTGACAGCATTAGAGGCAATGGGTGTATCATGGCGCTGGACAGGGGGTCAGGAGGCCAGAGTGCTTGGGGTGGCTCTGTCAAGACCTCGCTGTGTGTCCTTGGGAGAGTCCGTAACCTCTCTGAGCCTCAGCTTTCTCATGAGTAACACATGTGTTACTCTACTGATGGACGTATTATTAGGACTTGGGGACCAAGGTGGCTCTTTAGGGATAAAAACAACAGAATTTCCCCAAAAACAGAACTGAGAAGGAATTGGCCTGGAAACAGAACCACCAGAGTTGGCCCATGTCAGGAAGCTGGTGGGGTCCAGAGTCACTTCACTACCTGAGCAATGGATTGGGAGACCGACCCCCTTGGTAGTTTGGTAGAGTTTGGGCCTAAGTCCTCGTGCTGGCAGGTTAACCCCAGTTCTCAGTTCTTGGTCTAACAGCATTTATTAAGCACATAGGATGCGTCAGGCCCTGGGCAGGGGTTGGGAGACCAAAGTGATAAATACAACTTCAGCTCCTTGTGGGGGGGTGCCTACCAGTAAATAAATAAATAGAGTCCAACCCAGCAGAATGGAAGAGATGGAGTGAGGCCAGAGCTGGAAGTAACACATTCTATTTCGAGACTTTCAGTGGAGACTCTTAACTTTTAAGATGTTCTTAAGTTGATATTTTTTTCTAATAAAATCTACAGCAAACTCCATCCTCCTTCCAACAAAGACCAGGAGGACCTTAACAAGCGCCCTCCAGACACCTCCCATCCTCCACATTCTAAATCCCAAATCAATTCCCTCTGTGGGAGCTTGTCAGTGACTTCACAAAGGGAGGTCCCCTCCTCCCATGCCGCCCTGGAGAGCCCTGGTGTCACCGTGCCACCTTCGCCCTGCATGGGCCATGCCCCACCATGCCCCTGCTTCCCAGTCACCGGGCAGCACCTGAGCCGAAAGCCACAGAGGGTCTGGTAGAAGCAGAGGAGGGTGGCGCATGAGAGCCTCAGCTTTGCCCCCAGTGCACAGGCACGAACAAGAGCACTGAGTACAGCTTCTGGGGACATTGTGGGGTTCTCACCCTGTGAACAGGTCCCTGACAGCACCCTAAACCACCCCCTTGGGAGGCCCATTTTGTAGATGAGGCTCCAAGAGGCTCTGTAATTCGCTCAAGAACAAGAAGTCGGTAGGTCTGGAACCTCATCTTTCTGACCCCAGGACCGGGGGGATCTTCGCACCAGCTTGGTACTCCTCTTTAGCCTAAGTTAAAAATCCTAGTTCTGTCACTTACTAGGAATGCGACCTTGGGCAAGTTCTCAAAGTCTCAGTTTTCAAAATATGTTTTTTAATAAATCAACTTTATTGAGGGATAATTTACACACAGTAAACATGCAGATTAAGTGTACAGCTTGATGAATTTTGACGAACGTCTACATGCATGTCACAAACCACACAATCAAGATAAAGAACATTTCCCTCACCGCAGAAAGTCTCTCCTTCTGGGCTCAGTTTTCCCATCCATAAAAGGGGCAGACAAGAGTACCTCTCTCTTGGCGTGTTAGGAAGATCAAATGAGGTAATACTGGCAAGATACTTAACAAGGCACCTGGCGTGAAGTAAGCACTCACTGAACGTGCATTGCTTTTACGACCTCGTGCTGCATCTTGCCTCCCTGGTCCCCCGCTAGCAGCTCTTGGCAGGGATCAGGGCAGGTGCTGAGATGGTGTCTCAAGCCTCCCCCTTCCCAGTGTGAAGGCATCAGACCACCTAAGAGAAGACCTGGGGGGGATGTCCTGGAAGAAACTCAAAACTCCTGTCTGCCCCCAGGAGCCCCGCGGGGCTGAGGACAGAGGAACGGGCCAGCTTTTGCCCTCAGGCTGGCCCGGAAGATAGGTACTCTGTTCTTCTGAGACCTTCTCCTGTCTGTCTCAGGCACTGGGGGCAGGGCCAGCTTCATGAGTTTGCAACCTGTCGGTCACTCAGGACTACGTGCTCAGAAGGCCCTGCACTTGGTTTAATGCTCTGATGTCACCTTCTTGCAATCTTTAATAATTTTTGAACAAGGGGCCTTGCGTCTCTATTTTATATCGGGCCCTGCAAATTATGGAGCACGGGATGATGGCAGTGAAGGCGGGGCGAGCTGGCTGGTTTCCTCCCTAGAGAAGCTGGCGCACACCCCCTACACACGCACGCACGCGCGCGCGCACGCGCGCACACACACACTCACCACACACAGTCACCACTTTCACTGTCCTTTCTCTGCTGCTCCCCACGGCAGGGCAACTGGAGGGCCTGGGTCACACAGAGCCCTCAGCCGCCAGGAGGCACCCACAGAATCTGGCAGCCTGCTCGGCCTGGAAACCCCCTTGGGGACAGCTCCTGTTCACAGGGCCTGTTGGCCAGGCCACCCGAATTCCCATCCTCTGACAGTCCTCTCCACCCGCCTCCGCCCGACTCCGCGGCTCAAGTGTGAAACCACATCTGGGCACCAGCCAAGGGGGCTTGGGTTTCATCACATTCGACTTCCCACACCTCGGCCAGGGGCCAGGGTCTGATGGGGCCGCTGGCCCGAGGCCTGGGCTTGAAGGCAGAGTAGGGGTAGTTGGTGGGTCCCAGTCCCCTCAGCTTCCTATGCATCCCAGAGTGCCCTCTCTCTCAGGCCTCAGTTTCCCCTCCATGCAATCGGACAGGATTCCATAGGACTGGAGCAGATGTCAAGGGGGCAGGGAAGGTAGACCTCAGAGACAAAGGCATTGAGGGAGACTCTGGAACATCACTAGGCAGTGCAGAAGTCACCATGAGCCACAAGTGGCTATCTGAACTTAAATGAAAGCAAATTTAAATTTCGGTTCCTCAGCCACTCTAGCCACATTGCAAGTGCTCAACAGTGACATGTGGCTTGTGGCTGCCATGTTGGACAGCACAGACATGGAACATTTTCATCAACACAGGAAGTTCTATTGAGATGGGTCTGCCAGTTGGGAAAACCAAGATGCAGGGAATCCTGGTAGCTTTACTGACCCTGGGGGTGGGTGGGCAGAGGGCTATGGGTGGGATACACTTGAGAAATGCTCTCAGTCGTCTCTGGACCTCAAGAGTGAGGAGATGGACATGCCATAATGGAGAGTCAGAAGTCAACCTCCAAGGGGCACAGAAACTCTCCAAACTCTCCTAGAGTGGAGAGTGGGTTTCTGGGCCCTTCCTGAGTGACCAGAGGCCCCAGAGAAGAAGGAGGTGGCCAAAGTAGGTGTCCTTCCTAGCAAAGGGCCCCCGGAGCCATTTGCAAGTGAGAAATGTCATCGCTCCCTCCTGCCTCACCTCTAGGCTTGGGAGCACTTACACACTCTAGAACAGTGGTCTCAAACTTTAGCCTGCCTCGGAATCACCTGGAAGCTTGCTAAAGCACAGCTAACTAAATGAAAACTCGAAACACATACACTTTTACTTTGTTTATGAGTCACGCTGAAATACAGGTATTTGGGTTCGGTTCACCTGAGAGTTCATTCTCGTTTGGATGTCTGGGTAAATCACTGAAAGATATTGGATTGGTTTAACCTGGGTCCCTTTTATAGCTATAAATGGATGCAACGGAGGGGTGATGTGGAGACCTCAGCAGAGAATGGAGGGGGTCCTCGAAAGGGGAGGGAGGGGGAGGGGGAGGGCTTTGTGCCTTCCCTGCTGAAGTTGCTCTTCCTATGCATTATCTCATCTACTCCTCACAACGTCCTTATAAGTTGGCAAATGTGCAGCTCCGAGAGGTTACACAACTCCCGAGCAGACGCAGGGTCACTGAGGAATCAGGCTGGACTCTGTTTCTTTTTCCTCCTCTCTCTCCGGCTCTGAATATTTTCAAATGAAATAAGCCTGGGAAGCGGGTAAGGCTGAGAGCTGTGAATACATTTTGTTGTTTTCTGGGCGCATTCGGCTTTGACAGGAAGCTTGGCTGAGTGCAGGCGTCTGGGCCCTTGCTCTCAATGGTGCTTTTTAGGCATGCCTTACACAGAATGTAAAGAGTCGCCGTTAAAAACATCAGCAGGCCTTGGTGGCCCACTCAGTCCCTGAGGCCCACGCGCAGCCGGGACAAGGTGGGACTTCCCGCCTGCCCTTCCCAGAGCCACCTTCCAAGCATCTGGGGAGGGTGGGGAACCATGGATCCTGAGTCGGGAAACCAAGGCTCAGGGACACCTGAAAGCTGGCCTCTCATTTCAGGAGGACTGTCTTCAGCATCGGGGGAACTACAATCATATAGCCAGCCGTGAAGATTCTACAATGACCCTCATTTGCAGGTGAGGGAATAGAGGTCCCTCCAGAAAATTTTTGAACATCCTCTCCCCAGACCCTCCCTCCCAAGTGGGAATGAAAGTCCCACCTCCTACTTTGTCTCTCCTCCGTCCTCTCGCCACAGCTGACCCGTGAGGAAGGCGGGGCAAGGCATGGTCCCATTTTACAGATGGCCAAGGAGATGAAGTGACCGCACAACTCATCCTGATCACACAGGCGAGCTTTGGCAGACTGCCACCCCCCACTGCCTCCCAACATACCTCCTGTCTCCTCACCAAGGCCCAGGAGCACCGCTGATTTAGAATTTCCGGCCCTTCTGACAATCTGTGTGCACAAGATGGGCTTTATTGAAACCACTTTGGAGGGCATCTCCTCTACCCCTTCCTCTGCTTCATTAAGCCGCTAATCTGAAGCAGGGTAAATCATTGGCATGTAACAACCTGATTACAAACATGTTCCTGATTCCTGTCCCTTGCCTGATGGGAAGCTCATTTCTCAAAGGGTTAATTAACAGCCTTCACACAGGCCGCATTTAGCAACGAGTACAAAGCCGCACACATAAATAACGGCTGGAGCGGAAGAAGAGGGTGCAGATGGTCTGTGACTTTGCTGTCCAGAGTTTTTTAAACCGGTGTGAACCACGTCCTGTCGGGACCCAGGACCGTGAGTCAGGGTCAGGCTTCGAGGTGGGCCAGGCCAGAGTCACTGGTGGCCAACTCTGGGCTCTGTTTGAAAGAAAGTCTTAAAGCAAAACAGAGCGCAGAGCCAAGATGTGGGAGAGAGAGGGCGGGCCTGGGCTGGGGAACGGGCCTGCTGACTGACCCGGATGGAGAGGAGCCAGGGGAGAAACCGCACCAGAGACCCAGCTCCCTGCACTTGATGCCGGATTTACCAAGGGGGGCTCCACCCAGAAAGTCAGACCCCGGGGCACAGAGTCCCGCGCAGGCCCTGCAGCCTGGGATGCCAAGAGGGCCCAGGCTAAGAGGAATTGCATGGGGCTGGGAAAAGGGCAGCAGAAAGGACAGCCCTGAGGAAGCTGGGAAAGTTCTGGAAGTGGTACAAACTGGCAGTTTTCTGCCTCCTTTGTCGGTAAGCGAAGGTTCTGTTCCTCTGCAGAGCCTTCAGTTCTCAACTCCCATGACCATGGGGACACATCTGTGATTTTTATCATGCATCACACTGATTTTATCAGCAGCAACCTAGGACTCACTTTACAGAAATCAGCACTGTTGCAAGGGACCTGAAGCCAAAAAAGAGGAAGACGAAAGCCAAGAAACAGAGGGAACAATGTAAATACACACTGGACATCAATGAAAATGAGAAACAGGAAAAGGCAGAGGGAAGAAGAGGTCAGAACACAAGCTTGCGACATTCTGTCTTTTCCCATTTTCTTTGTTTCTCTGGTTCCTTATGTTCGTCCGCTCAGCCCTTAAGTGGATCCCCCTCAGCTTGGAGAGCCCCCCACCATCCTCACTCAAACCCTCTCCTCCTGGGAGCCATCTGGGGAGGCGGACAGGGGGCACCCAGAGGCTTTCCACCCTGGAGATGAGGGCGCCCCCTGGTGGCAGAGAAGAGCCCTGTCTCAGCGGTAACCCGGCTGCCCTTCCTGACCCAGGGCTGAACCTGCCCGGCTCGGGCCAGGGGCTGTTTCCCAGTGCCAGGCTCAGCGCTCTGGCGGGGTGAGGGAGCAAAGAAAGAGATAGGGGCCACTGGACACTGGCCTAACAGCAGGTCTCTGTGTCCAGGAGTAGTGGTTTCTCCCTGAGTAATTTTCCACAGTTCGCCCTTCTCTCCGTACAGAGTCGTGCTCACAGCGCTCCTGTGGTGGCTGCCATCCTCCAGAGGGTTATTCTGGGCCAGTCACCTGCTCAGTGACCCCACCTGCTTTGATTTCTGCCCCCATCACTCATGCGGCTTTGCTTCTCAAAGCTCCCACACCCATCTCCAGGATATGGTCCCTCTGGATCCCAAGATCCCCATCCCACCCCCTCAAGGCCTAGCTCTCCGGTAGTTCTGTGAAATCCCAAAGGCATCACTGTTGCCGGGCTGAGGGCAACATTTCTGTTTTCTCAGAAGGATCAAAGCCCCATCCCAACCCTGCCAGGAGTAAGCAGTTTTGACTCGTGCAAATATCTGTAGTCCATTTGGGATTTGACTTTGGTGAGAAATAAATACACAGTCATCTGAAGATGATGGAAATATGACTTAAGTAACTTTTTGGTCAAGGCTGTTGGGCCACAGCCCAGATGGAAATAAGACCTTGTATCTCAGTCTCCCCCTGCACACTTCTGAAAAAAAGAAAAAGCAGAGGAGAAGAAGAAAAAAAGTTGGTGGAAACCAAAGTTCAAAATGGAGTGTGCTCTATTTCTTGGCCTGGGAAAGGAAAAGTAAACACCAAACAGCTACTCCATTCAAGTGTGTGTTATCTGGCTCATCCTCGCCAAGAATTCCCTCTCCTCCCTTCTCTGACCGGGAATTACTGTGCCTAGAAACAGCGCCCACGCCCACTCCTAACCCGGGGGCAGGCAGACAATGGGCCAGAAAACCCGGCTGGGCCAAGGCCTCTCCCTGCAGCCCCCAGAGGCTGTAAGATTGGGAAACACAAAGCTATTTTTAATGTCCTATTTGTCTACCAACTGCGGCTCCATGAGCCTGAGAAATGGTATCATTTGTGGGAGATGGCATTGATTTCTTTTTTAACTTGCTCAAAGCCACATTTTCGCAACTTTCAGAAAAGCCAAAAATGCAACTTTCCAAGAGTGACCTCTTCCCTGGCTTGCCCTCCTGCCCTAGGGGAAGGGCTCTCTCAGGTGTACCTGGGAAAGCAGCCCCCTGCTGCTATGCGCTGGTCAGCAGCAGGCATAGATCCAGGGCCGAGGAAATGGAATTAAAGGCCCAGACCTCCTGCAGGAGAGCCAGTGAATGAGGAAGGAGCAACGCAGTGAGAGAGACGTAGGATCAGAGAGGGGTAGGGTCCTCCACCTGTGAGGGAGGCACAGTTCTGCCCTGGGAGGGCCCATTTGATAGGGAGGATAAGCAACCACCTGCTCTGGGGAGCCCTAAAGAGAAAAGGGTGAGAGGTCACACACAGGAAATGGCATCCCAATAGCCATCCAGTTCCTCATAACCATGGGTGGAAGCTTTGTGTGGTGGATGTGTCTGGGGGCCGAGGGTGCCCCCAGGTGTGTCTACTAAGCTGAGGCAGACCTTGGACTCTGGGCCAAAAGAATCCAACTGCAATAACAAGAGCCTCTCTGTTCTTGAGTCTTCTAAAGGTTTTGGCTGTGAGGGCACAACCCCACCTGGGATCCAGAGGCCTCCCCCTACCCCCTGCCAGGACAAAGAGATAGAGAAAGATGGATGGATGGAGAGAAAGAAAGAGATTTGAGTGAGACACAGAAACAGAGGAAACAGAAGCGTCAAGATGCAGAGAGATGGAAAGACAAAGTGAGGAAGAGAGAGGAGGGTTTTCTTTGTTGATACCCACCCCCAGCTGACAACTCAGGACAGATGGAAGGGTGACCACTCACGAGCACTAGAATAGAGGGACACGCACAGTGGACTATTTCCTTTCTCCACTGGGCCCATGGCCCATGGCCTAGAGGCGTAGTGAGGGCGAGGAGTCTCCAGCTGCTGCCTGGGCACCAGACCTACTGACCCTCAAGAAGCTTCTTTCCCGGCTCCTTCCCCGCACCTGGGATGCCCACTCAGCCCACGTTCACTCAGACCTTCCCTCTGCGCACTGGCTGCATGACCTTGAATGGGTCTCTTCACTTCTCAGTTCTCTCATATGCAAAAAAAATGATAACACTACCTTCCTCCCTTGGGCGTTTTGAGTATTAATTGACTTAGCACACATGTGCGTGCGCATGTGTGTAAATGCTTCACACATGCCTGGCACACAGTGAGGGCCTGATAAATGGCAGCTTTAATGCATGTGGCATGCGGTCAATAAATGGTGGCTGTTATTGCTGGGATTCCCGGGAGACAGGCAGGGCTGGGAATGCTGGGGAGGAGAGAGGAGGGCAGGCGGGAGGGAGAGGCAGAGGAGTCCGGCGAGAAGGGGCCAGAGGAAGGCACTGCAGAGTTAGCAGAACCATATGTCCCAAAGCTGGATGGGCCCTGAGTCCACCCTGACCCACCTGTGGCAGCCCGGGTGCTGACCCTAACACGGACACTACAAAGGGCCTGAGGGTGTGGGGAGCAGGGCCCCCCTGCTGATGGCTACACGTCCCTGGTTCCGCGGCTCTCCAGGCTGGGAGTGCAGGTCAGCCTCCCACCAAGCCCTGAGCCTCTCCATCCTGGGGAGGTCTTCCCTTTGGCGGGACAGTTTGGAGAGTTGAGTGCCCAGAGGAGCAGAACAAGAGCCAGATAGGCCAGCAGGTGACTCAGGGCCTACCCCCAGCCCCCCAGTGCATTTGGGAAGGTCAAGAAACCAAGCAGAGTCCATCATCCTGGCTGACCAGAGAAGCCAATTCTTTGTGAAAAAGGGCTCCCAGCAGCCACTTTAGCTGTCCTGGCGTCACTATAAGGAGTCTGGTCCTTCTGTCCCAGGAAGCCCAGTTCTGGGGAGGGGACAGATCTTCATCCCTCTTTATAACCTTCAAGAAGCACCTCCCCACCACCCACCTAAGCTGACCCAGAGCCTGCTCTGCCTCCACAGCTGCCCCTTGGGGACACAGGTGCAGCCCCCACCTCCCTTCCAGAGAGGGACCCCAGCAGCAACACTGCCCTGTCCCAGGAGGCAAGTAGACGAAGGGGAGTCAGACGGTGCGGGCTGCCAGGTGGAAGTGTGGAGACCTGAGTCCTGAGTCATAATCCCTTTAAAAAAAGCCGCTCACCCTCTCAGAGCTTTATTTTCCTCCTCCAGAAAATGGGAATAATAATTTTTACATGTTGGGGGTTCGGTGAGACAATGGCACATGTCTAACCACTTACATAACATTCTGACCCATTCCTTTCGTGGGTGGGGAAATAGAGCAATTGGGTGTGTGTTAGTTGGCAGCCTAAAGACTGTGGATTTCAGCACAGCTGGGTGTTTGCATTCAAACCACTCACTGGGAGGTGGGTAAAATCAAGAGGTGGGTTCTTCCAGAACCTTGAGGCTGCACGGCGGATGAGAGCGCTGTGTCTGGAACCAGATGGCATGTCCCCTGGACTAGGTTAACTCTCCACACCTCAATTCTCTCATCTGTAAATGGGGACGATAAGAGTGCCCCAGGCATTTAGGTTGATGTGATGATATCCACATGGATCCTTCAGCACAGCATCTAGCAGCAGCAAATACTCAATGCAGGTGGTCAGTGATGGTAAAGGAACAGAGACACCTTCTAGGAACTGACAGGGAGAGATTGCCAAGATGGATATTGAGTGGAAAGCATGGTGTGTGGGATGCTACCGTCTGGGCAGGGAGTGGGGAAATCAGACCACATGCCCTATTTGCTTGGATTTACAGAAGGATATTCTGGAAGGATACCTAAGAAACTAGCAAATGGGGTTACCTTGTGTTGGGAAGGTGAAAGGGGATGGGGTGGGAGCAAGGCTTTTGACTGTACACACCTTCATACAGTTCTGATCCATCAACCATGTGAGTGAATTACCTATTGCAAAATGTTTTGAGCTAACAAAAGCGTGACCTGCTGGTATTACTCTGTCTGAGCTTCAGTTTCTTCCCTAAACGAGGATGGTGATTTATGCCCAACTAGGGTTTTGTAGCAATTCAGACAGAAAGTGAATACACAAGTGCCCTGAGAAAGAGGCTGGGCTGGTGTTGCTGAGGGGGAGTGCAGGGATGGGAGGCCCCCAGTGGGAGAATCACCGAGCCATTGTCCCAGGAGCTGAGCCTCGATAAAGCTGACACGCCAGCTGGACACGTTTTGCTCTGGCCTCAGCCCTTGGCCTCTTTCCTCAAACATCTGTGGTCCAAAGGAGGCCCCTCGTCCTGCCAAAAAATTCCAGGGGAGGTGGCTGCAGGTGGGTGGGGCCGGGGTAGGGCTCATGGGCACCTGCACGTGACCCTTGACAGCTGGCCAGAGCTGTTGGGAGTAGGAAGGGGTCCTGGGAATGGAGTCGTGAGATGGAGGAGACACTGCCAAGGAAAAAGAGAGACTCTGCCCAGCAACAGCACAGAGTGGCTGGACCTCACCAAGGGTGTGGCTTGTGTTGCCTGGTCCTGGGCTCGGTGAAACGAGAAGGGGGGAGTCATCTCATTTATCACACCCTCACAACCATTCTATGCCATAGACTGGATTACCATTCAGATGAGGAAACTGAGGCTCAGAGACTTTCAGGTATGTTTACAGCCAGCCACTGAGTAGCTCGGATCCAGACCCAGGCAGTGTGGCTCCATCTCAGCACCACCACATCCTACCTCATCACCCCAGACTAGGGCTGCCCACCTTCCAGGGGACCCCGTTTATAGCAGCAGAACAGAAATTACCAGAGCTTAGCTCAGAAATTGCAGCAGCAGCAGCATCTGTGGCCAAAGAGTCCCTCCTCCAGGAGGTTTCCACACTAGTTAGATACCCAGAGCCCACAGGCAAAGCCTGGGAGGGGCTGGGCTTGGGAATCCCTCCGGACCCCATGCCCCTGAAACTTCAGGAGCACAAGGATGAGAGAATGAAAGCACTTTTCATGGGATTCCAACAGGAAAACCACGAGAACATTCCTGCTCGTGGGATTCCAACAGGAAAACCAAAAGAACATTTCTCCTCGTGGGGTTCCAGCTGGGAGCCAGAGTCCATGCTCCCTAACAAGGAGGCTGGCCAAGGGGTGGAGGGGAGGGCTTGCCCCGCCCTCATCAGCGGTCCCCAGCCCCTCAGACACATTCAAAGATTCCTCTGGCCTCTCCGGGACTGGATGGGCCATTCAGGAACCGGCTTGCTTGGCTCCCAGCCCTCCTGCCTTTGCTCCTGCCACCAGCTTCCATGCAGAACTCACAGCCCCCTGCCCCTCCAAGGGTCTTCGTAATCAGGGTGAGGACTTGCAAGCATGTAACTAAAAACTATCTTAAACTTAACTGCTTCTTGAGATGCCTCAGTCAACAGTCAGTTGCACCTGAAGACATACGGGACACACGCCTGATTCTGCCCACCCTCCTCCAAGTAGCTATGGTGCCCCGGCATCAGGAAGCTGCCTGAAGCTACATACTGGGAAGGGCCCTGAGGAACAGGACAGGTTCTTGACCTCAAGAGACTTCCACTCTAGTGGAGGAGCTGAGGGGCACTCCAACAGGAAGTGCTTTTAGCGTGCTGCAAGAGAAACGACCATTAACCCCAGGCGTCATCAAAGTAAACCATGTTTATGAAGCACCTACCTCGTGCCAGGCACTGTGTTAGGCTTCAAGGCAGAGTGACATAGTTTGTCTTCCAAAAAAACTATGGCCTAATGGGAGAGACCCCCAAATAAATGGCTATATCACAATGAGAGAAGAGTTACAATCAAGGTTCACTCAGGATGCAGAGAGAGGGGGGAGATCAGGGAAGGCTTCCTGGAGGAAGTGATGCTCAAACGTGCTGAAGAGCTCAGCTGGAAGTGCAGTGGGACTTCAGGGGTGGGTTGGGAGGTGGCAGGTTTGATGGAAACCTCAGTAATGATGGTTAGGATCTGGTTCATGAAACAGTGATAAGACCTTAATAAAGGCAGGGAGGGAGCATGGAAGAGTAGGTTTTGGACACAGGACAGCAGACGCAGACACCAGATGGGTGGATCCGAAGGGGAGGGTTGGAAAGGACAGAGGTCCCGGAGAGCCAGAGGGGCTGTGGGTCAAGTTGAGACGTGTTCCTTCACTCAGTGAGGGAGAGAGAGTCAGTGAATGAGGGCATGGGAGAGGGTTGCCCTCAGGAAGACAGGAGGGAATCCAGGCTTTGAGGGGGTCTCAGAGCACTGCGAGGGAAGAGTGTGACATTTGGAAAATGAAAGAAATTCAGAGTGAGATCCCTGGGCCTCTTCATCTGCAACTATCCAGACACCCCAGTCCCACATCATGGGGTGGAATGTTATGTCCCATACGAGGCCCCGGGGCCCATCCAGGCAGGCTGCCAGGGACACGGAGAAGCTGTGGCCAAGGTAGGAGGGAATGGGTCCTACAACAAGCCATCCAGCCCTTTACCAGGAGAGGCCAGGGGCAGGAATCTGGGGTCAGGATTAAGGGAAAGCAGAGGTGGCGAACCAGAGATGAGGGTAGGAACACACATGGCAGCGTCAAGGTGGGGGTCCACGAGCTGAAAGCCCACAACCAGGGTCGGGGTGGGAGAGGGACAGACCTGCCAGCAGAAGGCAGGAGGGGCCTGTGGGCCTGAACTAAGTCAGGATGGGGGGCCGGGGGCGGGGGGCCGTGGTGGGCTGTGTCTAAAGCAGGGGTGTGCTGGAGCAGGCTCCTATGGGCTCCAAGAGCCGATTGTTAAATGCCGGTAATTCTGCAAGAAAGTTGTTTAAGTGTTGGCAAAATCAGCCACGGAGCATTTACACCATGGAAATCAGCAAATGCTACAAATCTGGGCTACTTGTTTTCCACTCCCAGAAAGATGGCTGAGACCAGGGTTCTGGCCTTCCCCCACCATGTGGTTTTGTGCTGCTGTGGCCTCATCTGTAAACGACAGTGCTCAGCCCTGCCGACCATGAAGGACTGCTGGAGGGTCATATAAGAAAGTGTAGCTGGATGTGCTCTGTAGGCCAAAGCGTTGCAGAGAGAGAGAGAGAGAGAGAATCGCCAAGTGGATTTCCTAGCCTCTCCCTGGATATCTGATCTAAATTTAGGTCCTTTTAGTCTATGTTGAATCCCAGCCACTGCCTTTCCTTCCTTCCTGCAGGCTCTCTGGAGACAGCCATAAGGAAGTCCCTGCTGGAAGGCGGCTGCCCTTTGTTGTTCCACCTGCGAGTTTGCATGTGTGCTTTCTGGTCAAAGTCCCCCCAAACCTTCCCTGTCCCTCCCCCAACTACCCCTTCCCTCGTGCTCAGAAACTTTCAGTGGCTCCCTACTCCTCTCCTGGTGTTCCAGAGGCCCCACCCCTGCCCCAGGTCTACCCCCTGAGAGGACATGTCCTTTCACATCAGGACACCTCAGGCAAGTCCTTAACCTCTCCAGGTCTCATCTGTACTCTAAGGGTAATGTCTATAACAGAGCCTGTGTGTTTTTCTGCAAGTAATAGAAACTGACTAACAGGGACTTCAACCATAAGAGAGTTGCTTACTAAGAAGTCTAGAGAGTCTAGTTATCAAGCTGGCTTTGCAACTTCAAGATGCCAGGGCTCTGGGTCAGGGTCCAGATTCTCTCTATATTCTCCCTTACAGTTGCAAGACGGCTGCCACAGCTCCAGATATCACATCTTAAGACTTCCTCCAAAGTCAGGATGTAGGGTGATGGTCAAAGTGGAAAGAGCTCTCTTCATGTGCTTTTCTTATTTGATAAAGGATGAAAAATCTTTCTCAGAAGCTTTTCCATTGCCATTCCCCACAACTCCCGGCAAAATTTTCTTATGTCTTGTTAGCCAGAACTGGGTTATGTGACCATTTCATGCCCAAAAGAGGCTGGGAAAGTGTCACTTTTTCAGCCTCTAAGGTTGGAAGAGGGCAGGGGAGGGGGGGGGCGGGAAGAAGTTGAGAATGGCCTTTGGGTGGTCAATTAGCGTGGTGTTTAGAGGGTAGCTGAAGATCAGACACGATGGCCATGAATGTCCTCCCTGTTGTTAGGAGGGCTCACAACCTCCCAGACCCCAGCTCTGCCGCCCAACTTGTCACCCCTGGGGCTGTAGGGGCATCGTCTCCCCTAGGGGGGCTATTCTTCTTCCTCTGAAACAACAGTGAGCGAACAGGCTCAACTCCAGCTAAGCAGTCGCAGGGCCAATTGTATCGATGATTCCAGGAGAAGAAGGGAGGTCTGAGTCTTGTCACAGACAATCAACAAGTCTGTATTGGCCTCTCTGTGTGCCCAGCCCAGGGTGGCAAGAACCTGTCCATTGAGTGGTAATCATCTGGGTAATGTGTAATGTATACATTCAAGCCTGCGCTGCAGACCAATGACATCAAACCACTGCTGGGGGCGCCTCTGGGCTTCCCTGTTCAGGTTTCAGTTCCCCAACTTCTTAGCATCTCAGAGACTCTTGGATTCCCTGTCACTCCCGAGGCTGTCTTACCTTCCATTCCTCCCCAGCGGATGGCGCAGCAACAACCTGCCTGGTCTCTAGGCTTTTCCTTCCCTGGCACGACACTGGCAATAACCCTGGGGTCCCAACTGGATCTTCCCCCAAAGAGTCTCCAGCAGGAATCGGGCTCCCAGTTGGGGATCACAGTGAGGGGCAGAGACTGGTTGGAGGAAAGCGGGAGAGAAGAGCCACTCATACCCATGTTAGGTGTGCTGGCTGCTTCTGAAGGCAAGTCCCTTGTTTTTTGCCAAAGCTCAATTGATGAGAACGAGGAGAAACATGGTTACGCAGGAAGTGTATGAAAGCTGAGGGAGAAAGCTGCATCCCTTGGAGATCAAAACTCACAGAGATTACACAGAACACTAGAGTTAGGAGAACTGCAAATTTTGCAAAAATACCTCCCAAAGAATGGTGGAAATTTAGAGGAATAGCTATGAACACAGGCTTTGGGGCCTGACACGTTTTGGTTCAAATTCTAGTTCTGCTGCTTATTAGCTGAGCGATGTTTACATCAATCAGGATAGGCTAAGTTATGCTGCAGGAACAAATAACCCCCAAATCTCAGTGGCTTAAAACAAGAAAGGTCTGCTCACTGACACAAAGCCTTGCTACATGTCTAGGTGGCTCTGTGCAGCTGCCCTCCATGTGAAGACCCTGTGGTGCCCCTCCAGATTGACACGGCCTTCTTCGCCCACTGTGGAGAGGGGAGAAAATTGGGGGTCGAGCACAAGCGATTCAGTGCTTCCACTGGGAAGTGACCCATATCAGGTCCATTCACATGAAAGTCACACGACCTCATTTAACTTCAAGAGGACTGGGAAGCACCATCCTCCCATGTTCCGGGAAGGAGAGGGGAACTAGGTGCTGGTGAGCAATAATAATGTCCTCCATGACTTTGGACAAGTAAATTAACCTGTTTCCACATCAGTTTGCTCATCTGTAAAATGGAGATAATGATATTTACCTTAGAAGGTTGCTGTGAGGATTGAATAAGATCATCTAGGCTGGCTATTCCAAGTGCACAGTCCTCTTGACAAATTGATTGGTTCGGGGATGGACACATCCCAGTGATACCAATCAGGGTTTTGCTTAAGATTTCTTTATGGATGCCAGAGAGAGTTTCTCTACCTCCGAGATACTGAGCGGTGAGGATCAAGAGGGCCCGAAGCTCTTGCACATAATAAGCGATTCTTATAATTTGTCTTGATAGAAAATAAGTTCCAAGAACTGTGAGAGTCCCCGAACTCCATTTAACCGTGAGACTAAACTGCACCTAAGGAGGTTTCCTAAAGCAACTCCCTCATTCAGTAAAAAATATCATTTACTCCCAGGGAATTGATGAAATTCAGTTAAACGGATTCATGGAGCCCAGTAATTTCCCTTCATAATGTGTAACAATTTGTCATTAAATATAGACGTTAATCACACCACAAAATTTACGGTGCAAGAAACGTTGCATTTTAAAATTTCCCCAAATAGGTTACATCTTGCTAAAACCTGCATTTGTCATGATGATAGATAAGTTATCGAAGGACCCCAGGCTATGCCTGGCCCATGAAGATTGATGGCGGGGGGCTTAATCGTCAATCCATGGTTGTCCCTGCTGTCGCCCACATGGTCCCTGCAGAGGAGGTACCTTGATTCTGAGGCAGACTTGGCCTGGAGACCTGTCTCAAGGTCCCTGAGCCTCAGCACCTGGGGTCCAGTTCTCGTAGGCACGGAACAGCCCCTCTCCCATCCAGCAATTCTTGGGGGCCGATCTCTGGTGTTCACACCCCACAGAACCTCCAACTCTTCTCTTCTTCAGTCCAAGAAGGCCCACAATCCCCAAAGGCCATGCCCCTCTCCTGGCCCTACCGACAGATTCCCCGTTTAACCACCTGATGGGCACAGGCCCTCCAAATCACAGGGCAGCCCACCCCAGCCTGGCAACTTCTCCATTTGGCCGGAAACACAGACCAAAGACTGTTATTTCCCTCACGCTGATAAGGAAAGCTCAAACCTCAAGAACTCAAAAGCTGGGCTTTCCAGAAGTGTAAAGGAAAAGGCACACACTCCCTCTTCTATCCTGATAAGCCAGCAACTTAAAAAGTAGAAAAATGAGACCCCATTTCTCGACAGGTTGTTCTCCTACTTTACACTGGCATCAGGCCCACCTGCCAAATATATCTGTGTATAGGGACAGGAGGTCCTAGCACCTCGTGTCTAATTTGCTCACCATTTACCCCAGTCTCTGGCTCACAACATGAGCTGTAGGTCTCAATACATATTGGCTCAATAATTACTTATTAATCAGAACTCTCTCAGTGCTAGGTGACAGAAATTCAAACTGAATCAATTTTATAAAAAAGGTCATTGGCTCTTGCAACTGGGAAAACTGAAGGCAGGCCTGGCTTTTGCGAAGATTGGAATGATGCAGAGTTGGATCTTCTCTCTGGCCCTTTGGCCTACTTTCCTCGATGTGTTGGCTTCATTCTGCCAACAGCTTCTTCTTGTGTCCTTGGGCAATGGCTCCAGCAGCCTCAGGCTCTCATCGGTCAGTACCTCCTCAACACTTAGGATCTCAGTGGAGGAGAGACTCTCTTTCCAGCATCCAAAGCCTGAATCTTAAGTGAGACTGATTGCATTATGTATCTACCCCTGAACCAATCAATTGGCCAAGAGGATGGTGTACGCCAATGGCCACTGGATCACATGCCCGCCTCTGGGTGGTGGTGAAGAGGCCCCATAAGAAATAGCTTCACCAAGAAGAGGGGTGGCTCCTCTAATAAAAATGGGAGCTATGACCAAGAAAAGAGAGAATGGTGCTGCACAGGCAGACAGAAACAGCAGGCATCCCCTACACATAGTGTTGGGAGCTGAAGCTGGTGGGACACGTATTCAGTTAGTTTCAGTCATGGTGAGTGTATCAATTAGGGTGAATTAGCTGCTGTAACAACCTCCAAATCTCAATGATTTAACACACAGACTCACTCACATCACAGTCCAAAGCAGGGTGTTGAGGTGCTCTTCATGCAGTCATCTAGGGACCCTTGTTTTATTGCCTTCCTCATCCTCCAGGGCTCTAGAGTCCTCTAGAGTTCTAGTTGCACAGATGGGGAAAAGGGGAGTGCACAGAAGTACATACAGGAAGTTTTTAGGGGTTAGGCCTGGAATTAGTAGACATCACTCTGGCCGGATATCCATTGGCCAGAACTTGGTAACTGCACATACTAATTGCAAAAGAGGCTGGAAAATGTGCTCAGGAAGAAAAGTACACAGCATTTGGTGAGTTCATAGTCTCCGCCAAATTGAGAGAGGGCCCCTCACAGGACCAAGGTGGGGTTTGGGAGGAGGTGGGGCAGGAGGGAAGGGTGAGCTGGGCCTGGAACTGAAGGCTGCCAGCCTGTGCCCTCCAGATTTTTCACCCTGGGCAGGTCATTCTCCCTCTCTGAGCCTCAGTCTCCCCATCTGTCAAATATAACCCCCTTTAAAACCCTATGCAAGCATTTTTTGCTTCTATGATTTACCCCCTGCCTAAAGCCTCCATAGCCTTTCCCAGCAGAGTTTCTAAGATCTTATAACTCTGACCTCCCCTTTAATTTCACTACATCCCCCCATCCAAGTCCTTCTTTTCCACCTTCTCTGCTTTATGTTTCTCCATAGCACCTATTATCACCTGATATACCAAGTGTTTTTCTCATTCGTTCACCATCCCCCTGCACGAGAATATAAGCTCCAAGAGGGCACAAATTTCTGTGTTTAGTTCACTGCTGTATCCCAAGCACCTAGAAAGTGCTTGGCATATTGTACATACTTAGTAAATATGTGCTGAATGAATGAATGAATGAAATTTAAAACTTTTCTCAGAAGAGAGGGTTGTCTAACATTCATAACAGAGCAACACTGCCATCTGGTGCCAGACACTTGAATTGCAAGCACATAGTCTGGGTGGTTGGGGGGTGGGGGACAGAATCCAGGGACAAGACTTGTCAAATCAACCCTACTTCATTGCTTCAAACACCACGGTCTGACTTTGGGTGTTTGGATGGCTCAACAGGCCCATACGGTCTGATTTTCTGTCCCATGAGTGCTTCCCTCCTGATCACTAGATGTGACCTCACTAACCATTCATAAGGTCCTCAGATGCACCAGGCACTCAATGCTTGCTCTGACACTGCTAAAATATGGGCAGCGCTAGCTCTTCAGAAGATGAAAGCTCAGAAAACAAGACTCCAGTCCTGAGAGAGGATGAGAGAATACATGAGGTGAGACCAGTAAGAAGGACCAAAGCAAGAAGAAAAAGCCACTGGGAGAAGCCAGGACACTAGGCCCTACCTCAAACCTGACCTTGAATTCACTTTGGTTTCCTCATTTGTAAGATGACGGCGATGGACTAGATGAGCCCTAGCGCATACAGGTAGCCCAGCCCGAAAGTCCTTCAGAAGGCACAGAGAGGGTCATGGGTGGCTCCAATCTCTAGAGTTAACATCTAGAAAGAGAGGTAAGTGACTCGTTCCCCAGTCAGAAGCTGGCGTCCTCAGCTGGACACCAACTGGGGGTCTCCTCATTACCAGGCAACTGTCTCAGTGCTGTGGAGGGCCTCTCCTCTCCAGGGGAGGACTTGGCTCTTTAACCCAGTTTCCCTCTCAGAACCTCACCCAGACTTTGGCCCAGCCTTGGTGGGTGTGGCCCAGTGCCCTTAGTGCCATGGCAACCAGGAGCCCACTCTCTGCTCCCCCCTGACCCCGACACACACACACACACACACACACACACACACACACACACACACCATGTTTTGTTTGCATTACTCCTTTCAACAGCCTGAGGATTCAGTCCAGTTGATCTCTGATTTCCTTCAGCAAGGTTTGCTCCTCCAGCTCCCTCATTTGGGTTGGCTGCCTTGGGGGATGAAGGGAAGTGGCTCTAGATGGACTTCTGCCCCTCCTTCCATAGCCTTGCCCATCGGCACAGAGCAGCCTAGGTGACTCTGCTGATATCCATGGACCATTCCTTCTGGCTTCTGCCACAGCTCAGTCCAGCCCAGATATATGGAGCACCTTCCAGGAGCGTGTGGGATTTTGAGACAGCTTGGGCCTCTGATGCCAAAGGGCTGCATGGGGGACACAGCACACGCAGAACAGCAGTGCGTGTGTGAGCAAGTGTCGAAGCAGGGGGCTCAGGCTGAAGGGAGAGTGGACTGGGAAGTCTTCCTGGAGGAGGTAGGACTCCTATGGCCTTTTTTGTAACAGTTTTTTAAATTTTTATTTATTTATTTATTCACCTATTTATTTATTTTGCTGCGCTGGGTCTTTGTTGCTGCACGCAGGCTTTCTCTAGTTGTGGCGAGCGGGGGCTACTCCTCGTCACAGTGTGCGGGCCTCTCATTGTGGGGGATTCTCTTGTTGCAGAGCATGGGCTCTAGGCGCGCGGGCTTCAGTAGTTGTGGCACGCATGCTCAGTAGTTGTGGCTCGCGAGCTCAAGAGCACAGGCTCAGTAGTTGTGGCGCACGGGCTTTGTTGCTCCGCGGCACGCGGGATCTTCCCAGACCAGGGCTCAAACCTGTGTCCCCTTCATTGGCAGGCGGATTCTTAACCACTGCACAACTAGGGAAGTCCCTCCTATGGCCTTTAAGTTCAGAGAGTATCTGAGACCTTGGGAGCAACCACCTTGTCCCAGCAAACCTTAGCATCTAGAGTCAGGGGGAGGGACAACAGTGAGCACCCTCCCCCCTCCCCCCCATGGGTGTTATTGAGATATAGTCCTGGCCACCTCATGACACTGAGGCATCTGGATGCCCAGAATAATTTAGGGGCCCCACCATTCTCCTCCCTCCATTCTCCTCCTCCTCTGCTTCCCCTACCACCACCAGAGACTCCTCTCCTCTTGGTTTATTCAGGGTCCTTGCTCTACCTACTGCCTTCTCTCCCTGTCTGTGCTCTGCTTCTGCTGCCCCTCCCATCTGGCAAGTCCTCCTACTTACTCCTAGGAGCTAATGGAATAATAGGCAGATCATCTGTAGTCAGCTCAGCATCACTACCACCCCACCTTAGGTCTCCTCTGTGGCACTGAGAAAGGCTGGGAACTACAATTCCCAGAATCCCCTTGATTGTATGGTTCCATCTCGGAAACACTAAGGAGAAGCTCTGGTCCAATATCTGTCATATTTGTAAGAAAAGGAGAGGTCATGATTAGATCTAAATGCAACTCAAGAGTTTTCTATGAAAATTTAGCAGCCAAACTGACATATGCTATAAGTGTAAAATACATTCCAGATTTTGAAGACTTTGTACCCCAAAATGTAAAATACCTCATTAATAATTTGTATATTGGTTCCACGTATTTTTGATATACTGAGTTAAATAAAATACTAATTTTGCCTGTTTCTTTGTACTTTGTTAATGTACAAAAAAGCACTGAAATTCTTAAATTACGTATGTAGCTCACATTATATTTCTATTGGGAAGAGCTGGTTTAAAATGTGTGGAAAGTGGATGGAAAATAAACACACAAAACACTGCATAGATGCATGAGACAATGAACAATGTCACAATGTTGAATGTGGATTAATGTCTCACGAGAGAGATGCAGATGTCAAGAGTTAAGAGCTCAAAGGAGAAAAAGAGGTCTCCGAGGACTGCTGGGCAGGGAAGGGAGGTGGTGACGGCAGGACTGAGCCACACCCTAAAGTACAGGGAGGATGTGGACCAGGCAAGGGCGTTGAGGCCATTCCAGGCAGTGGATTCAACATGCTAAGGGAGGAATAACTCAGGTATGGCAAGATGCAAAGGCCTTGGGGTCTCAAGCAAATGTGAAGGAAGGGTCATTGTTTCCACCTGTGTCTTCAGTCACCCCTCCATTCATTCCACCCTGTGGCTAGAGTGCTGGGGAGGGAGAGAGGCAGGTAGGAAGGTCCTGAGCTGTGTGCTACGAACATGGGTACCATCACCTAGGGCACCAAAAGGGTCTTTGAACACCAGGTCACAGGGCAAACTCAAACCCAGATCCAAACACCTCCTCGGCTTTGTCTAGAGTGTGTTCCCTGAGGGACCAGGTTTTTCAGGGGTGCTGGGGTCAGGGTCCAAGCTCCAGCAGGGCAGGATGCTCTACCCAGGTCCCAACCCAAGCAGCCCCATGCCGAGCAGGTTCCTGGGGCGAGTCAGAGGGGAAACACATGCTCCAGTCTGAGATGAACTTACTCCATCTAGGAAACATGGAGTTTGGTGGAATGAGGCCGTGGGGACAGAAACACGAAGCCCACGGCTTGTAAGTGCTTGCATTTGCATTTTGCAGAATTTCTGGCATGGCTGTCCCTGATCAGCAGCAAGATCTTTCTGAGAAAAGCTGGGACCTCTGTGGTCCTGGCCTGGTCCTGAGGGACTGGCCGCCTGGAGCCGGGGGAGGAGCTGGAGCTGAGTCCAAGTTGGATGTTGAGTCATTTCAGGAAGGGCCGCTGTGGTTTCCAGCCCAGGCCAGAAGATAGGCCCAGAGACTGGACCCAGAGGAGCGGCAAGGCCAGCCAGACAAGAGGGGGCGCCAGAGCGTCCATTGCAGCACAACCAAGATCAGGTAGCACGGTGGCCTCAAAAAAGCGCTGATCCCCAAACCCTTGGACAGGCCTCCTTGTTGGGAGGTCTTTGAAAACAGGAGAACTTTCCCACCATTGCCTCAAGGGACCTTCACTCTTGGTTCCAGAAAGAGGAAGCCTTAGGAGCTCAATAAACCCTTCCTAAGCACCTATCTGTTCCCCAACACTGAAGCAGGCACCACGGGGGAAATGAGAGGAAAAGGAGAAAAACTTTAAATCTCAGTGCAGAAAGAGCCTTAAGAGGTCACTTTAAAGCGACTTTCCAGGGACTTCCCTGATGGTCAAGTGGTCAAGAATCCAGGCTTTCACTGCAGGGGGCACAGGTTCAATCCCTGGTCAGGGTGGGTGGTGGGGCCTAAGATCCCGCATGCCATGCAGCATGGCAAAAAAAAAAAAAAAAAAAAATGTGACTTCCTAAAGTAGAAATTCTTGCAACAGCATCCAGGGCAGTTCCATGTGGCCTTGGTGCTCTGAGAGCAAACAGTTTAACAAAATCGATGACTTTGTAAGCAACCTTTGGAGGACTGGCCCAGTATAGGAAGGGGCACTAAAGCATGCAGCCCAGACTGCAGGTGCCACAGAACCCTGAGCCAGGATGGCCGGTGACAGGGATGGCCAGGGTGACGGGGATGGGCAACTGTGCATGGGAATAGGTAGAGGAGGCCTCCTGGACAAGGGGACTGGAAGTGGGCCTTGAAGGACATGCAAGCTCTGGGGGTGGGAAGAAGAAAAGGGGATGCAAAATGGTTTAAAAATTAAAAATAAAAAAAGAGGAAGAGAAGGAGGAAGAGGAAGGGAAGGGACAGGAGAAGAAGTTGACAATAGTGATTTGAGAGGCAGCAGGACGTTTTCCAGCCCCCAAATCTCTGTTGACTAAACTCTCACCATGAAATTTTCATTTGGGGGCAGAAGGTGGGGAGGGACGACTAAGTTTTTCATTCTTTATTTTCATCTTTCAAAATGAAGCTTTCCTTGCTGAGATAACATGTGAAATCCCTAACAGGACATAAGATGGTGACAATCAAATAACAGGCTGATAGGAACGGAATAAAGACGAACGCTGCCACTGTTGTGCCACCAATTAGCCAGTTGGACCAGCGGCTAGTCATGTCCACAAAAACACTATGGCAGTACGGAGGGGAGAGAGATTGGGTTGGTCCAGGGGGCAGGGTCGGTGTGGATCTCCACCTCATTGACTCAAGAAAACTCCGACTTTCTCCCTTCAGTCTGTGTGAAGTTCAGCCCTCCAACCGAATCTCAAAGTGTAAAGAGAAGCAAGGTCTCTCCGAAGCGATGTGTTCTTGTTGGCCTGAACAGCTTCTGTGTGATCTCAATCTCCTTTCCAAACGGCTCATAGGACAAAAGTCCTGAGAAAGTTTCACAGCAAAATTGTTAAGTTCCTGGGCTCTGGAGTCAGGCTGCCAGAGTCTGAGTCCTGGCTCTCCTGGCTGGATCTAAGACTTTGACCTCCATCTCTCTGAAGCCAAGTTTCCTCATTTGCAGCATGGGGCTGATAAAAGTACTTATTTCACAGGGTTGCCACGAAGGTTAAAATATATAATGCACTCGAAGTATGTGGAACAGCAGGCATTATGCTGGATAAATGTTGCTCTTAACATTCTCACAGATTTTCTGCAACCAACCAATACAAAGAATCCTTTGGGTCTTTCAAACAAAGACAGAGTCTACCCAACCAGGACAACAATTTTTAGCATCATTCTTCCATTTATTCACTTCTTACTTACTGAATACCTGCGATGAGCAGGATTTTATAAAGAGTATAAAGACACAAAGGTAGTGTGGAGAGCTACCCTGTCTTGAAGGAACGTACAACCTAAGTAGGCACAATAAGACATGGTCTCAAGGCAACACAACATGACACAGTGAACAGGGCTGTATGCTGAACTTACAAGGTCCCATATCATTTAGGATTGGGTTAGGCTGCAAGTGACTGAAAACCCCAAATGATGGTGGCTTAACCGAGGTGAAAATTTATTTTTCTTTGCTATAATTAAAGTCAGGAGGCAAGCAGTCTGGGCTGGTGTTTGTGGCTCAACAAATGTTAGGGTCCAGGCCACCCTCAACATACGGCTCTACCCTATCATCCGACATGTCATTCAAGCTCCAGCCTGCTCATCCCCTTCTTCATCCCCATCACCATCTTCCTTACCAGAGCCACACTTGCAGAGCACATACTATGTGCTAGGAACCATTCTAACCACGCTTCAAATTTCAATTCGTGGAATCCTCACCCCAGCCCTATTATAGCAATATTATTTTTACTCCTGTTTTGCTACTAAGAAAACTGTGGCACAAAAGGGTTTAAGTAACTTGCCCAAGGTCAGGCCCCTAGATGGCAGGGCTAGGATTTCAACTCAGTCTGGCTCCAGAGTCCAGCTACTAAGAAGAAGCTAAGAAGGGCATTCCCTGCCCTTTAATGACATTTTGGCCAGACCTTAGTCATATGGCTGTATCCAATCACAAGGAAGGCAGGGAAATGTAGTCGTCATTCAGGCCAGCAAAAACTGGGAGTTCTTTTACTAAGGAAGACAGGGACCCACTGCAGTGTGTGGTACGGATCCCCATAAATTCATCCCCTCTCCCACAGTGGGGCACCCCCAGCAATAATCCTGTATCACATGACACCTTCCCTGCCCTTATCCAAGAGAGGCTGGTCAGAGCTCCTGAACTGGGACCAAGAGAGAGATTCTATCTTGCTGTATTGGACAGTGGCATGTGCCCTACCAGGGCAGTGGGCAGAAGATTTCAGCCAACTCTTCAAGGCTACAGTCTATAAAGAAAACACTTAAGTGGATGTTCTCAGAGAGAATGTTGCCCAAGCAATATTTCCAGCTGCCAATGCCAGGGCCCTCTGAGGTGCCACAGCATTCCTGCCGTTGGGTGCTATAAGACACACCATATTCTTGTGATAAAAATCTCCTTGTTTGTTCCAGTGGATTTCTGACAATTTCCCAATTATCATCAAAGAATTCTAACTCCATAACCAGGCAAGTGTGGTGAGTGCTACCAGCAGTGTCAACAAAAATGCTATGGAAGTATGGAGATTTGGCCCTGGGGGATGAGAGGAGGCTTCATAATCTGGGTTATTATCGCTGACTCATAAAGTGCTGACCACGTGCCAGACACTGTTCCACGTTACACAGTCTCACTTACTCTTCAAATACCCAGTGAGGCAGGTGTTACTATTATTATTATCCTCATTTTACAGATGAGTAAACCAAGGCACAGAAGGGTTAAGTAACCAAAAGCTCAAACAATAAAAGTAGTAGAACTGGGTCTTGCACCCGGTCAGCCTGGCTCTAGCTTCCTTGTTTTACCTTTTGGGTTTGGGTGTTTGGTGCCTAGGCTGGGTCTTAAACAAAGGGTAGGACTGTGATCGGCAGAGGCAGGACTGTCCATGCCAAGCAGAAGGCACGTGGGAGCCACATCACGGAGTCAGTAAGAGCAAGGCTGACTCAGGAAATCTGGAAGAGTTGCAACACATGGGTTCTAATAAGCAAGAGTGGGCAACCAGGGGAGGAAGTGGGGTTGGGAGTTGATTCAAGGTGGGGACTGTGAATCTATGCTAAAGAGTTTTGAGGGTATTCTAGAGGTACTGGGGAGCCATCAAGAGTGTTGACATTGGGAAGTAACACGCTCTGGACCCGGCTTGGAGATGACTGCCCAGGAGCTACATGACTGGAAGACTTTCAGGAGGCTCTTGCAAAAAATGATCCAGTCCATGGGATTTTGAGAGGGATGGAGAAGGGACGATGGAGACGTGACCTCTGGGGTCTAGAAGCAGGATTTGGGGCCACCTGGGAGACTAGGGAGAGGGAGGTGCCAAAGGCAATTCCAGAGAGGTTCTGGGCCCACTGGTGGGGTGGGGTGGGGGACAAGGGGAGGATGAATTTGGGTTAGACAGCACGAGTTTGAGGTGCCTGTGGGGCACCCTTGTGGAGAATCTTACAGGCAGACATGGAAGAGAAGTCAGGACTGGAGGGCTTCCCTGAGGGAGCAGTGGTTAAGGATCTACCTGCCAATGCAGGGAACACGGGTTCGAGCCCTGGTCTGGGAAGATCCCACATGCCGCGGAGCAACTAAGCCTGTGAGCCACAACTACTGAGCCCGCACGCCACAACTACGGAAGCCTGCACGCCTAGAGCCCATGCTCCGCAACAAGAGAAGCCACTGCAATGAGAAGCCCGTGCACCACAACAAAGAGTAGCCCCTGCTCGCCGCAACTAGAGAAAGCCCGCGCGCAGCAACGAAGACCCGACGCAGCCAATAAATAAATTAATTAATTAGTTTATTTATTAATTAATTTTTAAAAAAGAAGTCAGGACTGGAGACACAGCTCTGAGGTCATCCACAGAGCGCGATTCCTGAAGCTGTAGGCACAGACGATACCCCAGGACGGAGACGCTTGACTAGAACCTGGCGAGAGGCAGCAGAATGAGGCAGAGGAGCTAAGAAGCAGCCAGCTCAGTGGTCTGAGGATAGTCAGGAAAGCGTGTGCCCTCGACGCCCAGAACAGGCTCTCAAGGAGGAAGGCAGGACCCTCGGCGCCAGGCAGCGTGGGGGTAGGAGGGCGGGAGGTGGCCCAGAGCTATGGCCTCCCCTGGGGGCCAGGCTTCAGCTTCCTGCAGGCCCAGCCCTGTTAGAGCTCCCGCAAGCCTTCCTGTTGCCCTGGAAATGGCTCCAGAACTGGGGCTCTGCAGAGTCCGGTTGTTCAGATTTATGATGGAAAATGGCCTCAGGGACTGGGGCAATTTACTGGTCACAAACGAATTCCAACTTGCCCATGAAAGTGCCTCATTCTGGTCCCCACACCCAGGCCTGTTTACACCTCTGGTAAGGAGTCAAGCCTGCCCGGAATATTAGCGTGTGGGCCGGGCTCTGCGGGGGGCAGCACTGCGTCTAAAGGAGGCCGGACAGCCATCAGAGCCAGGCCTGTCTCCCCAGAGCATGACGAGGGGACGGGGGCTCCTGACGGTGGGATCCCAGCACAGGGACCACTGAGCCAGCTCACCACTGCTTACGTCCGTCTCCTTCCCAGAGGAAGAAAGTGCCCTCATTCCCCCGTCCCTCCCCCGCTTACCTCTGAGCCACAACCTCCATTCTCAGGCAGGCCTCCCTTCCAGGAAATGGGGTGTAATGAGGGCCCAGCCCAGGGGAAAGCACCTGTTCACAGTCCAAACCTCCAGGCTGCCCAGGTGGAGGCGGAGGCAGGCGGGCGGGGCCAGCAGGCTTTGGAGGGACCGGGTCAGGACGGGAGGGGCACCCTCAACTCCTTAAGCCGCTGGCCTTGCAGGCTAACGGGCAGCCCAAAGTATCCTCCCCAGGTTTACATTGTGTTTTGCTGTTTCTTCTCTCCTCTCTCATTAAAATTCCATTTCTCCGGCCATGTTGTCTTTACCATTCTATACGAATATGGAAGCAAGTGACCAGTTTCAAAACAACGCAGAATTCTTCACGCTCTTGCCTGACGTTCACCTCCCTGGACTGTTGACTTCCCCCACCCTTGGCTCAGCCCCAGGTGGGCTTCTTTTCTTTGCTGTTCTCTTTTTTTTGAAAATTGGGATTGGAGCCAGGATGAAGAAACAAATTGGGGATTCGACTGTTTCCAGCGAGATGCCCGCCCTCCACCCGCTTCGCTGGAATCCACACCGGGTGGAGTGCGGAAAGGCGCTTCCCGAAGGGAGACATCACCCTCTTGCCTCCCAGCCCTCCACCCTTGCACCCATCCCCAGTATGTGTGGGGGGCTTCATCCCAAGATGGCTGATGAAGCAGATAAAGAAAGGTTAGATGTGTTCCAGTGCCCTCACCTGCCAGCCCTCACACAGACACCCTGGGACAAGGGTCCTTAGCCACCGTGGTGAAGGCCAAAATCACTCATCAGCCCCAACCCAGACCCCAGGTGGGTCGTGCGAGCAAAAGGGGGTGGTGACCAGGGCTTGTGATGGGCAGGAAACCCAGTTCCTGCCCCAAGAAGGTTTTACAATGTGCAGCTAGAGATGAGATTGACAAACGTGAATCATTTAGAAACAGAATAAGATGTAGGATTTTAAAAGCTGAGGTTCTAGAGGCAAGTCCTATCAGTGTCTGCAGGGACACGGTGGGCTCCAGGTAGGGCCCTGGAGGGTTTGAGAGCAGGGCAGGCCTGCACTGCTGCCGTAGCGGGCAGTGAATGAGGGAGGGCGGCTTGGGGAGGGAGGCTGTCATGACCACCCTGCACAGAGCCCCCAAGCACCCAGTTATGAGACTGTGTCTCAACAAAGTGGCCAACCGTGACCCGCTATGGCTGAGGTGGGCCGGCTCCTCTCAGAGCCACGGGGGGAGGCTGAGGTTTGGGTTTTGTTTGGGGAGAAGCTTAAACTTCAAGGAGGGTTATAAGCAGGCACCTGACTTACCTACCCATGAGCCCCTCACCATGGTAGAGGCCCAGGAACGCCCAGAGGGGCGGGGACTAAAGGGGGGCCGAATGCTGCCAGCACCAAGGGCCCCCTGGCGTCCCCGAGTGGGGATGGGTGACGTGAGCTTTCTTGGCTGGAAGGGGACGAGGAGATAAGTGGAGACAATGATCTCTGGGGTGGCGGAAGATGGCCCAGCAGACACTGAGTCCCACAGCCAGTTGCAGAAAAAACCCCAACCTCACTTCAAGCGACCCCAGAGGCCCTAGCATCCCTGATTAAAGAGCTCGGGTCCCCTCCTAACACCCCCATTGCCATCCCAAAATCAGCACAAAGGGCGACCAGGAAGGCTTGCTCCTGACACCCTTGACTGATCTCTCCAGAGCGGAGGCCAGAGCCCCTGGAATCACCCAGATGCACCCTGTCCAACGTGGCCCCCCTCTGCAAGCCTGCAAGGGCAGGAGCGGAAACCAAGAGCGTGCCACCCAAGATAAAGGTTTCCGTCTGATTTTGCGGTTCTGCTGAAGTCGTGTTCCTAACTGTCCAAATAAACAGTTTTCAGCCTGGGGGCCAGGACGTGCCAAAACATGCCACTTCCATTTCCAGCACCAACTGGGTGCTACGGGCACAAACCCATTTTCTAAGTCACCGCCAGCACTAAACAGTGCCCAGTGGGCCGTGGTCGCCAGCAGGGAGGGCTGGCTACCAGCTGTGTGACCCTGCGCGTAAGGACATGAGGCAGGGCTGGGCAGTAGAACGTCCGCTGACAGGGAGGTGAGAATCCTGCCCTCCCAGGTGCACCATCACCCCCTGCTGACCTTGCTCAAGATGCTTTGTCCCACCAGGTCTTGGTTTCTACATCCATAAAATGGGAGAGGAGGGCTAGTACCATGGTGCTCAAAGTGTGTCCCCTTCAGCACAATCATCACTTGAGAACTTATTAGAAATACAGATCCTCAGGCCTCACCCCTGCTGAATCAGAACCTCTCAGGCAGGGCCCAGAAACCTGTGTGGGTGTTTTTTGTTTTGTTTTTAAAAATTTATTCATTTATTTATTTTTGGCTGCGTTGGGTCTTCGTTGCTGCACGTGGCTTTCTCTAGCTGCGGTGAGCCGGGGCTACTTTCCGTTGCGGTGCGCAGGCCTCTCACTGCGGCGGCTTCTCTTGTTGCGGAGCATGGGCTCCAGGTGCGCGGGCCCCAGCAGTTGAGGCGTGCGGGCTCAGTAGTTGTGGCTCGCAGGCTCCAGAGCACAGGCTCAGCAGCCGTGGTGCACGGGCCCAGCTGCCCCGTGGCATGTGGGATCCTCCCGGACCAGGGCTCAAACCCGTGTTCCCTGCATCGGCAGGCGGACTCCCAACCACTGCGCCACCAGGGAAGCCTCCAGAAATCTGTGTTTTAACAAGCCTTCTAGGTGACTCTGATGCCAGCTAAAGTTGGGAGATCTATACATTTCTGTCCAGCTCTAATATCTAATGAGCTGTTTTTTTTACCCAGAAGAACTATTTACCTCCCAGGTTATGTTATACCCTTGAAAGAAGGACCAGCCCTTCTCTTGAGAGAGACTGAGAACTCAGCCTTGTCCCCAGCTCCAGCCTAGTCTGAAGCTGGCATCACCAGAGCTCTGGGCTCTGCCTGAACTCAGACCTTGGTCCTGCTGTGCTCTGGGAACTGGCCTGGGCTCAGGACTCTGGATTCTGGGTGTGGCCTGAGATATAATAGCCCAGAGGAACCAAGTTCAGCCCCTGTGGCTGTCACAGGGCAGCAGAATCTCATTTCCAGACAGACTACCAAGTCAGCTCCATCAGGAGAGTTGGAGGAGGCCAAGAGCTAAAAGGAGGGCTGTGCTAGCTCTGGGGATCACAGGCATTATGGTGAGAAACAAATTTTATTTCCTTGCCACCAGCCTTCACTCAGAAAAAAACTCCAAGGAGAGCACCCCGCTATAGAGACACCAGCTGTGTGTGTATGCTTTCTCTGCAAGGAACTTCTAAATGCAAACAAGGCCTCTAGGCCCATGAAGGGTATTAAGAGGCATCCCTTCCTGGCTTAGATCCAAGCCCTAGATCTGTCCACAGGGACACCAGCTCTGGGACTGGTGCAGGCCAGCTCACAGACTGATTGAGATTGAAGGGCAGACCCAGGAGGGCCGGGGCCCAGCCTGGACTATAGGGGAACCCTGGGAGCTGGGCCCAGAAACAGAGGGCACAGTGAGCAGGGACAGGAATCTGAGACAGGAGCTGGACAGGCTACAGACTATCATGGCCTAATAGGCCCCCTCGGCCTCTCTAGTACAGGAAGAATTCGGGTTGGGGGCGATTGGTGGCGTGGGGCAGGTGATGGGGCTGCTCTCTGGTGAGGATGCAGAGAGGTTGGCAAGGCCAGACCCTTGGTCCAGTCAGTAATATCTTCCTCCTTGGGCCCTGGGCCACTGAACCATAGGGCCCATTTCCACTGAAACACATTTCCCCCAAATTTCTGGGGCCTGTGATTAAGGTAACACAGTGAGTTACAAGCACTCAAGGAAGAGGCAAGGCTGGGAGAGGGAGGAGGGTGGGCCCGACTGACACATCTGTCACTAATCACAGGCCAAGGCTCAGACCAAAACTCATTTTGGACCCAGAGGCTCTGGGCCTGTTTTGGGAAAGTTGACTAATCACATAATCCTGCCCATCAGGCAATTTTTCTGCCTGGCTTCCCAGTGGGAGTGGGAGAGCCCTGGGGGTAACTGTCCTGCCGAGGAATGGATTCTCTTAAAGGGGAAAAGCCACCTTAGTTAAGCTTTGTTTGTTCCACAGAGGCCTATGGTGTAGGAGTGTCAGTAGCTGGGCCTTGATGGCAGTGCCAGTGCCGGGTGGAGGCCAGCCCTCAATGCAGGGGAAAGGCGTGGGGAGCCCTGCAGGACCACTGCCGCCTCTCTGGGCCTGCTACTCAGACGTGGGCCGGGACTAACAGCTCAGCTTGGCCAGGAAGCTGTTACAAACGCAGACTCTCAGTCCCTCCAAGCCTGCTGCACTGGTCCTGGAGCAGACACCTTCCTCCCTGGCCCAGGGCCACTTGGGGGATGGAAACAGCACAGCACCTTCCTCCAACAACTGCCCTCATGGGATTCCCTGGTGGCGCAGCGGTTGAGAGTCCGCCTGCCGATGCAGGGGACACAGGTTCGTGCCCCGGTCAGGGGGGAATCCCACATGCCGCGGAGCGGCTGCGCCCGTGAGCCATGGCCGCTGAGCCTGTGCGTCCGGAGCCTGTGCTCCGCAACGGGAGAGGCCACAACAGTGAGAGGCCCGCGTACCGCAAAAAAAAAAAAAAAAAAAAAAAAAACTGCCCTCTTTCCAGTCCAGACAACTCAGGTGGGAAATGACAAGTGTCCTCAGCTTGTCCACATACCCCGTGCTGAGGGGACCCCTGTTCAGGGCAGAGACCCTCAAGGCAGCCATCCAGCACCCGTGCAGACTCGTGCACACACAAGCACACGTACACGCACATACCCTCACCCCTGCCCCACAGTGAGTCCGTCACACCAAACCAACAATACACAAACGATACAATTTAAGACCACAGCCTCCTCAAGTCACAAAGTAGCCAAGTTCCAGGCAGGTTGTGTGCAAATGAGATTTGTCCCCCTGATCGTATTTTCCCTTCAACTGATGTGATCACTTCAGAGATGTGTTCGCTTGGTGGTGGTTGGGCGGGAGGTTTGAGACGAAAATATACATTTTTTAAAAATCACACTTGAAAAGGAAGGAATCCTTTTCAGATCATACAGACAAAAGAAAATAGTAGTCTCATGGTCATACCTCACTAGTACCTCAAGGCAGGGATCAGGGAGACCTCTGCTACTGCGAAACCCCGAACTATTTCCTCCTGGTCTGTGTCCTCCAGCGAGGTGTGGGAAAGGAGAGGCATCTCCTAGGACACTTTTTTGGTAAACCGCTTAAAGTCAGCTTCTTCCTGTGAGTGTCCCATAGTGATCCTTCGACACCCCCAGACCATCACACCTGGGTCTCTCACAGACTAAGCAGGAATGAGCAAGCAGCTGGCAATAAGCATGCACTGTCCCTTTAAGAGTGTGGCCTGAGAGTTTATTTACCAGGAGGCTTGTTTGGGTCTCAGTGGGAGGAAAGGAAGAAGATAAAATGGGTTGGGATACTAGAAAGACAGAAGACAAAAAAAAAAAAAAAAAGAATGCAGAGAAAGCAAGATTAGAAAGACTAGGTCTAGAGGGAAAATTTATTTTTGCAACAAGGATTCCAGTTCCCCAGGGGCTGTTTCCACCCAGCAACTTAATCACCAAATGTGTAGGTTGGTCAAACACAAGTCACCCCGTGAGTCTGACTGAGGCAGCCTGAGCCTGGGAGCCACCTGCCCAGCTCAGGCTCTGGGCCCGGGGTCTGGCACTGCAGGTTGAAAGGAGAACAGGGTGCGGGTAGCCTGGAGACAAACCCAGCAGCTGGGCCTGTGGGAGGGACAAAAGTTCCCAACCTGGGCTCTGGGGCACCCAGGATCCCTGCAACTATTTGTATCTTTGTGTGGTGGACACACATGTGCTCTTGAGAGCCCACAGCTTTCACAGGCTCCCCTGATCTTTGAGACCAGCAAGAAGAGTCCAGTTGGGGTCAGGCCTGACTCAAGCCCCTTGTGATGTGAGGTAGGCCACTGGGACCCTCTGCTTTAGGTGTGCTGGTAAATCTGTTTCCCCAGGAGCTGGGGAGCCGCTGAGGTTGACCAGGCACAGAAGTGGTAAAATGAAAGCTGTCATTCCAGGCGGAAAAGAGGGAGATTTTCAGGTGGCTTTGCCAGAGGCCAGAGTCCAAAGATGGTTGACACTGAGTGAGCTTGTGGGACAGGGGGAACCCTGTAGGCTTGGACCCAGTCTCTGGTGAGACATTCTGGGTACAAAATAAGACTATCCACAAACAGGTTGGACACACAGCGCGCACATGTGCATGCACGCACAGATGCCGTCCCCTTCCTCGCCCAGCCCTCCTGGGCAGCAGGCTCCCTGCAGAAACGGATCTGCCCATGCTGGCTCTTTGAGGCCGTGCCTCTGCAGGGAAGACAGCTGAGGGCTATGGGTCATGCTGAGGACACTATCCAGCCCCGCTTGGAGGGGCAGAGGCCACCAGGCCCTTCTCAGGGGACAGCTGGGCCCTGATGTTCCAGAGGAACTCCCAGAATTTGTCTTCATGTCATATTCTGAGGATTGGGGGACAGCCTGTAAGTGGGATTATACCATCAAGGCTGCTTTGAACTCTAGCTGCACCGGCTCCAAAGCATGTCCCGTCTCCTGGCAGTGGAGACGAGGAGGGGCGTATAGGGCAGAGACTGGGTCACGTCCAGGTCATGGGACTGGGCGGCCAACACCTCTGCCCCTTCACACCCCCCAGTCCCCCCCAGACTCTAGCACCTAGAGTCCTGGCCCTGGGTTGTCAGGGCACCTCTGTCCCCACTGCCACCTGTCACAGGCATAACTCCTTAAGTAGGGAAAAGTTGCAGTTTGGGACCTCAAACCTCACTCACCAGGAAACTGGGTGATTACACTGCCTCAAAAACTAAAAATGGGGCTTCCCTGGTGGCGCAGTGGTTGAGAGTCCGCCTGCTGATGCAGGGGACACGGGTTCGTGCCCCGGTCCGGGAAGATCCCACATGCCGCGGAGCGGCTGGGCCCGTGAGCCATGGCCGCTGAGCCTGTGCGTCCGGAGCCTGTGCTCCGCAACGGGAGAGGCCACAGCAGTGAGAGGCCCGCGTACCGCAAAAAAAAAACACACAAAAAACAAACTCAAAGTGTTTGATTTCTCCTGGGGAAGCCAAGGGCAGTTTGCATAAAAGGTTACTAGACTGCGCTTCTTGAGGGCAGGGGCCGTGCCACACACACACACACACACACACACACACACACACACACACACACACACGAGCCCCGTTGGCGCTGATGTCGAGCACACAGGCAACTTAATACGTGTGTTGGCTAAAAGGATGGGACGATGGGCAGGTGGACAGGCTATATCCAGTCTTCCATTTTGGGCCCTCCATGCCAGCCAGTTCAGAGAGAAGAGGCCAAAAGAGAGTGAAGCTGTCAGAGGGAGGCAAGGGACCCTCAGGTGGGTGCCCCTGGGGGAAGGAGAAGGAAACATCGACTGGTCAAATCAAAATCCCTACAGCCCCAGAAATCCCTGCAGGGCCTGGCAGGGACTGGGCTGCAGTGTCCACTTGCTCCAAACCTGCCTCAGGCTCCCATTCTCCTGCCCAGCTTTCAGGGTGCCCCTGTCAAGCCGCCTCCTGCTAAATAAACCTGCCTTTGTGTATGTGTCCTGGAGGAGAGAGAATGGACTGGGGGAGGGGAAGAGGATCTGTTTGTCAAAGTAGACCTCCTGAATGCTTTTAAGGTCCTGCAGTTTGGATGAGTAAATATTTTCCCTTTTGGATGAAAGGTGCAATCATCACCGTTTTTTAATTACTTTAATTAGAAAAGATTGCCTTAATCTTTTACTTATCTGTACTATTGTGGGAACTGCCGGAAAATGAAGTGCAGGGAAAACAGGTGGAGTTTGACCTTTGCTCTAAGCATCTTGAATTTCTTCTAGGCTGGTAATTACGAAGAATCAGGGGAAGTTCCTTGCAGAATCTAGGAAACGCAAACACACACACAGTCGTGGATACGAGGGCACACTGGCTCGCTCTCTCCCCTCCCCACACACACAGGCACACTCTCACGCACGTGTGTGTACATGAGTGGAAGGGAAAATGGACCCCAACGGGGCAGACCAGAAAGTTCCAACTTTGAGAGCAGCATTCCTCTAAGAGCCCTGAGATGTGGCTTAATGAGTTTCCCAGGGTGGCCTAAAATGATTAATTAAGCAGACAGCTCCTCACCCCCTCCCCAAACAACGGAAACCCAGTAACGGTCTGTTTGGGGAGGGAGCGGCAGGGGCCCCCCTGACCCCAGGGGTGGCTGGGGACGTGATGTAAGAGCCAGGAGCCCAGATAAGGGACGATAGCAACAGCCTATAACGGCCACCGAGGCTCACCCTGCCCAAGCCCTGACTAAAGGGCCTCTCTCTGCTCCTGGCCTCTGGCCTCCTGCCCTGTGTCTGGGCACTGCCCAGGCCCAAGGGGACCCTTGGCAAAATGGCAGATTGGGGACAGTTGTCTGTGGCCTCTGTCCCTCCCGCTCAGGAGCCCTCCTCCTGCCCATTTCTATCGTGCACTGTTCCTGGGCTCATAGCTGAACACTGGGAAGGGATTCTAGAGTCTGGCTGGGAGTCCAGACCCACAGGCGTGGAGCATGATGGGAAGGGAAAGAGGAGAAGTGGATGGGAGGTTCCTTGAGGGCTTCCCTCTCAGACCACCCGTGTGTGTGGGGAAACTACTCTGTCCTTCAGAGCTGTCAGAGGCCCCCAGAGCCCAGCATCAGCCATTCAACACGTACTGAGCACTTCCGGTGTTCAGGATACGAGGGGTGAACAGTGGTATAAAATGCAGACTCCCAGGCCCTAGCCACGGGGATCCAGATTTTGTTGCCTGAAGGGAGTCCTGGGATCCAGGTGATGCTTGTACACAAGCAGAGCTAGGCACTCAGGTGTCCAGCGGCACCTCCATTTTCTGCATCTATCACCGGGACAGGCTGCCTCCAGAACCTGGATGTTTCTCTTGGAAGGTGCCCCAAGGATTCAGCTGTGGTGCTGACGTTGTATCCTAACCTCTTTTCCACAGACAAGGGCATGGCCTTCCTTCCCAGACAGTCACATCCCCTGGGGACTGGGACAAGAGCAGGACAAAGGGCTTCTCTGGCATAAGGAACACCCAGCTGGGGGTTTGCAGTCTGCCTTTGTAAACAGGCCTTGCAAAGGGGACAGGGGCTCCAAAGCAGGCCCAGACCGGGCCAGCCTGCAGGGTGGGAGGAGATGGAGGTGGAGGTGTGGGTCGGGCGGAGTCAGGAACAGTGTTTTCCTTTCTAAAACGCTCCGGGTGCTTGGATCGGATTTCCAGCCTTGTGTTTACAGCATCTGAAGCGGCGTCCGTGACCGCGTCTGTCTGTACCTGTGTCTTTCTCTCCAGGTGTCTGTCTGTGTGTTTGCGTGTTCTAGCTGAGTCTCTGATCACACCTGTGGGCGTTGGTCCCTCTGTGTCTGTAGGAGGCCTCCTGAGAAAAATGGCTCTGGCTTCCACTTGTGTGAGCTCTTCCGCCTCAAAACATGGCTAAAATAAACCTTGCTGAAAAAGCTTTAACAACAATTTTTTTTTCCTGTCCCTGGCAGGGGCAATAACACCAGCGGGTCTCCACGGTCAATTTAGGAAGCTTGGGAAAACACTGCTTATAATTAAAAGTCTAGAAGGGCCTCAATTAGGGCAGTGTTTGCCCTGCCAGGCCCGTTCCCAAACCCCGCTCGGCAGCATTCCTCTCCTGGCTGGAAAAAGCCTTTGATTCGCACCAAATGTTCAGCGGTCACACTGGACCGGGCCTTGGCACTGCATCCCCTGCCAGCTGCTCAGGGCACAGGCAGGCCTCTGCCCCAAGGCTGCTACCTGAGATCCCAGCCCTCCCCCCACCCCCGACTTCTAGCCTCTCCGTCATCCTGAGCTCCTGAGGTCTGGAGGTGCAGACACCCCTGGAGATGGAGCAGCCCGGCCCACACCGGCGCCGACTCCCTATCCAGGGCGGCAGTGCTCACCCTAAGAACTGAAAGCTGAACGTCAGGCCTATCTGAGGATGAGGCAGCTGTGTCAATGTGGAGAGAGGTGGTGTTAAGGCGCAGCAAGGGACACCCCAGTGCCCCTTCTTACTCCCCAGAGGCTGCCTGCATCTGAGCAGAAGCCGGCCTTGAGTGACAGCCACCTCAGGAAATGCAGCCAGAGGGCTCCAGATGGTTCTTCCAGGACCAGAAAATACAGGGCTTGGCAGAGAGGGTCAGGAAATAGCACAAGCCTCTGACCTCTTGAGTCCCTAAGGATTAAAGACAAGGATCTAACTGGGACGGGGCCCAGGGTGCCATGCCTGCCCCCTCCTTTTGGTGGAGGTGGGGCCTCCAAAGAAAGAAACACGGGGACCCGGGGTGTTGCCTCCTCTCTGGGGAAAGGCTCAGCCCCCTCAGCTGGGTGGGAGGGAAAGAGAAGTGCTGAGTCAGCTCCGGAGCAAGCCTCTTTTCCCTCCCAGGACACACACACACACACACACGCACACACTCTGAGGCCACAAGTGGGCCCTTGGTGTCCCAGATCACAGCCACCCACACAAACTCACATTTCGGCACAGGCTCATACTGACACCCACTCACAATCACAGACACGGCAACAGTCGGACACACAGACACTGTAACAAAGGCTGGCAGGCCCCGGGCAGGACCCGGCTGCCTTCCGAGGTCCCTGAGTCCTTGGCAGCCCCCAGCACCTCTTGCGAGAGCAGAGGAATCACTGGGCAGGCAGATCCTCAACCCCACTGGCCGCATCCCGGGGAGGGGGGTGGGGCGGGGGCGGGAGAGTTTGGGGAAATCTTGAAGAGGGCAGCCTAGGTGTCCGCCCCAGATCTGCTGACGCCCCAAAGGGAGGGCCTGTCCCCAGCGACAGGGAATGGCAGGGGAAGGGTTACAGGCTAACCAGAAAAAACAATTACTAACGGTAAGGGAAAGGCCGCACATTCCAGCCCTGCTTAGCAGGGCTGCCAGGGCCGTGGGTGGTTCTTGGATTATGCATTTCCTTGAAAACAAAAAGGAAAGTTCAGGGCAGTTCAGCTGTGCCCTGAATCTCACTCTGGGGCCTTTGTCTCCAGCCCCCTCATAGCCCGCGTGACCACGTGCTCACACACACACACACACACACGATCCCACTGGCCCAGCCAAATGTCCACTGGGAAAGTGGGAACATTAGTACCACTGAAAGCTTGCAAGAAAAGTGGGGAAAGATTGGAAAGAAGAACTGAAGCAAGAAAGGGGAAAGGGTAGGGAGTGGGGACCCCAGAGAACTCTCATCGCCCGCAAGTCTCCATTCTGTGGGTACTGTTGTGGGGAATGTCTGTTGCTTCACTCAGCAAACCTATCTGGAGCCCCTGTTCTGTTCCAGACACCGTGCCAGGTACTGGGGTTATCCTCGAGGGCTTCCTGTCGGGAAGACCTGCTCTCCCATTTTCCCCACAGCGGTCTCTTCTACCCGTTTCTATCTCAGATCCCAGCTCTCTCATCTGTGAAATCTGGTCTCCAGATAGATTCTGATGATCGAATTCAGACTGAGAACTGCACAGCTGCTAAGGCTGAGAGGAGATCCTCCCAGGGTGGTTTACTTTTTAAGGAGCATGAAGATGGTGGCACCTCCCTGTGCAAGAACAGGAGGGGGCAGCTGTCTTGCCATAAACATGGGAACAGATTCAAATGGCCGCTGAGCCTGACTGGACATGTCCTTTCTCCCCGTCCTTAACCAGAGCCCTGTGAGGACACAGCTTCCCCACCATAAACGGGGAAACGGAGTCATGAAGAGGGATCAAGCACCTCGCTCAAGCCACAGCACAGGCTGCCTCCCCCCCCCCCGCTCCCTGGGATCTCTCTCCCTCCTCGGCTCTCTGAGTGGCATCTTTGAGGTCTTAGCTTAAACACTGTCCCTCTGAGAAGGCCTGTCTGACCACCCGTCCGAAGAAGTCTGCTCCGTATTGCCTCTTGTCCCCTTCCCCTTGGGAACGTGCTGATTTTGTATGTGTTTATCTGAGGTCTGTCTTCCTGGCCAGACTCTCACCTGGAGGGAAGGGCTTTCGTCCATTTTGTTCACCACCTATATCCAAGCTCCTGGGATAGTGCCGAGCATACAGTAGGTGCTCAATAAATGTTTGTGGAAGGAATAAAGAAATGAGCGGCTACATAGCTTGGGTAGGTAGAACCAGGTCAACTTCCAGGCCTCCCTGTAGATTTATGCCGCTCTCCTCCATCGAACTCCCTCCAGAATGACAAAGTGAGAAGGAAGCTTGGGGCCTCTCCATTCCAGCCCTGGGCTGGATCTAAAACAGCCCAAACTTAAAAAAATAAAATCAGATTCCACAGCTGGGCTGCATGTTGCTTCTGTTAGGCCCAGATACCTGGCATGTAGGGGTCCTGATGGGACCTCGCCCAGAGGGAGGGCGGGGGGCACTGGCCCATGGGTTCCACCTGGACAAGCTCATTCATGTCTCTGCTCCACAGGCACTGACCAGGTGCTGAGCTGGGGTCTCACATGTGGTGCCTGCCCTCAAGCTGCACCCAGGCTTTCCAAAAAGACACTCAAAGAACCATACTGGTGAACTATGCTCAGACCCTGTGGAGAGTGAGATGATCTGGGGGCCACAGCTCTGCTGGGGACGTCAGGGACAAGGAGGTCGGGCGTGGGCTGAGAGAGGGGCTGACCAGCATGGGCGTGCCAGGGACAGGGAACAGCATGTGCCAAGGCACAGAGGGAAGAGAGCACCTACGTGGGCCTAGGTCACACCAGGAGTTCACTGGGCCTGCATCAGAAAGTTCAGGGAGGGGAGATGCCGGAGAAGGGGCTGGAGGAGGGATGGACCAGGTCATGGGGGGCAAGGTCACTGGGGGGCAAGCCCTGGCTCCTCAGGCGGACCCAAGGAGCCAGGGCTTTATTGGGTAGGCAGTGGAGAGCCCACCAGGGCTTTTAAAAGGGAAAGGGAAAAGACATAGGCAGCTTTGCATTTTAGAAAGCTCAAACTACCAGAAATTTGCAAAAACCCTGGTGGGAAGTAAGAGTGGACAAGTTGGGAGTCTGTGGCTGTCACCTAGGCAAGCACTGATGGCTGGGACTTGGGGCTGCAGGGTTAGAGGTGAAAGGGCAGATGTGAGAGGCATTTAGGAGGGAGTGGGAGAGCCTTGCGATGAACTGACATGGTCTGCTCAGCTGAGTGCAGATGGGCAGGCAGGAATCCAGGGGGAGAGGATGATGTATCAGCCTTAGCCATGTATCTGGGGGCTGTTAGGGATGTGGGTCTGGAGGGGAAGGCGCTGGCCTGGAGCTCTGGAATTGTCTAAACCCAGACCTGGGTGTTGCCCAAGGAGAGGACCAGGCAGGAAGATTGAGCTGAGTGACAGAGGAGGGCTAAAGGTGGAGCTGCCCCTCCCTCTCGGCCAAATCAAATCCTAGCATCCTCTGAGATCCACTTCATGTCCTCCTACCCCATCCTATGTGTGAGAGACAGCATGTGGCAAAGACAGGAGGGAGGAAAGGAACTTGCACCAAGCCCGAGGGGCGGGACTAGGATGGGTGGAGGGCCTTGGATGGGGGAGCAAGGGCGCAGAGGTAGCATAAGGGGCCATGTTCCAGAACTGTAGGGGTCTCCCCAGCCGGGCCTGGCCGAGGCTCCTGGGAGGCAGATGCTTCGAATGACCTGCCTTTGTTGGGGGGACAGACCCCAGCCCACTCAGATGCAGTGGCCAGATGCTACGGGGGGCAGCCCTTCCTCGGGGGGCTGTTAGCCCAAGGCCTGCTGGGTCCAAGCCAGGGAGCTGGATCTCTGGTCTCTTGTTTCTCTCCACGTGGAGTCTCCATGGGCCGGGCACAGAGGTGACAGGGAGAAGTACGTGTCCGGAAACAGGAACCTTGAGCTGAGCATCGTTTTCCACTCCTTGTCCTTTCTGTGGTGTCGAAGAGAGGATTTTACTTCTTCGCATTCTACAGGCTGCACCCTAGCTTGTCCCAGCCAAGGGGGCCGTGGTCCTCAGGGATCTTTCACCAGCCCTCAGCTTCTCTCCCTGAGTCACTCCAGAGAGGCCAGGCGAGGCCTAGGACCCCAGCTGGCTCCCCACTCCCTCTCTCCTCCCAGACCCCACTGCAATCCCACCTTTTACCTGGTCTCCCCCTCTTCAGCCAGGCACTCCCGGAAGAAGGCCCTGAGGACAGGGCTGTGAAGGACCCACATGGCAGCTGACATGGCCAGCCTACCTCACTTGGCTCTCCTAATGATGCCGCTGTTGCCAGTGGCCGGCTGCTAGTGGTCCACCCTGTCCCACAAGCCTGTGCGCAGCCAACCTCAGATGCCAGCAGATGGCCCATCTTCTTTGGTACCCTTGCCCATCCCCATCCATCTCTCCCTCATTTCTCTTTCTGATATTCCTTCCCCTCCCTGCTCCTCAGCCTATGTGTGTATATGGTGGGGGGAAGTGCCCCAAGCCTCGATTCTGGCCAGTGAGACCTGCCCATCGAGGTGGAAATCATTGCAGTAATTAACAAGCCTCCCGGGCGGCGCTGGTCAGGGTGGAGAGGCGAGGAGACAACTAGGGCGGCTGAATCGTCTGGTGAGCCCCCTGCCTCCCACCCCTGACAAAGGCCAGTGCTTCCCAAGCCATGCTTGGGGCCAGAACAGAGAATGAGCCCCTTGTCCTTCGGAGGTGTCACAAGGCCTGGGATCCAGCGCATCCCTTGGGGCAAGAGAAATGGAGGCTCAGGGTGTCCGGTGGGGAGGGCCAACTCCCAGGCCAGAAATGGATTTAGCCAGGGAGGCGGGTGCTCCAGAGATGCCCCTAGGGGCCTGCTGAGTCACCACCATCCCTTTCAAGGCACTGGTCTTCCACCCAAGATCCTGCCTTGGACAGCTGGGTGGGGGTGCCTGAAAGGGCCTAAACCACACAGTCTGGAGGAGCTGGAGATGGGAAACCAGCTGGCCCCCACCCTGCTTCCTCTGGAGCCACTCTGTCCTCAGCCCAGGCCACTAGGTGTGGCCTGTCTCCCCCTTCTTTTTTTTTTTTTAGATGTTGGAGGTAGGAGTTTAGTAATTTATTTATTTATTTTTGCTGTGTTGGGTCTTCGTTTCTGTGCAAGGGCTTTCTCTAGTTGTGGCAAGCGGGGGCCACTCTTCATCGCGGTGTGCGGGCCTCTCACTATCGCGGCCTCTCTTGTTGCGGAGCACAGGCTCCAGACGCGCAGGCTCAGTAGTTGTGGCTCACGGGCCTAGTTGCTCCGCGGCATGTGGGATCCTGCCAGACCAGGGCTCGAACCTGTGTCCCCTGCATTAGCAGGCAGATTCTCAACCACTGCACCACCAGGGAAGCCCTGTCTCCCCCTTCTTACAGCTCTAGCAACAGATTTCAAAAGTGGGAGCTCCCCACTCCCAACTCAACTGCCCCCTCCCAGCGGTGGAATTAAGCACAGGAGAGTCATCTTCAAAACCTCTTCGTTGGGCTTCCCTGGTGGCGCAGTGGTTGAGAGTCCGCCTGCCGATGCAGGGGACACGGGTTTGTGTCCCGGTCCGGGAAGATCCCACATGCCGCGGAGCGGCTAGGCCCGTGAGCCATGGCCGCTGAGCCTGCACGTCAGGAGCCTGTGCTCCACAGCGGGAGAGGCCACAACAGTGAGAGGCCCACGTACCGCAAAACAAAAACAAAAACAAAAAAAAACCTCTTCATCACCATGAGGCTGGCATCAAGGTCGCGTGGGCTCTGCCACCCACCACCCCAAGCAGGACTTTGGGCTGGGCCAGGAGAAAGGGGAGGGGGCAGTAAATATTTATTGCTTTCGATTGAGATAAGCTAAAGTGATGTGTGTGAGAGCTTTTCCTCTGGCTCTGCTGGTGTGCCGTGGGTCTTCCTGCTTTGGGCCTCAGCTTCCTTCTCTGTAAAATGAGGATTTGGGATAAGATCTGTGGTTTTCAAACTCTGCTCTCAGAGCCCAAGCATTCTATAGGAAAGGATCAGGGCTAGAGCAACTCTGGTCTTATCAGTTGCGGACTGGGCTTCACCCCTAAGATTTCATGTGCGGAATGAGTTCACAGCTGAGAAACATTTGATCACCTCTGGGCCAGGTGATACCTGTTTCTGTCCCAGCTTGAAGTTTCCAGAGACCGGCAGCACCACATCCACAGCAGGAGGGCTCGGGCTGCCTGGGGAGAGAGGAAGGACCCTAGAAGGATGAACCAAAGGGACTTACTCCTCAAACCTTAGGTTGGGTACAGTACTGGACACATAAATACATATATATGTCCAGGACATAGAGGGACGAGGCTGGCTCAGGAGGGTCATGGCAGACCCAGAGGAGAATGTGTACCCATGTTCACTCATACATGCTTATGTGCACACACACGCATACACACACGCATACACAGAGGCATAACACAGTTGACCCCTGCAGCCCTGCCTCCATGGCAAGGCTCCAGCTGGAGGAATTTCCTTGTGTCTCCCTCTGAGCCCCGCCCCACTCCCACTTACCTCCTCTTTGGACTCTTCAAGCTGACGTGGCTGAGCTCTGTCTGGAGATGAGGAAAATGCCTCTATCTGTTTTTCAAATATCCGGGGCTTGCTAAAGACCAACACATTTTTTTTTTTAAAGTGTGTATAATTTGAGGGCAATTTGATCCATATGTTTCTGATTCTCTTGCACTTAAATCATCAAAATATTGATTTTTAAGAGCCATTTGATGTCTAAGGAACCTTTTTAATAAGCTTTTAAAACTCTTTAAACCCAGAGACTGGAGCCGGTGCCAGGGCCCAGGCTGGCTGCTGGCTGGTCACAGCCCCTCCCCTGGGTTGTGATTACTTGGAGCCGAGTCTCATGCCCCCGCTGCAGGTCTCACCTCTGCCTGGACTCCCTGCCTCCCCCAGAACTAGCCAGGGGTTCCAGCTACAGCTTCTTGCTATCCTGACAGAGGGGCTCACCCCCCTTTCTTTTCACAGACCTCACTCATATTTCCTCAAAGCACCATTAAGACACAAACCAAGAGGAGCAAATAGGATTTTTAAAGCCTGCATAATATTTTGCTGTAGAACTATGCTACAATTTATTTAACCAATCCCTATTGAAGAACATTTAGGTCATTTCCAGTTGTACACCTCACTGCACATTTCTGATTATTTCCTTTGGATACGTTTCTAGAAGTGAAAATACTGGGTCAAAGAGTATGCACGCCCTTAATGCTCTTTCCACACATGTTGCCACATCGTTTTTCCGAAAGATTACACCAATTTATACTTCCACAGGTCTCCCCTCCTGTACTCTTGAGAAGAACGCTCATTTTTATTCAAACAATGCTGTCCCATTTGAACACAGAGAAGCTCTCTCACACAGCACAGATCCAAGAAGGCACTAAAACCAGAAGGCCTGCGTTTGAATTCCAGTTCTGCTATTTACTAATTGGAAAAGTTACTTATTCTTTCTGTGCCTGTTTTCCCAACTATAATTTGGGGATAATAATGGCACCACCACATATGATTACCATGGGGATTAAATGAGATCATGTATATAAACTTAAATAACTTAGTGTCTGATGCATAGCTGGTGGTGAATAAATGATGGCTAATATTATTACTATACCTTAGCTGTTCCTTCAACCCAGAATGCCCTTCTCTTTCTCACCTGTTTTTGTTTTGAATTTTATTTATTTTTTTATACAGCAGGTTCTTGTTAGTTATCTATTTTATACATATTAGTGTACATATGTCAATCCCAATCTCCCAATTCATCACCCCACCCCACCACTTTCCCCCCTGGGTGTCCATACGTCTGTTCTCTACATCTGTGTCTCTATTTCTGCCCTGCAAACCGGTTCGTCTGTACCATTTTTCTAGGTTCCACATATATGCGTTAATATACGATATTTGTTTTTCTCTTTCTGACGTACTTCACTCTGTATGACAGTCTGTAGATCCATCCACGTCTCTACAAATGACCCAATATCGTTCCTTTTTATGGCTGAGTAATATTCCATTGTATATATGTACCACATCTTCCTTATCCATTTGTCTGTCGGTGGGCATTTGGGTTGCTTCCATGTCCTGGCTATTGTAAATAGTGCTGCAATGAACATTGGGGTGCATGTGTCTTTTTGAATTACGGTTTTCTCTGGGTATATGCCCAGTAGTGGGATTGCTGGGTCATATGGTAGTTCTATTTTTAGCTTTTTAAGGAACCTCCATACTGTTCTCCATAGTGGCTGTATCAATTTACATTCCCAACAACAGTGCAAGAGGGTTCCCTTTTCTCCACACCCTCTCCAGCATTTGTTGTTTGTAGATTTTCTGATGATGCCCATTCTAACTGGTGTGTCTTTCTCACCTTTTTGATGCCTTTTTTCCCCCACTCACCTTTTTTGATTCACTCACTACCCGGGTCATTACTTATCTCTACAGTTAGCTAAGTTCCATTTCAATTCAAATCTATTCAATTCCATCCCAAGAATTCTGGCATTGTGCAAGCCAGGGCCTGGGGAGCTGGGCAGACACATAAAATAGACCATCTCTGAGGTACAGGCGAAGATGTGCTCTTTGAGATTTACAGTAGCCCCCACCCCAGCACACTCCATTCCTCGTGCTTTGATCTCCTATAACACTTTGTGTCCGTGAGATCATTATGGAAGAGACTATGTACCGCTCTCCATCACAGCTTAACTGTGTGTGTGTTTGCATGTGCATGCATGTTCTTGTACACACGTGTTTGCATGTGTGTGTTTCTGTGGGCACGTGTGTGGGTGTGCATGCTTGTGTGTGCGTGTGTGCTTAGAGTTTAAGTTCCTGAGGTGCAAAGATAACATGGTAAGTTTCCTCTGACTTTTCCACAGATCTTACCCAAGGCAAGGCACAAAGCTGCTATTCAAGAAACACACGAATGAATGAATGAATGAACAACCGAACGAACGAACTAACGAAGGAACGAACCATAAACCCTAAACTGGCGCTCAGGCTGAGGATCTGGGAAGAGGGTTCCATTGGGAGTCAGGAGTTCTGCATTTGAAACGCGACAGGTCCTGTGTGACATGGGCACGACTTGCCTCTCCTGTTCCTCCGTGTTCATCCCTGACAATTGCAGGGATTGGATTAGATAGTTCTTCCCAGTTCTGAGGACGCTCTGAAGCCTCCATTCCCCAACAGGCTCTGTTCCCAATTGTCAGCCCCACTCAGTCCCTCCAGACGCAGACTTCATCAGACCCATGAAGGCCCCAGTCCAGCTTGGGGAGGGCCTCATGCTCCCCTGCCTCATTGGGCTCAAGGATATTTTGTCTAAATTCTCCAGGAATAGAGAAAAAGCACAGAGGCTTTTGCTAAAACCCAATGAGCAGGTCTCTCTGAGGACAGGGATTAAGTTTGTCTCTGCTGATCTCCCCTCTAGTCGCCTCCCCTGTCTGGGAACCAGCTTCGGATTCTCTGGGGTTTATCCTCCCTCATATGGTTCCACTCCCTTTGTGTTACCCTTGTGCCATTTTCAGCCATCCCTTTGGAGCGCCTCTGCGAAGAATAGATCCCCAAAGAACAAAGCAAATTTTGGTCCAGGCTGGTTCGAAATGAAGTCCCTCTTCCTTCAATAATTGCAATTTGGGAAAGAAATGAGACCCTCCTGACTCCCTGGCCTGGGGTAACTCTGCCAGACCTCTCACCAGACCTAAAAGACCATCTCTACTGGCGAGGAAGGGGACAGTCTCAGGGGCCCAACTTCCCTTCATCCCAGCCCAGGACATTTCAGGCTCTGACAGAGCTGCTGGTGATGGGCTGGTGGCTTGATTCTTACAGGATTATCTGGATTTGGAGGGTCTCTCAGGGGTCAGCAAGTCTGGGAGGATCGAGCCTAACTCCACACAGAAGAGGTAGGCAGAGGGGTCTCTATCTCTGAGTGACCCCTTCTGTCTCAGAACTGCCTCTGCTCAGGGAAAGAGGCCTGATGCCTCTCAAGGGTCTCACTTCCCCCATCTCACCCTTACCTCCCAGATATCACTTTTGGGCTATAAGGTGCTACTTCTGTTGACAAAACAACAACAGGAATGTGAGCTTTATGTAAAGAGTGGAGGATGATTTTGAATAATTTATGTGATATTTTTAATCCAAGTTTTAAAAATCCTAATGTTCCAAAAACAGAGGAAACACTGATGCTTCAATATTCAAACTGAACAATCTTTTACTTAAAAAAAATAAAGTCTTGGAGTTCATAACCAATTGGCGGTCTCTCAGAAAGCCCCTTTTAAAAAACATTTTTTTGGCCACGCAGCATGTGGGATCTTAGTTCCCCGATCAGGGACTGAACCCGGGCCCGCGGCAGTGGAAGCGCCAAGTCCTAAGCACTGGACCGCTAGGAAATTCCCAGAAAGCCCATTTTTAATGACCTTGATTCTGACTCACCTTACTTAGAATATATGACTTTTATGCCCCTCTTTTGTACACACACACACACACACACACACACACACACGCAACACACTTGCTCTGTGATCCTGGGCAAGTTTCTCAATATCTCTGGGTCTCAGTTTACTAATTTATAAAATAAACATAATTTACATAGTAAAAGATTGGATAACTATGTCCAAGTTCCCTTCCAACTCTTGAATTCTATGATATCAAGGGAATTCTGAGCATGCAAACTTACTGCAGCAGCTGTATAACAAGCAAACTATTTTGCCCTGGATAATCCTCAGGGCATCCCTCCAGCCACGGGCTATGGATGGGGCAGAGCTGACTGAACTAGTGAGGGAGACAAAATACTGCTCATGCTTTCAAGAAACACCTCTGTGAGCTACCCGAGGGCAACACCACATCTACCTTGCTCACTGCTGAACTGCTGTCACCTAGCACAGGCTCCTGTACATAACAGCTTCACAAAACAGTCGTTGAATAAACAAGGGAATTAACTAATTCATTAAGGCATGCATGCTGTGTCTCTTCCAGAATTCAAATAACTCTTTTCCCCCCAAATGCAAAAGTTTTTGTCACTAGAACACCTAAGATGAATTTTTTTCAGAGGATTCTAGACCAGATATTGGTAAATGTGTAACATATTAAAACAGATCCAAAGTAATTCCTATGAAAAGCCTCCTCCCCCAGATGTAACCTGTGATGATACAAGCAAACAGATTTATTGACCCACTGCACCCAGGTAGAATGTTGCAGAGAGAATCCTGAAACGATGTCTCATTAGGAGAAGTGAGGCCATGGTTTTCATTTTTCTAGTAGAAGGTGGATATCAGAAGTGGAACCGGTATTTGGACTGATTATTTTCTTAAGGCAAAGGCCGGTTCAAGTGAGGTGAGGTGATGAGTGAAGAACAAAGTGTTACAGAAATCCAGACATGCTGTGGTGATAACTGCATAATTGATGGGAGAGGGGTACTGGTTCTTATCCTCCAGACCCTCCCCTTTATGGCCATTCTCTGGTCAAACCAAAGGGTCAGCCACAAAAGCATCCCCTACATCACTGTCAGGATGCTAGGTGACATTATCATCTCAGAAACAACAGTTTGGAGTTGGACAAATCTGGCCTCCCTGTTCCGTTCATCAGGTGATGAGTTGTTGGATCGTATGATGTGATTATACTTGTTCACCCACAGTCAAGACTCCGGAGAGTCTACACTCGGCAACCACCATGGACATGGAAATGAAAAGGGTGATGTTTAGGCTTTGTGGAATCCCAGGTTAAAAATCATGTCCTAGAGTCCATTTGGGTTTACCTTAGAGAGAAAGGTGGCCATCTCCTTCAGTTTCAAAATAGATTGTTATACCTAGTCAGTAATATTTATCCAGGTGTAACACAAAATGTTGACAATGGCACAGATAACTCCCTGGCCCTTTACAGAAAAAGTTTATTGATTCCTGGTCTAAGGCACTATTATGATGGGCCATTTGGGTCATATTGTAAGTTCCCCAACCTGGCCACTGTAATTCCACACTATTCCTGGAGGGGTTCTGCCATATTGTAAAATATGCACAAGAATTTGGGTTACAATGAGACTCCTACAAAGAGTGGGCCTCTCTCTAGCCTACTGGAGAAGCAGACTTAGATTGAGATGACCCCACGTAAGTTAATGACAGTTGGCCAAATGAGTTGCTTCTGCACCTCCTGTCTCGGGCTCCCAACCAGAGGGTAGCTATCTCCAGCTGCACTCCCTCAGCAAAAGAGGTGTTTGGAAATTTTGTCTCCCACATCTACCCTCTGGGACACAAACTCAGGATGGAGGCAAACATTTTCAGATGGAGAGCCAAGCTGAAGTTCATCCTCTGAAGGTCACCAACCAAGCAAGACCTTAAACTGGTTGGTCCTTGGGGCTGGTTTTGGCCATCGACTTATTGGTACTCAACTGCTGACTATGCTATGGCCATTTTTTCCCCTTAGAGACAAAGAAAGTTTATGACTAAACAGAACAAGACAAAGGTGAGATCAGGTGAATAATGTCTAAATTGGAGAAAGCCCTTGTTCAGTTAGAGAAAGTTGTTCTGATAGAAGGAAAACTGACTTTTATTGATTTAGTACAGCACGGGAGAACACTACACTGACAATTCTTAAATGACATCTTGTTTGGAGAAATGAATGCATTTTATTTTACTCCTCCTTGTGGGGCTCAGAAGCTCCTAGAGCAGGATATCAGAATAGGACACATGCTTAGACTGGTTAATTTCTTAAGGCGAGGGTCCGTGTATAAAAGGCAAGGTTCTAAGCAAAAAAAGGAAGTCTTGTACTAGTCACCAGGTCTTCTGATGTTGCTACTGCACAACTGATGTGAACTTCTGGTTCTTACTGCCAGTCATTCTATAGTGATAATGGCTGTCACTTCTTGAGCTAGACAATGTAGATGGTTTACCTCTGTGTGCCCTGTGCCAGACACTGTCCACATTCCATCTCATTTAAAGCTCACAACAACACTGTCAGGTTGGCATTATTCTTCTTTCCATTTGACAGAGGTGGAAACTGTAGCACTTGCCCAAAATGTAGCAGTTAGTAGGTGCCCAAGCCAAGGCTAGCTCTTTCTCTGCATCGGTGTCTCACTGCCTCTCCCGTGGGTGTGACCCCATGAACACTGAAGCCCTCATTCCCAGATTCCCCTTCTACTTGGTCTTCAAGTAGTGGAGATGCACCTCTCAAAGTCCCCATACCCAGCAGTCACACACCTTCAGACTCAGAAGGCCTCTTCCCATTTCTCTCCCTCCTCACTCAAAGTTCAAAGATAAAGCCATGCAAAACAACGATCACTTAAAGCGCGCTCAACCTCATTAGTCAAGCAGGAAATGCAAATGAAAACCAAACCAAAATGAGATACAATCAAACTCCCACCAGACAGAACAGTTCAAATGAAAAGCACTGATAATAGCAAGTATTGACACGAGTATGGAGCAACTGGAACTCGTATAATGGCGGGAATGTAAATGGGTATAACTTCTTTAGAAACTGTTTAGCAGTGTCTGCTAAAACTAAACATATACCTTCCCAGATATAGATCCAACAGAATTGGGTACATGTTCAAAAGGCTCAAAAGAGTGCTATTGCTAATAGCTAAAAACTAGGGGTTACTCAAAATATCCATCAGTAGTAAAATGGATAAATATACTATATTCACAAAATGGAATACTATACAGCAGTGAGAATGAATGAACCACAACTCACATAACAACATGGATGAATATCAAACATAATATTGAACAAAGTTTTACACACGAGAATATATACCATATGATTTCATTTATAGGAAATACCCAAACCGTTTTGATCAGCATAATGGTTACCCTTGGCAGGGGGATATAAAGACTGGAAGGGGACGAAGAAAAGGGCTTCAGTAATGTTCTGTTTTTTGATTTGGGTGCTGAACACAAGTGTGTTCCCTTTATGAAGATTCATTGAGCTCTACTCATAATTTGTACCCTATTCTGAATGCATATTATACGTAAAACTGAGAGCTTAAAACAGATGAAGGCGACTTCCCCGGCGGCCCAGTGGTTAAGACTCTGCGCTTCCACGGCAGGGGGCGCGGGTTCAATCCCTGGTCGCGGAACTAAGATCCACAGGCCGCGCGGCACAGCCAGACAAAAAACAAACAAACAAAAAAATAAAGGTATATAGCCTCTTCTTTCCATCCCACTCCATCCATCTTCACCCAGTAAAGTCCATTTTCAAGGGGAAGGAGTTACAAATCCAAAGGGCCTGTGTCTGAAATGCCATGTTCATTGGTCCCTGGGATGGAGGTTCCCAGGTTCTGAATACCCTGCCCACCCCAGTGTGCAAAGTGTGCACACTCTGCAGTGCACACTTTGGTCTTTGCACCATGAAGGTGACAGACTGGAAGTAACGGGGCTTTTAGAGCCAGATAGACCCCAGCTCTGCTACTTACCTATATGGGGCATTGGGCAAGTCCCTCCCTCTCTCCAAGCCCCTATTCCCTTATCTTCAAACAGAACAGTAGCACATGCTGTTTGTTGTCTACCCCAAAATCATTCCTTCCCACTTCTTTGCTTCCCACTACAGCTGAGCACCCCAGTTGTGTGACTTCCTAGCCTCTCAGGTTGCTAGATCAAGAGCATGTGACCCTTCGAAATGCAGCATGGGAGGGCACTTGTGTTCTTGGTTGGCACACTGTTGTGGCAACCTGGAACTCTGGCTCTGGACAACTGGAGGGAGACAGAGGCCCTGGGTGGCCTGAGAGGCTCAGCTCCCTCCACTAGAACTGAGAGGTGAGAGAGCTTTTTCCAGGCTGCAGGCCAAGTCCCAGAGGAGGATGAGGAACCAGGCCTATTGCATCCAACTGTGAGTTGTTCAGAAGTGCCTTCTTATGCCACTTTCAGTAAGTATTTGTACAATGCCTACGAGTGCCAGGTACCCTACTCTGTGCTGGGGACACAGTGGTAGACAAGACAGATAGGTTCCCTGCCTATCCAATGGCCACAGCAGTTCAAATGAACACAGACTTCCCAACTTTCTAAATCACTGTGAGCATAACTGTCAGCATATTCCCACCTCTGTGTTTTGAAATCCATCAATAATCCAAGGACACTCCCACAGTCCCTGGCTTGATGTTGCTCAAGATGAATTGTTTTGCAGCAAAGTGAATATTTATTGAGCATCTTCTACGTGTAAGACTTGCTTCTATAAACATGGGGTCCATTTTCACCCCTCAGGGAGCTTACATTCTGGGGTGGTTGGAAGAGGACAAATGTTTGCTCTGAGTAACACAAGTTATCATGCCTGAAGGAACCATAGGGAAGGTCCAGAGCAGCTGCGTCTGCTTTGGGGATGAGGTGACCCTAAAGGTGGTAGGATTCCATCAGGCAGAAAAGGATAGGAGATGACCCACAAGAACAAGTTAAGGGGCAATGCCCAAATGGGGAAAAAAAACAAGCTGAGGATAGGGATAGGAATCAAACTGGCCTAGAGGCGTGGTTTGCAACCTGATCAGAAGACCTTAAATACTAAGCCGAAGAATTTGGACTGCATCCTATGGGCAAAGGGGCATTTCAGGCCAGGAAGTAATGTGACAGACCCAGTGCTGTGGGAAGATTACTTTGACATCTGTGATGGAGATGATTAAGAAGGAGGAGACCCTGGAAGCAGCAAACTGAGGCCTGAGCAGCTTCAGAGCTTTCAGAGAGGGGCTCACACCCTCTGGGTTTGATTCCTGGCTCCGTTGCTCTGCTAAGACTGAGCACATCCTGCTGTGGAAGACTGCTGGTTGCCTCTCAATATCCACTTCGCTCTCTCTCCTTTCTAACAAAATCTTGAGTTTGTCTGGGGCAGCAAAATTCCCTGTTAAAAATATTCACCTCCTCCAAATCTAGCTGAAGATGTCCATATTTCTGGCCAATGAGGCCTACAAAGAATTTTATGGTGGGGCTTCTGGAAAGGTTCTGTTTTCTTGATAAAAAGACATTGATCCAGCCAGCACAAATTTTTTCCTTACCCACTTCTTCCAGCCTGGAACTCAGTTGTGAAGCCTGGAAGTGGTGCAGCCATTTGTGACCATGAGGATAAAAGCTACCAGTCAAGGATGGCAGAGCAGGAAGATAGCAGGAGTCTTGATTCTTAATGACTTTCTTGAACAGCTGTACCAACCTGGACTGCCTATCTCTAGCCTTCCTATTATGTAAGAAAAATAACTGTTTAACTTGTTTAAGGTTTCTCTTAAGCAGCCAAATGTAATTCCTAACTGATATACATGGCTACCCAGAATGCCTCACTTTCTCCCTCTTTTCATGATCTCACAGCCTGGCACAGGAATGGATTATCCATCTACCATGTGCTTTCCAGAAGCTGCCCACGAGAACAGCTGAAGAGGCCCTCAGTCTATACTGCCCCCTTGGTCCCAACTCTCTCAGCCTTGCAGGGCCTCCCTAGCTTGCCTGGATCTTCCAGAGACCAGAAGGCAATGCCAACTGGGACAGCCCCAGGAGATCTCCAGCTGTGAATCCAAGGCAAGAGTCCTAGACCAGCAGTCAGAAGTCCTGGGATGCCGGACCACCTCTGCTACTAATCAGGACATGACCTTGACCCAGTCACTTCCAATTCCCTTGGGCCTCAGTCACCCTATCTTGGAAATGTGGGGACTGAGCTAGGTCAAAGTTTTCAAAGTATGCATCAATTAGTTTGCATTTAACTGTAAATAATAAAAGCAAGCAAAAAATGAACAGCAAAAAAATCAAAAACAAAAAGATAGTATATTCAAACAGGCTTAAACAATGAAGAAAGTTATCATCTGATAAAGTCCAGAGACAGGACCACTCCGGGGCTGGTATGGTCAGCTGCCCACCAATGTCGTCAGGCACTCTGCAGTTCTCCATGGATTAGCTTTGTCCCTGATCTGGCTTTCTTCAGGGGCACAGGATGGCTACCACAGTACCAGGCAGCACAACCAAGGCACACCCCTAGCCAAGAATGAAGTGAATCCATCTTTCTTGTGTTTGATTTTTAGGAGCAAGAAGTTTTTCCCACAAGGCCCTATCAGACTTCCTTTTACCACTCACTGGCCAGAAATGCCCCTTTCCAACCAATCACAGAAAAGGAAAGATGGGATTGCCATCTGGTCTGAACGTATTCTGGAGAGCCAACCATGACCAGTACAGAAAGGGAGCCCTCTTCTCTAAAGAAATACCACATGACCCCATGATACAGAGCAGATAAAAGCAGAGGCCCTTGGAATGAAGTTAGGAATGGGAAGAAGGCTAGCCCCGCTCCTACTGTCCTCAAAGTCCCAGTCACAGAACCGTGGAGCCCTTAACACCAGTTTGAAAGCCACTGGGCTTGATCTCTAAGGCAGCTTCTCACTCCCAACACCCCACGGGTCTCTGCTTCTATGATTAATGGCTCTAGCAGAATGGGGTCAATAAGAAAGGGGAAACTACCCACATCCCCTGAGGTCACCCTGAAGATGGGTCCAGTCAAAGGGCCTGGGGGCTTCTTCTAGCCTGGCTGCAGCTAGGAAAACTCTATGGATTGTGTTGTACACTCATCATAGTGACACACATTCATACAACCTTTTCCAGTTTGCAGGCACACATAATCTCATCCAGTCTAAGAAGCTGCCTTATGAGTAGGGTATGGCGCAGATGGCTCTAAACTAGAGCCACAGAGGTGGGGAAGCCGAGGCATAAAACAAGGAGGCCTTGGCTCGCAAAGCCAGGGTCTGGAAGAGCCTAGCTGGAACCATAGGCTGCCAATTTGGCTTAGGGGTGAGTGACGCTCCTGGGAAATTGAGGGTACAAGGAAAAAAGACATAGGCATGACAGCAAGGCCCCAGATCATGGAGGCACAGGCTTGCTGGCTGGGTGATTGGGTCTCTCAGGCCCTCTGAGCCCCACTCCCCTCAGGGTCACTGGGAGGATGGGGGGAGCCCTGTGAGGGGTTGTTTAAAAGAGCTGTGGGACCCTCCAGGATGAGGCTGCAGACAGCTTGGGGAGGGCAAGCTCTGTTTCCTTCCTTCAGACTATACCTGAAGGAAGACTGGGCCCCAACCACAGACTGCCACCCTGTGCCTGCCACCTCCTCCTGGGCACTTCCCCCACTCCCTGGAGGCAGACGGCTGCTGAGGGCGCTCCCCACAAGCCGGCTCATTAAAGATTTGCTCTGTCGAGCAGCAATCAAAATAAACAGACCAGCCTGAAAGCCAGGGAACTAAAAACCAATTAAGAGGGAATGGAGATGGAAGGAGGGGTGGAAGCAGGAGGGGAAAAGAGGCCGGGGCTTTCCAAAGACTCAGTTCCCATGGCAGCCAGCTTCCAAAATAGTCTGGGAATGAAAAATAATGAAAACCACAGTGGAGAGAAAAGCGATCCTGGCAGAAGAGTCCCGACCTCGGGATTGGCTAAATCCCCTTGCTCCTGGCTCCCAGAGGGCGCCTCGGTGGGTCAGAGCACCGGTGACCTGTCCCTCGCCACCACCACCCCCCGCCCACCCGTTCCTCTTTCCCTCTCGAGGCTGTGAATGGTGCAGACCCTTGCAGGCCCTGCTGCCAAGGCCCCAGGGTGAGGGAGCCACAGTCAACACCTGCCCCACGGGGAAACTGTGATGGAGACGGGGAGGGCTAGGGACAAGACCGGAAGGGGAAGTTCAGGTCTGCCAGCCTGGTTTCAGAGGGCTTCCTGGAGGAAGTGACATTCAGACTGAGATCTGAAGTAAGAGCTGGCCAAGAAATGAACAGAAGGAAGAGCGCCTCAGGAAGAGAGAAGAGGAATAGAAAAGGCCCGAGAGTGGAGGAGCAGAAGAGAGAGAAACACCAGAAGTTGGGTAGGGCTGACAGTTATTGAGCTGGGCATGCTCTGTGGCAAGCTGAGTGCTTTTTATGCACTGAATCCTGAGTGGTAAGAACCCCAGCAGGCTGCGACTCCCAGATTTTGTAAAGGTGGTGGAGCCAGTATCCCAGCCCACATCTGCGGACACTACACCTGCCCTCTTTCCCCTCTGCCTGGAGCCGGGCCTTCCGGGGAGCCCCCAGTTCCCTGCCCCTTCCCCTACCTGGGTGACAGGGGAGCCCTGCATGGCATTTCTAGCGTCACTTCCTAATGATATCTCTAAGGAGGCCCCTCAGCCCACCGGGAGGCATCACCCGAGGCATCACCGTTTAACCATCTCCAGACCCCCTTGTGGTCTGGTTTCTGTTTCATTGGTGAGGCAACAGGAAAGCTGAGATCCTATTAAGCTCACTTGCAGTTGCCAAAAAGGAATAACGGCCAAAATTAAGTTAACCCTTTCACACTCCCTCGCTTCCTGAGCCACAGAAATAAGAGCCCTGAACCATATTACCATCAAGGGAAGCAACACCTCAGCCCCAGAGGAATGGGTTCCCAGGCCCAGAGGGACACCTGGCCTCCCCAGGAGACCGGACCGGTCGGGAGCCTGTTCTGCACCAGCGTAAGCAACGGTGTGATAACGGGCAGTGCCCTGCCCAACAGCACTTACTCAGTGGACGGGCTCCTAGTTGGGAAGCAGGACGGCGCTAACTGGACCTGGGTCTTCCAAACAGGAAGAGGCAAGGTGAAGGCTGTGGAGTTCAGTGGCAGCTCTTAGGCTCTGACTTTTCACTCTCTTTCCAGGAAGCCAAGCCAGCACCAAGTGGGAGCCCACTGGAAACGGGGTGCACCTGAGAAGGCAAAAGCACAGCCATCAGATCCCAACTTAGTGTCCTCTGAAGTCTCTGAGCAGGACAAGGGGAACGTGGGCCAAGGAAAGAGCACTGGAGTCAATGTCCAGAAAGCTGGCTTTGAGCAGAGTACCCGTCCTGTCCTCGTGGTGAATGAAGCATAGACTTTGTAATCAGAGCCCCCCAGGCATCAACCTTAGTTCCATCATCTGGTAGCTGTGTGATCATGGGCAAATGACTCCTTCTGAGCCTTGGGTCTCCTCAACAGTAAATGGGCATAATAATACTGACCCCATAGGGAGGGTCTCTATAAGAGTGACAAAAGGTGCCAGAGTGCCCAGTGTAAGCTGGGGGTGGAGTAGGAACTCACTAGCATTCCTTCCTCCCCTAAGCCTCAGCTTCACCAACTGTAAAATGGGGTACCAACTCTCCTAGGTTAAGTGTGCAAAGCGCTCGGAAAACTGCAAAGGCCTATGGATTCGTGCAAGGGGCCTCTGGCTGGGGAAGATGCCGAACCACTCCCTTACCAGCCCACACTACCCTCAGCATTTCTCTCACCTGCCATCAGCCGTAAGGCCTTCCTTACCCTGCACAGCCCCTTCCTGGGTGGCCTTGAGGAGTCTCTGTGGCCACAGAGTTAAAAGAACGTTTATGGGGCAAATATAAGAAACTCACAGCAAGTACAAGAAATTGGGATTATGATGCACCCCCGCTCCCTGGCTTCCCACTTATTGTTGAAGGAGATGAGGCCCGCGCACAGAAGGTGACCCTCCTGAAGTCATGGCTTGTAAGTGCCTGGGTTTGGAACCCCAGGGCTGTCCCACTCCGAGGCCATTGCTCCTGCCCCATGCACACCCCCAGTTCACTGGCTGAATGACTCCCAGGCCTGAGGGGCCTGTCCAGGGCCAGCACAAGGAGCCTCCTGAGACCTGGGGTGGGTCCCTCCGCCTGTGGGTACTGAGAGTGGTCACCCTTCCGCCAATGGGAGAGAGTGACATGCTGAGTTACCACCAGCTTCCTCGCTGGCTGAGGGCTGCCCGGAAGTAGCCCACAACGTGATGGGAAGGACAGCCTGCCCGGGAGGTGGTGACCCTCAGCCGTGCAAACTTGCACAACCCTGAACCTCTCTGGCTCTCAGTCACCTCAGCAGTACATCTGTAAATCCAGGAAAAACGTGCCCCATCTCACAGGCTGTGGGAAGATTGGAATGAGATGACTGACAGGTGTTGAAAACAGGCAAACCTTGTGGTCTTTCGTAATTAGCACACATTATTTGTTTGTGTTTCTAAGCAGCAGATTCGCTAAGTGGGTTAAACAGCTTCTCACTCCCCACTCCTTGGGCATCCTCACCCTGTTGACACTAGCCCTCTTTGTGCACCAACAGTGAGAAGATGAACCCGTGCCCGAGTCAGAACATCCTGGGGGAGCAGAGTCGACTGCTTATCTCAAGGGCTGGCTGTGCTGACCCTGAGACAAACTGAGCCGAGAGAAGCCACGTGTGGTTCCTCCATCTGACTCTCATAAATTAATAAGATGACGCGTCAGGTCAATAGCCGCCTGACACATCTGTGTGGGGCACAGGGCTTGCCCTTTACAGATAGAATCCTAGGAGCATCACATCACAGCCCTGTGATGGAGCAGTGACTGACTTATTTCCCCCTTTCCTCCCTCCCTCCCCCCCTTCCTTCCTTCCCTCAGATTTCCACCTTTGATCCCTAAAGCCACATTTCCAGGCAGTCCCAGGGCTGTGCCAGGGGAGGAGGGACTGCTGGCCTCAGGGCCCCCGTCCTGGGCAGGCAGGAAGGGCCCAGCCATCTGAGAGGACCCAGGGGAACTGACCCAGTCAGAGCAGCAAAGGGAACAGAGCAGGGGCAGGGATCTGGGGCTCAGAGAAGGTGTTTGCTTGGAGATTTGGGGCACCAGGCCAAGTAGGGAAGCCCTTCTGCCTGGATGTCCATGAAGGAACGTTTCCCAGCCAGCCCCACAGATCCACACCTCTAAAGCTAATGCCAGAGGCTCCCGCAGCAAGGCCTGGGGCACCAGAGGCGCACAGTCAAGGAGTTATCAAACCAAACCAACCAGGCAGTTAGATGAAAAGGCAGCCCCCTCCAGCATCAGAGGAAATCAGGGGAAGCACCCAGACAGCTGGGCCAGGTCTTGAGGAAGAAGCAGGGAGTCAGAGAAAGCCCAGAGCAGCTGAGAGGGGGGCTCTGGCCCCGAGAAGCTGGATTCAGGGGCTGAGGGGAAGCCCCTCATCCTGGGGGGCTCTGAGGAACACATGTCCCCTAGGCTCTAGGTGGCTGCACTCCCATGTCCCCGGGGGCCACAGAGAGATATGCTCAGCCACTGGGCTCAAGGGGACCCTGTGTTTCTCATGGGTCATCCATTCAACTCTCACAGCCAACCCCATGAGGCAGGAATCATCATGCCCAGTTAAATCTAAAGAGTCTGCAGCTCAGAGAGGTTAACTAACTCACTGAGTCACACAGTGTCCTTGTCAGGTTCATCTGGCCGCAAAGACTCTACATACTTACTGTTTGACGGGTTAAAATCATTAACCAGTGACTGTTCCCAGCCTCCCTCTTCCCCTCTCCTGCTAAAGGGACTCCGGCCGACCCACCTCCTTGCCTCTCCTTCCCACCCTTGAAGTCATCCCTGCCGGGGAAGGTGGTTCCCTGGGCCTTTGAAAAGCAGAAATTGGAAGAAAAGGGGAAAGGAGAGAAAGGTCCGAGAGGCACTGGGTGGCTTTGAGGTGGAATTATGGGGAGAGGAGAAAGCTGTGTCCTGAGGAGGCACAGAGGTGGAGAGGTGTGTGGGCTCAGAAGTACCCGCTTCCGTGACTGAGAAGTCCAAGGACAGAACTGAAGTCCTAGTGACATCATGTTTGGCTTCTGAACTCTGTTCTCTTGAACCAACACCACTGAGGCTGGCCCCCATGAATCACAGAGGTGGAAGCATCTCATTTGTAAGAAGAGAGGAGGAAAGGAAAGGGGATTGGGACTGAGGCATGGCAGAGACCAGCCTCCTCTCACAGCATCTTTGCTTCCTTTTGTGTGGTGCTCTCCTCTGTGTGCTCACCACTTGCTTTGTTCACTTTTAGTTTCTGCTCCGGTATGACTTCGGCTAGCACACAGCCCACCATGGCCACCTGCAGCATCTTGCTTTGTTCACTTTTAGTTTCTGCTCCGGTACGACTTCGGCTAGCACACAGCCCACCATGGCCACCCGCAGCATCTTGCTTCGTTCACTTTCAGTTTCTGCTCCGGTACGACTTCGGCTAGCACACAGCCCACCATGGCCACCCGCAGCATCTTGCTTTGTTCACTTTTAGTTTCTGCTCCGGTACGACTTCGGCTAGCACACAGCCCACCATGGCCACCTGCAGCAGCTCTTCAGTGCTTTTCTAGAATGATGACAATTCTGCTTGCGTTCCCACTGTGAGCTATTTCATTGTACTCATGTTTCCTGGTTCAAAAATCATTTTCCCACAATTAGGTCTCTTTTTGACGGTTTTATTTATCTTTAAAGCTTAACCTTCAGCTGTTCTTTTTTTTAAAATTTTATTTATTTGATTTATTTATTTTTGGCTGTGTTGGGTCTTCATTGCTGTGCGCGGGCTTTCTCCAGTTGCGGCGAACGAGGTGCCACTCCTTGCTGCGGTGCGCGGGCTTCTCATTGCGGTGGCTTCTCTTGTTGCGGAGCACGGGCTCTAGGTGCACAGGCTTCAGTAGTTGTGGCTTGTGGGCTCTAGAGCGCAGGCTCAGTAGTTGTGGCACATGGGCTCAGTTGCTCCACGGCATGTGGGATCTTCCCGGACCAGGGCTCGAACCCGTGTCCCCTGCATTGGCAGGAGGATTCTTAACCACTACGCCACCAGGGAAGCCCCCTTCAGCGGTTCTTGATGCATCGTTGTGCTCTCATGTTTTGTAGCTCCATTATCAAGTCTAGGGCTTGTGAATCTATAGAACTGTATGTTGATCCTTCAAAAATTCACAAATATAACTGGTTTATTGAAGAGTCTCAACTTAGTGGGAAGTAAACACAAAAATGGCTTTATGTCTTCTATCCTCCCCTATCTATACTATGACAAATTCCTTTTCTCATTGGTTAAAGGCTCCCTTAACTATAACTCGGTCCAACCCAACTATAACTTGGTCCAACCCATACATTTTAGTCTCCTTGAGTTTCCAGGACAATCTGGTTCTGTTCGTCAAGACGCATTTCTGCTTATTGGTTTGTTTCTTCTCCTCCTCCCTTTCCCAGGAGAGGCCAGAGCTGTAGCCCCAGTTAGCTGCAATGGAGAAGGGATCTGATCTGATCTTCACACACTTTCCCCCACCTCCTCCTAGGTCCAGGTCATCCAGCGTTTGGGACAAAGAGAAGGAGGTGGAAAAGGGCACACATCTTCTAACTCATTCAGGCTGAAGTCCTCTCCAGGTTGGTTGCCTCTGCTAATTATTTAGTTAAGCCAAATGACCTCTGGCGCCTCCAGTGTGGCAGGCATCCAACGGGCTGGCTCTCCCATGGGATGCAAGAAGCAAAGGGCCATTTGCTGCTGGTACTTCTCACTCAGCAGGCAGCCTGCTGCGGGGGAAGGAGGGGGCGGGGGGGGGGTTGGTGGGGGGATAGGAGGAAGGGAGAAAGGGGAAGACAGGAGGGGGTAACAGTAAAGAACTCAAGACCAGCTGCCTTATCCTTATCCGGCATCCACTAAACCCACAGGAAACTCGGGAACCCTGGCTTTGCCAAATAGCGGGAGAACCGCTGCTCCATCTCCACTCTGCCAGCCAGCCCTCTCTCCTGCTCGCGTCGCACAGGGGCGGACCAGAAACTCCCTTCTCCCATTTTGTGGGCCCCTTCAAAATATAAAAAGACTTTTGCAAGCACCTCCAAAAGATTTTTTTTTTAACTTTCTGCAAAGAGATTTAAATGTGGGCAAATGATTTTTGAACCATTTTGAACCATCCAGGAGACATAAATAATGGGTCCTTTAAGAAAGGATCTCTTGCATAGAGAACAGACTTGTGGTTGCCAAGGCAGGTGGGTGAGGGATGGACTGGGAGTTTGGGATTAGAAAATGCAAACTATTATATATAGAATGAAAAAACAACAAGGTCCTACTGTGTAGCACAGGGAACTATATTCGATATCCTGTGATAAACCATAATGGAAAAGAATATGAAAAAGAATGTATATATATGTATAGCTGAATCACTTTGCTGTACAGCAGAAATTAACACAACATTGTAAATCAACTGTACTTCAATTAAAAAAAAAGTAATGGGCCTCTTGGTGTCCCCCTTTTTTGGCTTTAAGGAAGAGAAAGGACTCCCTTTCCCTCTCCATTAGAAGGGGAAGAATAGCCTCTCCCTTTATGAGAGCTGCATACTTCCCCCAAAGCCACCAATTCCCAGCTTTCTCCCAGCCCTCTTCTACCAATCGAGGGGTTGGGACTTCCACCCAGGGGCCCAGGCAACTGCAGGAGTTCCGTCTGTATAAGGTGAATGTGCCTGCATACAAGGAAATGGTGCGCGAGACAAGACTGCCAACCAAGTTGCAGAGCGGATAGCTTTGCCCAAAGAGGTATGTGCTGAATCCTGTTGGCATTTTAAACTGGCAGGCCAATTATTTGCTTCTGTCTGGACTGAATGTGCCTTCATGAGGGGCTGTGGATAACTGTGATCACATGAAACTGTCAGACAAGCTCATCTGGACAACCTAGGGGCAGGTCAGAGTGAATTATCGTGCTTCACAGTACTTTTGAAGAAAGGCAGCTTTACTGCTTTTATGTAGATACAGTAATGGGAACCAGGTGTGACTGCTTCAAGCACCAGCTAAGAATGAGTTGTAGCCAGCAAAGCAGTTGTCTATATGTGAATGATGTGACTTTAAATGTCTTGTGTGACTGTCTCTCCTAACATCGTTGTCTTTTTGTACCTCCATGAAGAAAGGCTGGCTAAGCAAAGGTTAACCTCTTCCCAGCAACATCCAAATTATTCCAAACCTCAGATGACCACCTCCCGAAAATCAAAGATGTTTGCCTGAGTTGGCAGCTCATGAGGAAGCTTGCATTTCACAGCAGGAAGAGGAGTTTAGCCAAAATTTCCACATTGAGACAACCTTGATCCCAGCCCTAACCCATCTCAAAAGGAGTATCTCCAGACTTGGGTGCTTAGTAATACAAGATGAACTTAGCTGAGTTGAAATATCAAGAGGAAAAAGAGGGAAAGCTGAAGGTTCCCCTATGGGACCAGACCTGGACCAGATCCAGAAAAAGCTATTGAAATCGTGAATCATTCAATTCAGTGACTACTCTGTATCTGATTCTTTTTGGGGGGATGCTCTGATGAACAAGCCATGGTCCATGTCCTCCAGGAAAATTGAATCTTGTAGTTGAGAAGGGACATCCGTAATAACAGTGGCACAAGGCAAAGTGAAGGAGATGCAACAGGACAGAAATAAACAGCATTCCACAGTGGGGCAGAAGAACCACAAGAGGCCCTATGAAGGAGAAAACTTCTGAGGTCAGCTTTAAAGCTAAGTTTTTATTTAAAAAAAACTAAACTGATAACGGACACATAAATGAGTATCATTAGAGCACAATTATTTGAAGAACAGTTTGGCAATATCTCCTACAGTTAAGGATACGCATTCCATCACCCAGCAATTACACATCCAGGTATATATGGTAGAAAACTCTCACACGTGGGCTAGAGGAGACACACACAAAGATATTCAATACCACTTTCTATGTAATGTCAAAAAACTAGAAATGACCTAAATGTCCACTAATAGATAAAAGGATGAATAAATGGAGGTATATTCATACAGTGGAAAACTATACAGAGGTTGAAGTAAATGTTCTAGAGCTTCATGTATCAATATGGAAAAATTAGAAAATTTTGTTCAAAGCATTTAAGGATATCTCTGATCAATCATTAGTCACTAGGCTGACCCAGCAGAGACTTCAATGGCTGCAAATACAGGAAATACGGCTTTTAGGGAATTAGTCCAGCAAAGTCACTAAGCAAGCCGATAGCAACAGCAAACAACAAACCCTTCAAGGAAAGGAGAATCTGATTTCCAGACTTGCCATGTTACATCATCTACGCCTAGACACATCATAGCCAAACTGTCGAAAGATAAGAAGAGAATCTTGAACACAGCAAGAGAAGAAACAAACAAACAAAACTCATCATATACAAGAAACTGTCAATCAAGAATTTTCTATCCAGCAGGACTATCCTTCAGAAATGAAGGAGAAATTAAGACATTCCCAGATAAACAAATACAACAGAAGTCACAATAAATGTACATGAGCCAACCTAGCCAGATTGTTAAATTGGATGTTTTTAATCTAGCTATACGCTATTTACAAGAGACACACTAAAATATATGGACCCAGAAAGTGTGAAGTAAAGGGATGAAGTTAAAATATAACAAAAAATAATCACTGGAAGAAAGCTGGTACAGTAATATCAATATCAGATAAAATAGATTTTAAGGCAAAAGGCATAATTAGGAATAAAGAGGATCAATACGTAATAATGAAAGGAAATTCACTAGGAAAGATATAAGATTTTTTAATGTGTAGACACCTAACAACATGACTTCAAAATATATAAAGTTTGACAGAATTACAAAAAAGGAACCAACGTTTCTACAATCGCAGCAGATCTCTCTATAACTGAGAGAGCAAAGAGATACTATTAGTAATGATTTAAATTAACAATCTTAACGTAATGGACAAATATAGAACACTTCACTCAGTCATTATATTATTCTTTTTTTTCTTGGAATACTTATAAACACTGATCGTGTATTATGCACAAACTAGAAATTAGAAATTGACAGCAAGAAATTACTTTTAAGACATTATTTTGTAAATTGATAAACACATTCCTAAATAACTCAAGTGTTAAAGAAGAAATTATAATGGAAATGAGAAAATCTTTAGAACCTAACAATAATTAACATAACGACATTTCTAAATTTCTTGATGCATCTACAGGGATGTTAGAGAGAAAATCCGCATTTTCACTTACGGCTTATGTAAGAAAAGTAAAGGCTACGACTTAGAGTTAATTGTCCAGCTCAAGTTAGGGAGGAGGGAAACAACAAAGTAAACCCAAATAATGAAGAAGGAAAGAAATAATAAGGATGAGAACAGAGATTAATGAAATAGAAAATGGACATGGCAAGTAACAATAAAACCAAAAACCTGGTTCTCTGAAAAGACTGCTAAAGTAGACAAATCTCTGGCAAAGCCGATCAATGTAAAAAGAGTGAAGGTACAAATGAACACTGGTGGAGCCAAGCTGCCACACCAACCATGAACACCCATCTTGAGAATGTTACGTACTTTCTGTTAAAATAGCTTTCTACCTTGTTTCAGCCATTGTCACTTTGAATGTCTGTTTCTTGCAATCAAACCTAATCCTAACCAACACAGAAGGCTCATCCAGGCCTGGGCTGAATCTGGGCATCCCAACTAGGCTGGGCAGGATGGAGCATGGTGGGAGACAGTGATCAGGCAAAGTAGGGGTGACAGGTCAAGCGGTAGCCAAGTTGGGTTGAGGTGGCAGCTGGGACAGTGGCCGGCAGGACAAGCGGTAACCACAGTATGTGGCAGACTGCCAAGCCTGCTTCCAATAGCCTTCTGGCTTCCCAGGTGGGCTCACCCCTGAGCTGACTCTTGGGGCCCAGACCCACAGGGCAGGTCTGGTTCCTCTGGGACAGGGGCCATATACCAGACTTTTACTTGCAAGTCTCAGGAAGCCCGACTCAAACTGGTCTAAACAATAAAGACAATGTATTCACTCATTTAGCTTAGTTCAATTCAATGGCTCAAACTACGATTCCAAAGACCCACCACGCTGGCCCCACATGGTCCCATGCTACCCACCCTCCAACAGCTCCAGATTCTTCTCTGGTGAGAGAAAAATAGCTTCAGCAGTCCCAGACCTCCCATCCATACCCCACACCATCCAGGGAGAAAGATTTCCTTTCCTAGGACCTCCCTTATTCTAGTGATTAGTGCTCTCTCATTGGCCAAAATTAGGTCATGTGCCTTTCTCTAACCCAATCAACTTGCTGATTGACTTCAGCCAATCAGGACCCACCACTGGAGCTGCTGCTCAGCTGAGTAACCTGGACAATTTACTGAGCCTTGCTCTCCTCATGTTTCATAGAGGATGTTAATAATACCTAACTTGTAGTGTTTTCAGACATTATAAATAAAATCAGAATTTAGCCAGCACAGTGCACGATACTCTCTGCATTTGATCAATGGTAGCCATTAATAGATATTAGCACTGGAACTTCCCTGGTGGTCCACAGGTCAAGACTCTGTGCTGCCATTGCAGGGGGCCCGGGTTCGATTCCTGGTCAGGGAACTAGATCCCGCATGCCACAACTAAAGATCCCACACTCGGCAATGAAGATCCCATGTGCCTCAACTAAGACCCAGCACAGCCAAATAAATAAATATATATATTTTTAAAATAGCTATTAGCACTAATACTAAAAACTGGGGCTCCATTCTCAAACCTAGAGTGAGAAAGTTGGGCTAGGGGTTTCAGTTTGAAATAAGTGTCAGTCTGGGGCTTGTTCCTGAGAAGAGGGACTGGTATCAACACTAAACTTGACCCCCAGCCCTAGGAGGTAAACTGAGGCAGTATGCCCATAGTACAGCTGAAAGCGCAGGGATCCAGGGAGGTCCACAGTTCCTCCTGACCCTCAGAAACCCCAAGAATAAAGAGGCAGAGGTGACTCTGCCCAAACATGACTCTCCTCCCATTTTGGGACCTCCCTGGGGATCATGCAGGCCCCTGGGGTGGGGCTGTCCCATTAAATGGTCACATTCAAAGTGAGAGGAGCAGAAAGGCTGCAGATCCCCCCTCTGGCTCAGCTCATGGTGGGTGACAGGGTCATATGCCCTGACAGGCCTTTACCCAGGGAGAAAAATCTTTCTAATAGCCCAGAAGAATGCCCTAATCTGACATCTCGTTTAGCAGATTATTGGGCCTGGCTTTGATCTCTACTGGGCATAATGAGTGCACCTCTTGGGCCAATCAGCAGTCGTTAATTAGCAGAGTGGCCTGCAGCTGGGCCTGCCCGGGAATGGGGCCCTCGGCTTGCGAATTGGGAGTTGAGGGTGATGTTTGTGAGCAAGTCAGACCTGGAGTGAAGCTACGGGATAGATCTGGGTCACCAGGACCAGCCCCGGGGTCTCTCTGGGAAAGTGCTCTAAGCTGGGCCTTCACATGACACATGTGATACACCAGGGACTGGGCAGCGAGCAACGGCCCCCACTCCCTGCAGTGCATCACCCGACTCAGCACCGACTCAGCACAAAACAGACGTGTGTGACACCACAGCACAGCACCAGGATGTGCAGGCAGACAACAGAAACCACCTGGTTCTGCATCTGGCCGTCTCCTAGAGGTCAGACCCTGCCTCTCTGACTTACTGACTCTTGACTCCCATTTCTCTCTCTTCTTGGGTCCCCAGTATCCACGCATGTGGATGGGAGCTGACAGGCAAGAGAGTTGGTTTTGGGTCTTGTGGTTTCATCGTCTCTAAGAGTAACGGGACTCAGTCCTGCCTTAGGATTGGGGTTTCAACAGGGACGTGACTGGGAACACAGATGAGGAGGAACCACACTGGTGTTCCTGGGTCAGAGGGCCTGGCGGCACGGGGCGGGGGTGCATGCTCTAGGCTTAGCATAGGAAGAGCTGGATTTATATGCCATCCTCTGCCATTCACTAAATAGCCACGTGACCTTCGGGTAAGTCCCCTTAACTTCTCTGCGCTTTGTCCTTTGTGTCAGGACAAGGTTATTTTTCCACATGGTGGTTGCAGTATGGGCTATACTTAGTTTTTTAATAAAACCAAAATACAGAATTACTTAATACATGTATTTTAAGTGTTCAGAATTATTAATAAATTTCTAAATCAGTCAAACTAAACATTAAATTTATTTTAATTTCAAAATTAATAAACAGATAAAACGTTAAGTAAAACATTCATTTATAGACATATAAACATTAAACTTAATATTAATTCAGAATAAATCATTAGGACACAAACATTTTAAAATAAATAATTATTCAAATAATTATTATTATTCAAAGGATAAACAAGAAATGTAATTAACTACGAAAATTAAATATTATTTGATCTTTTTAATACAATCCTGAAAAAAAAATTGTGTCATTGTTAAGTCAAGCACATCTGTGTGCAAATTTTCCCCATTGTTGTGAATGCTCTTTCTGATTCTACACCATTCAGGGGAACAGTGAGGAGAGAGTTATAACTAACACCAAATTCTTCTTTTGATATCATCATAATGGGAAAACAAATCTATCTCTTGTTTAATTAATTTTTAATTTGTTAATAGCTCTTTGTTTCTTTCTGGCAGAAGTGGGCAGAGACTGAGGCCTTTTTATTGATAGTAAGCATTCACTTTCATTTTTTTAAACGAAAGCCTCCTTTACTCTCATCAGGTATAGAAGGAGACTCCCACACCATCGGCTGTATTCCTTTCAATGCTCTTGTGCTCTTTGAAGTAGAACTAGAGCTTCAGAAGAAGCTTTGCTGTGTTGATTAGCGTTTTCTTTCTCCTCTTGAGAATTATGGAAATGTAAAAACAAAAATGCTTTCTAAATGAGTGTCCCTTTGTTCTATTTGGAATTTTAATGTAGCATAGAACTCTCTGGGTGGTTTCAAGACAAATTACTCTGATTTTAGATTTTTTAAAAAAATATGAACTAATAGTATTACACTAAAAAACAATTGGTGTGTGATACATTAAAAACCCACACAGAGAGACTAATAAAAACTGGCTTTGTCCCGTGCACAGCAACGAAGACCCAATGCAGCCAAAAATAAATAAATTAAATAAATAAATTTTAAAAAAACACAAAAACCTGGCTTTGCAATGGCTTGTTCCAAATAGATCGTTTCCAAACCTTTTCTACTGTCAGGATCCTTTATTGAGGGACCTGAATGTAGAAAACCAGCAAAAGCAGGTGTCCTGGAACCAAGTGGATGCAAGGGCTCAGAGCCACTCCCCCTCCCTCACACCCCCTACACACACTCACACACATTAGCATGACGAAGGGGATAATGGCCAAAATGCCCCAGTGGACAGTAGCCCAACATTTTCGGGGGTCTTTAGACCTCTATCTAGAACCTTTCCATCCCTGAACCTTGATGAGCAGGCATGTCCTGTCTCATTCACTCCAGCCAGACGGCTGGTGCCATCTTCTTCCAGGCCTCACAGCCCTTCCTGATTTCCAGGGTTTGGGTGCAGATTTTATGAGAATTGCTAGTTCTCTCATCATCCTCATCACCTGATCCTCTCCTCCTTCCTCTATCATTGTCATCACCTCAATCACTCCTTGCTCCTTGCCCCGCCCCCTGCAGCCTTCTAGCTCCTCGATGGCACAGATGGCCCTAAGAAGGCGTATCCATGGACACACACACACACATACATACACACACCATCCACAAGTCTGCAAAGGACCTCCTGGAGCTCCTGACTTAGAGATGAGAGAAGGGCTTGGCAGCCCTGCCTGGCTCCCTCCATCTGCCCTTGTGCATTTATTTATTTATTCAACTCATTCTTTTTTTTTTTTTTTTTTGCGGTACGCGGGCCTCTCACTGTTGTGGCCTCTCCCGTTGTGGAGTACAGGCTCCAGACGCACAGGCCCAGCGGCCATGGCTCACGGGCCCAGCCGCTCTGCGCCATGTGGGATCCTCCCGGACCGGGGCACGAACCCGTGTCCCCTGTGTCGGCCGGCGGACTCCCAACCACTGCGCCACCAGGGAAGCCCTCAACTCATTCTTCTGATAAAAGTTTGTTAAGCCCCACTCTATACCAGCTGCTGTGCTAGGTTCTGGGATTACAGTGGTGAGAGAGACAAACAAGGTTCCTGTCCTCACGGAGCTTACAGTCTACTCAGGGAGATGAACATTAAACAAATAATCATTCAACAGAAATACTTGATAACAATGGTGTAAGAATGTCTTCCACTCCCTGTGGTCCTCTGCACTGCCTGCAGACACACATGGAGAGAGATCTAAGGGCCTTTAGGGTACCAACTCACTCACCTCCTACCTTCAGGAAGTTCTGACAGCCTGAGAAGCCTTGCAAAAGAGTCCAGCCGTTCCAGCAGGTCCTCCTGGGCCACAAGAAAGATGTGGACAGTGGCCGAGTCCACTAGGCCCCTCCCCAGCCCTGCTTCCTGACTCAGGGCATCCTCAGGGCCAGGGGGAGACAGGGGCTCTCCCTCACACCATACCCACAGACAAATGTCAGCAGCACCAAAATGGATCCAAGTTTTGTGGGGCCTGAAACTTATACAACTTAGAGAGCCGTCTTTAAGAAACCAAAAACAAAATACAAAAGTAGGGTAAAAGTGAAAATTTATTTCTTTAAAATGCTTCTCATTCTTTTCTAGAAGTCCCATCACTCACTCATTTTTTTAAAAGCTGCCAAATACACAAAAAACAGAAAAATAATATTTTAATAAATTCGCTCAGCGACACATCCTCCACATTTTGGGCTATATGTTCTCTTTGCCTCATCATACGGCAGTGATTTCATGATTTGGCACTTTCTATACAGAGTATAGAATGGTCTTTCCTCCTAATATAGTTGATCGAACTATGCACTTTGTTATTCAGGATTTAGGAACGTTTATTTCAGCTTCTCAACCAATGTCATGTGAATTTTTAGGACTGTTGTCAGTTGGGTAAATCCTTAACAAGTTTCATATATGAGCTGTAAGATTAAAAGAACTTTCCACAGACTAGCCTCTGGCTCTGTACATTTCAAATCTTATTTCCCTACCACTTCCCACAGCTTCCTGTCCTGAGAGCCATAGGACACGTTCTCACTGCATCACACCAGGTGAGTCAACACCACGGGAAGTAGTTGAATTCCTGGAAACCATTCCTCCCCCAATAACTGTAACGAGACACAGAAGTGACCAAGAGCCACATTCATGAAACACTATATACATATACTGAATCCCACATAAACACCCGCCCATTCGCCCACACTAAACGCATCCCCAACTCAAGTTTCCCTAAGCTGGATCCCAAAAATGCCCACAGCTATTCCAACACCACCTGACAGGAGGGAAAATGTGACAGAGGGAAAGTCAGGAGGAAAAGAAACAGCAGCCTTCAATGACTGTGGTCGAAATAACACACTTTTGCAAGTTTTTACAAAAATATGAGACCATGTGAAAGCATCGCCAGGGCCCCTCCCGAGGCCTTGGAAGGACCCAACAAATGAGGGGCCCAGTAAGGCTCTGCAAAGGGGGAGCAGCCCTTGGAGATGAAAGAGGTGAGGAGAAGGGTAATTACTGAGGCGGGCACAATTATCTTAACAAGTTGAATTAGCCCCAGATAAACCTGTACCTAATGAACCTGGGCTGCTCGTGCCTGGAGACTCCAGAAGGAAGGAGGACTTCAAAGCCCAAGGCCGGGTCATCAGAAGCAGTTGTCTCCCCCCAGGCCCCAGGCCCCAGGCCTGTCCATGGGCTGTAGGCCAAGGCAGGGCCTGAACCCCGCCCTCACATGCCCAGCACCCAGCTCACACAGGAGCGCCCCACAGACGTCTGTACCCAGATACACCTTTGCCGCCCCTCCCCACAACGTTTTCATACCCAGCACCTCATCAGACAGGCTTCCTGGGCTGTCAGGAAGCCCAGGACTGGGGTCCCCTCAGGGCCTCCTTGTGGGGGGTGGGATGGGGCAGGCGAGGAAATGCAGAAGGGCCTTCCTTCCTATTCTCCACTCACAGGGTGGGAGTCACAGTGTGTAGGGGGCACTGGCTGCCACCTTCCTTTTTTTTCTTTTAACTTCACTGAGGAATAATGGACACATGATTGTATATATTTGAAGTACACAGTGTGATGATCTGATATACGTATACATTGTGGAATGATTATTAAGATCAAGATAATTAACACATCCATCATTTCACAGTTAACATAGTTAACTTTTTGTGTGTGTGGTGAGAGAGCTTAAGATCTACTCTGCAACGTTCAAGTCTCTAATACCGTACTATTAACTAGAGTCACCAGGCTGTACGTTAGATCCTCAGAACTTACTCTTCTTACAACTGAAAGTTTGTACTCTTGACCTTCATCACCCCATTTTCCCCTCCCCCAACAGAATGGCAACCACCATTCTATTCTTGCTCCTGTGAAATCCAGCCTTTCTTCTTTAATGCCCATGCCAGCACCGGGGTCCGAGTCTCTGCAGACCTGGTATGCTCTCCTGCCCTTCCTCTTCTTTTAGCCCATGTATCTCTTCCATCCAAGGAGCAGGGACCAGACAGTGGACAAGATGCTGACTCCATGGTTCAGAGAAGAGTTATGTACTGAGCCCAAGATCATGCCAATCTCACAAGATACAGGCTGGAGAAGGGGGTAATGTCACCCACTGGCCCCAGCCTCCACCCAGGACAAGTGGGAAACCATGGGGGTGACAGGCTCAGAACCTTCCAGGGCTGAAGGGCTGGCCAAAGTCCTGACTTGCCTCACGCAGGCCCTGGGGCCCAGAGACCTGCCCCATAGCCCTGGCTCCTAGGCTTCAGGGCAGCACAAAGCCCCAGGTTTTGCCAAGGAGCTTGGCTGATCAGCAAAGCGTCTTCAAAGAACACCAAGTTGGGAGTCAAGGCCATGGGTTCGAATTCCAGGTTTCAGGAGTTTGGGGAAAGTGAGGGGAAATAATGGCCACAAAGATCCTTGGATGGTTAGGTGAGGGGGTTCATCATCCTGATTAACAAGAGCCATGAGCAGGCGGACTGGCCAGAACTAGCTGGGAGTGGGCCAGGTCTTTGAGGCTCTTCCGCTCAGGAAAACCCTGTTCTTCGTCCTGAGCCAGAGGGGGAAGGAAAACAGGAAACACATGTTCTGTAGGGGAGGCTGAGCACCCAGCCCCAAGAAGCCTGCAGGGAGGACCTGCCCCCAGATGAGAGTTTCCCAGCCCCACCTGGGGACCCAGCCCTGACCAGCCTTGAGGAAGAAACATGCTCATCAAGCTTATATCGACACAAAGAGCCCAGAGCTGCTAGGCCATCTGCGTTCTCACTCACAAACCTCTGTGCAGCCTTGGGCCAGGAGCTCGGCTACTCTGATCCTCACCTTCTTCCCCTATCAAATGGAAGCGATTGACCCTGCCTCCCTGTCTGCCTTGCCTGCCTAGCTGGCTTTGGAAATGACAAAGCACCACACCACACACATGGGAATACTGTTGGGAATCCCAGAGGGCTTCCTCCCTACCTATCCTTCAAGTCTCAGCCTCCAGGCCTCAGCCTCCAGGAAGCCTTCCCTGGTTGCCCCAAAGGGAAGGACTGACTCGTTCATGTGATCCCCTCTGGCCTTCACCGTTTACCCCTCTTTGAGGGGCCTGACACATACTCTGCATCAGACAAAAGTAGTGACATCTGGTCATCCTACACATAGATCATGAGCAGCTTGAAGCCCAGCCAGCCCTGTTATCCTTCATGTCGTCCTCGGGAGCCAGCAGGTGTGTAAGAAGCCCTGGTTGGAGGCACAAGGCCTGGGTCAGATGATAAGTCATTCCTGCCCTCCATCCCACCCACACCACTCCCCCTTGATCCAGTCTTGACCAGCGGGGACTTGGGATTTTACCAGCACAGTCACCAGGGTACCCAGGGAGAGCAGCCCAGAAAATCCCAGGGGATCCCTCTGAGATCCCTCCTGGCTGCCTTTGGCCTGGACAGGAGGAGCCCCAGGAAGCTATCTGCCCACACCCTCCTCAGACCCACACTGCAGACCCGGCTCACGGCGCTCTGTGTCTCTAAAGGCCAGAGCCTGGTGTGGTTTGAGGGGCTCTGAGAAGGAGGCTGCCTGAAGTGCGAGGCCACGGTGTGAGCATGGAGTGCATCTGCCTGTGTTGTTCCCTAGTGAGTGTCCACGTGTGTTTCCTCTGTTCCTCTTCAGCAGCCCCCTCAGAACCTGGGCTGGTCATGGTGACCAGCAGGTGGCTTGGGGAAGGGTGGGGCCTGGTAGGGAGAAAGGAGGCCAGGTTGCTGGGTCAGCTCTCCCTAGAGAGTGGGAGCAGGGAGAGACGGCCACCGTAAACCAGTGCTCTCCCTTGCGCCGTGCAGAGTCGTCATCTCCCGGCCACTCTTGCATCTGGGAAGACCGTAAGACTGGTTCTCATGGCAGGAATGTGAGCTATCGCATCCTGGCCAAGGTGGTTAAGAGAGTTGCCTTCTCTATTTCTTCCCTGTCTGCCTGCAGGATGCAGAGAACCCCGAGGCCCTGAGGGAGGGCGGAGCATTGATGCAAGGAGCCTGGATCCCTGGATTACCACACAGAAGGCCCCCTGCTGGCCAGGAACATCCACCTTGAATGGTTATGATCGAGAATTAAAGTCTGTTGTGCTCAGCTATTGACATTTTGGGATTTATTCGTTTCATCAACAAACATTATCCTAATTCAGTTGCCTTAGAGGAGCAAGATTGCAAAGAAAAAAATGAGCTTGACACCCCAGATCTGCCTCCCTAGACCCCATTTAGAACTTAGAACATGATCTGAGCCCACCCCCTCAGTCTTACCCATTGGTCCGGCTCCAGTTGGGGGGAATGCTTTGAGTTCAAAAACTGAGAGCAGTACTGTCCATTTCTCACTCATCTGGCTCTGCATCATCAAGCCGGCCTCTCTCAAGCCCCACCTATCCCAGGCCCTCCAATTTGGCATCCTGACTGGACCCTCTCTGGATTCCAACCTCTGGCATTGTGTCCTGGCTAGTACAAGGTCTCTCCACTCACCTTGGACCCTCCCCAGGGTCACAGTTCCTACACTTACTTGGTGCCCTCACTCTGGCCCCTTCCTTCCTGAGAGGCTGCTATGAAAGTCCAGAGGCCAGATCAGGCCCATGATGTCTACAGCAGGCTCGCAGTACGGCGAATGCCTCTGTGCTAAGGGCTTTCTGTGCCTCGACCTAATCAATATTCACAACAACCCTGTGAGGTAGGTAGACACCTAGATCACCATCCTGATTCTGCACTAGGGTGTTACAATTCTCATTTTACAGATGAGAAAACCAAGGCATGAAGTGGTAAGTCACTCATTCTAGGGTACGTAGCTCATCCATGGTAGAGCCAGGCCTAGAATCCAAGTCATCTAGACTCCGGAGCCCACACTCTGACATCACCAAAGGCCAAACTAAGCCCCCTGGGTTGGTAATGTGAGGTGGCCCTGGGACATTCTATGGAGTCTTCCTAGAGAAGATGGAGTTTGGGGTCAAGTCACACAAGCTCACTGCGCCTGGTTGTCCTTCCAAGGTTCTGCCAGTTGCTAAGGTGTGTGTGTGTGTATGTGTGTAAAATCTACATAGGCTTGGACATGGAAATACAACAAGAAGGGCCTTAGAGCAGTGCTAGCCAATAGAAATAAGACACAAGCCACAGGTGCAAGCCATGTGTATCATTTAAAACTTTCTAATTGCTACATTATAAACATGAAATTAACTTTAATAAATTATTTTATCCACTATAGAATATTGTCATTTCAATATGTAATCAGCGTGGAAAATTATGAATGCGATCTCTTGCACTCTTCTGTGCTAAGCCTTCAAAGTCCAGTTTGTATTCACCATGAAGAACACATCTCAGCTCAGTGTAGCTACATCTCAAGCGGTCAAGAGCCGCAAGTGGCTGGTGGCCGCTGTCTCGGACAGCACAGCTCTGGAGAGGGTCTGGGCTTGGGAGGTCAAGCTGACCCTAGGAACAAGGCTCTAGGACATGGTGGGCTTCCCAGGCCCTGAAGGGCACACATGCTTTGGCCCAGCTTAGCAGAGAGCTACACGAGTCTGGAAGTAGCACGCAAGGCAGTAACTCCTGCAAAAACACAAACCTCTATGTGTTAGGATTCAGGGAAAGCAGCGGATTTTTTTTTTTTTTTTTGCGGTACGCGGGCCTCTCACTGTTGTGGCCTCTCCCATTGTGGAGCACAGGCTCCGGACGCGCAGGCTCAGCGGCCATGGCTCACGGGCCCAGCCGCTCCGCGGCATGTGGGATCTTCCTGGACCGGGGCACGAACCCGTGTCCCCTGCATCGGCAGGTGGACTCTCAACCACTGCGCCACCAGGGAAGCCCTCGGATGGTTTTAATTTGCTGCAAAATCGGCATGTGTTTGTACTGTCCTATTTACAGTAGGCCCTCTAAAGAGGCTTGTAAACAACTCAAGGAGCGTCAAGGAGTCCAGCACCCCATGCAGCTGTTCTGCGTTCCCTGACTACCCCAGATCCCCGCCTTACAAGCAAGTGCAGATTAAACCCAGAATGTTTTCACGACCAAGGAGTATGGTCTATGAAATGTGAAGGGAAAGAAATCTGAGCGAAAAGCCAGGTTGGGAAATTGTTGCCAGCTGTGGTATGTGGGAGCCAGGGATGGGGATGGGACCCCAAAAGGAAGCCCTGAGTCCCCCCACCACCCCGTATCATCTGGGGTCTCTGTCTAACCCTGGAGGTATCACCCAAGAGAGAAGTTTCAAAAACTCAAGTTAGCCTGCAGAATGAGTGTGAAATTATCTGTCAGAATCAGTGGTGGCCTGGCCTGGGACTTGGGTGCTCATACAGGTTCCCTCACTTACAAGGGCCCGTGCCCAGAAGGGCCCCATGTTTGGTTTAATGCTCTGCTGTCGCCATCTCGAAATTCTTATTAGTTTTGGAACCAGGCTATTTTCATTTTGCACTGGGCCCACAAATTATGGAGCTGATCCTGAATGGAGGCTGCTGCAGGAAACAAGAAGTCCCTTCTGCCTGGGGTCCCCTGCTGGGGAGGGGCTCAGCATTCTTGTGACCTTTCCAGGGACCGGTCCCCTGGTCCAGCCCCTTCAACTGTGCATAGAGAGACCATCTGGAGGAAAGGCAGAGCCGGCCTGACAAGGGCTGCCTAAGACCGCCCTGGAGAACAGCACCAGGATGTTGTGTATTTTCCAAAGTTCGATTCACAATGGTCTCTTTTCATTTAAAGAAAATACCGCAAACATTTCCTAGCAAAGGTTAAGTCTTTACACTTAAAAAAAAAATGTTTTTTAACCTGCCAAGGAATGTGCTTTTTTAAGCTTGCTTCCTGCCTTTCCTGAAGTTGAGGTTCCCTCCCTCTCACAGGGGGAGAGCCCAGGGGTCCTATGAGAGCAGTGAACGGCCGAGCAGTCACTGCCCCTAAAAGCAGGTCAGGGAAGGGGCAGAGGGCAGAGGCACTGGGAGCCAGTGTTGGGTGGCCATCCCCTGATTTACCCAGAGCCAGCCAATCAGGACAGGAGCCCCTGATGACCAAAGTCCATCAAAGTCTCTTACTGTAGAATCTGTAGGATCTGTATTAAAGTCTCCTTTCTCATTGTTGACATTAGTTTCTCTCTCTCTCTCCCTGATTAATTTGAGCAAAGCCTTATTAATTTTACTGGTCTTTTCATAAGATCAACTTTGTGGATTCTTTCTATTGTTTGCTTGTTTTAAATTTCATTAATTTATGCTCACATCTTCATTATTTCTATCATCCTACTTTCTTTGGATTTAGTTTGCTTTGGGTGTAGTTTATTTTTCTAACTTCTTGAGCTGGATATTTAAATCATTGATCTTTAGGGGCTTCCCTGGTGGTGCAGTGGTTAAGAATCCGCCTGCCAATGCAGGAGACACGGGTTCGAGCCTTGGTCCGGGAAGATCCCACATGCCGTAGAGCAACTAAGTCTGTGCGCCACAACTGCTGAGCCTGCGCTCTAGAGCCCGTGCGCCACAACCACTGAAGCCCGCGCGCCTAGAGCCTGTGCTCCACAACAAGAGAAGCCACCGCAATGAGAAGCCCATGCACCCCAACGAAGAGTAGTCCTCGCTCGCGGCAACTAGAGAAAGCCGTGCACAGCAACAAATACCCAACGCAGCCAAAAATAAATTTATAATAAATAAATTTATAATAAGTAAATAAATAAATAATTGATTTTTCAGCCTTACTTTTCTACTATAAGCATTTGAGGCTATACATCTTCGAAGTCTGGCTTTAACTACATCCTTCATGTTTTGCAATGTAGTCTTTTTATCAGCATTCAGTTCAAAGTTCTTTCTAATTTCTATTGTGTTTTCTTCTTTAACCATCAGTTATATAAAAAAAAATATTGTTTAATTTCCAAACATTTGAGGATTTTCTAATTGTCTTTTCTGTTGCTGGTTTTTAAGCTTAATTCCAGTGTAGTCAGTGAGTATATTCATTTCAGTCGTTTGAAGCTTGTTGAGATGTGCTTTATGGCCTCACATAGGGTCAATTTTTGTAAATATTCCATCTGCACTTGCAAAAAATGTATATTTGAAGTTGTTGGAAACTATGTTCTACATATATCAATTAATTCAAGTTTGTTAATCATCTTGTTCAAATCTATATCCTTACTGGGTACTTTTTCTGCTTGATTATACACCTCTCACTGAAGGAGGTATACAAAGTCTCCCACATATATGACTGTGGATTTTCTATTTCTCCTCTTAGTTCTGTCATTTTTGCTTTGTTTACTTTGAGGTAATATTATTAGATTCATACAACTTTACAATTGTTTTAGCTTTCTGGTTAATTGAACCTTGTATTATTGTGAAGTATCACTAACTCTAGCAGTGGTTTTTTGTCTTAAAATCTATTTCATTTGATATAACTACAGCTACCCCAACTCTCTTTGTACAGTGTATTTTATCATTTTTTTCTTCCAATCTTTCTGTATACTTATATTTAAAACCTATCTCTTGTAAGCAGGATATATTTTGTTTTGTTTTGTCATTTGCTCTGACAATTACACATTTTAAGTGGAGTATTTAATCCTTCTATGTTTATTTTAATTACTGTTATATTGGGCTTTAATCTACCATCTTATTTGCTTTATACTCATCCTGCCTGTTGTGACCCTTTCTTGCCTCCTTTTGAATTGATTCAATGTTTTTATAGTGCCATTTGACTCACTCTTTTGAGAGTAATACACTTTGCTATTTTTGCTATTTTTTTTTTAATGTGATATGGTTGCAACATCTGTCTTTGACTAATCAAAGTCTGCTACAAATAAGTATGCCTACCACTTCTTGGACAATGCAAGGACCTCAGAGTGCTTTAACTCTACCACCATCCTCCAACAGATGCTATCATCATATGTTATTTCAGATATTTTAATTCACCATACATTTAAAACCCCACAAGATATCATCATTGTTGTAACTATAGTCAATATTCATTTACATTCACACATGTATTTACCTTTTCTATTGTTCTTCCTTCCTTCCTGCATCTCCCAGATTACATTTGAGTTTATTTTCCATCTGCCTAAAGAACACCCTTTAGTATTTCCTTTGGTGTGGGTCAGCTGGTGATGAGATTTAGCAAGTGTTGTTCTTCTAAAAGTATATTTACTTCCTCTATATTTTGGAAGGATCTCTGTGCTTCCATAGACTTCCACTTGGTAGTTATTCTCTTTCAGGGCTTTGAAGGTATTACAGTATTAGCTTTTGGCTTCCATTGTTTCACTTGAGAAGTCAATTGTCAGTCTTCTGTGTCTTTTCTCTCTGCCTGCTTTTAAGATTGTATCTTTGTTGTTTGCTCTTCAGCATACAGTCAATGTCCCTGGAAGGGGTGAGAAGAAATCTGGGGGGTGGGTAGGAAGGGGTGCTTCTGTGACCTCAGATCCTTCATACAGGCCAAGGGAAGCCCTAAGATATAGTCACCACATACCTGGAGGCCCTAGGATGGTGGCCCCCAGAACTTGGGTCTTCCCCAAGGAGGGTCTTGGGTCTGATCACTGAAGAGCAGGATAATAACTCCAGGGTTGTGTAGAAGAGGATGGAAAAAAAGGAGAGAGTAGGGGAGGGAAGATGCTACCTGAGCCATTTTAAACCAACCACAGTGTTGAGTGAGGACCTTGACACCTAAACCCCACAGACAATGAATGAAGTCACATCACAACACTAGAAATTCAGTCCCATGAGGGCAGTGATTTTTAGCCCTCAAACAAAACCCCCAGGACTTCCCTCGTGGTGCAGTGGCTAAGAATCCGTCTGCCAATGCAGGGGACATGGGTTTGATCCCTGGTCTGGGAAGATCCCACATGCCCCGGAGCAACTAAGCCCGTGCGCCACAACTACTGAGCCTGTGCGCCACAACTACTTAAGCCCGCAAGCCTAGAGCCCGTGCTCTGCAACAAGAGAAGCCACCGCAATGAGAAGCCCACGCACCACAATCAAGAGTAGCCCCTGCTCACCGCAACTACAGAAAGTCTGTGTGCAGCAACAAAGATCCAATGCATCCAAAAATAAATAAATATCTTAAACAATTTTTTAACTAAAATAAAATAAAAAGATGTATCAAAAATAATGTAAAAAAAAAAAAAACCCCTAACTACACGATCAGACTTCGTGGATCCTCCCTGGTAACCCCCTACCCAGCCCTTATAACACACATTAGGAGAGAAGCCTGTAGCCTCTAATTTCACCTCATGCCTGGCCTTTGGGTGAGTATGTTGCAGTAACACGTGTGGGTATGTATACAGATAGCTAATAGTGACTAGCCATATAATAATTAGTTTAGAGAATGTTTTCATTGTAAAGGAGAGGAAAACTCTTTGATACAATATTCAGAAGCTGTGCCTTTCCTGCCGTGTCAAATCCCAAGGCTGCCAGTAGAACGACACCAACCACAGCAGTGACAGATAAAAGGCTCTTAGCACAGCCAGCTTCTTTAGCAGAATGTACACTGGCTGAGAGTCCCACCCATTATTTCCAGTCTCCAGACAAGCCTGTGCTCTAGCAAACAGCAAAGAAATAGAGCTATGAAACCATGCCTACTAAACAATGTATTCTAAGTCTAACCTTGGGAAATTAGAGAAACTAAGAGTTCCTAGGCTGCAGACCCTAAGAAGAAAGGGAGCAGCTGGTATGGAACCACATGAGACTGAAAATGGTTTGGAACAAGAGGAGGACCAGAAGAAAGATACTGTCTGAAACCTGGGCTAGAACAGGGACTGGAACATTCCTTCCTCAATCCCTCATTGGGGAGGAATTGGAAATTAACATCAGACACATACCCTTGTATTGTCTGAGATTGCAGTGCCTAACTGTTTAGGAAAACATATATAGTTTATCTGTACTATAGGTTAGGTTTTCTCAACAAGTCCCTTCTGCTACCGTTACTAAGTTGTGCGTAAAGACCCCCTTTCCTCCAGACATGGTTTAGGAGACACAGGTGGGCCTGCCTAACCATCTCAGATGAAGACCCTAGGTCTGGAGTGGGAAGCCATGTCAGCAGCCACCAGCTCAGGGCAGAGGGCCAGGACCCAGCCCGCTCCCATCTGGGGTCCCCGGGCTATGCCACACAACATGTGGGCCATAGGTTTTGTTTCTTCTCTTTAACTGGTCTTGCCTTGTTTCCAGAAAAAGATAAACACACCCTGAAAACTCTTCTGCTGATCATTAAAGGGGAAAAAAGAGACTCAAAGGATCCTGATCTCCATCTTGCAAATGGCCAGAAAGGTGTCAGTTGAAATGAATAATTATTTCTGGTTTAGAGGAGAGGCTACGTTTCTCTGGCTTGTCCAGGCAGTTCCGGTGCTCTCAGGCCATGATAGCCTGGCCTGGAAAAGCTGGACTCTTCTCCCTGCCCTGTGTCCCGAGGAAGATCAGGGTCCCACACCTCAGAGTACTACCAGTGTTGACTTCTAAACGCATGACAGATGCCATCCAGACCTCTCCTGGTGGCCCTTGCAGGGCAGTGAGGACTCTGAAAGGCCCCCAGCCAAACCCCGGCCTCTGGCAACATCCTCTCCTCTTGGCCCCAAAGAGCAGAAGGGCAGCCGAGGGGAAGCAGAAACGAACCGTGGGTTTTTCTGCAACTGCTTTGATTTTTTGTTTTTCCAAGAAGAAAACACTCAGCCCCGATCCCAGGGGAAGCAGGGAGGACAGAAGTGACGGCTATTTCTGAGCCTTCTACCTCCCCCAAAGGAAGGGTGGGAACAGTGCAAAGAGTCCAGCCCTGGCTTCCTGGAATCAAGCATGTGGGCAGCCTGTTGCAGTTTGCAACTATGCTTCAATCACTTTATCTCCTTTGGGGCACTCGCAGTAACCCTGGTAGGTGAGAGTGGAAAGGAGTTGTTATCCCCACTTGACTAGTGAGGAAATCAAGGCTCTGGGGTGGTAACTAACTTCTGAGAAATAGATGAAGTTCGAATCCAAAAGCAGGTCCTCTGCTTGCAAAGCTCCTGCCTCATCCACCACCTGAGTGTGCCTCTCTGGTCTTTGCCCCTTCCACACCCCTGTGCCCAGGCCCTGAAGGCCAGCATCCCGGAAAAGACCTCACTTAGAGAGAAAAGAATCAATTCCCTGCTCCAGCCCTGCCGCCATCTGGCTGTGCAGCCTTGGACATAACCCTGAGCCCCCTGGGTCCCAGTTCCTTCATCTGCAAGTGGTGCTAACAGTCCTCTCCTTGCCCACCTCTATCAAGTGATGGGAGGATTACATAACGTACCTATGTGAAATGGCTTTGCAAATTCTAGCATATTCTACCAATATGGGGCTGATGAGTATAACCTTCGTGATAGGAAAGAGCAGAAAGTCTCCCAGCCTCAAATTATCTCCCTCTCCTCCCTTAATGGGCAATCCAGCTTCCAGTGAGTCTCTCCTCTTATTAAAGGGCAGATCCGCCTGGGAAGGCACACACTGCTCACCATTACCAGTCACGAGTTTCGCGGAGTAGCTGAGTTTATCAGCCATCCAGGGCTCCGGGGAAAGCTACAGCAGATGGTGTCCAGTGCCTACCTTGGTAAAAACCACATGGGAGATGGTCACAATGGTGTCTCCAGGCCTGGGGGGCTTTTTTTCAGTTCTGCACACTGTGGGTTCTGAGAAAGGGGCGGGCTGAGAATAGGAAAGATCTCACCTCCTCCTCAAATCCCCACCCCACTCACATACCCCGCGCAGAGATGCCCAGGCCTCAGCCGGGGCAGGAAGTGTTCCTGGGACCAGGGCCCTCCTCCCTGACCACCCAGCCTCCAACAGAGACACCCTATGGGGGCAGGGCAGTGTGTGACCCCTCAGACCCACCCTTCCACAGGAGCCCAGCTGGGAGCAAGGAGACTCAGCTTATCCCCCCAGGTGCTCCCATTCCTGTCCTCCACCTGCCCAGGGACACAAGCCAGACGGACTCATCCCTGTGCCCAATCTGGGCTGCACCGTTTTCTGCTGCAACTGTAGGGGTGGCCCAGGCCTGCTAGAGACAGAAGCAGCAGAGGGCAGGGCTGGACTCCCACCTGGGTCACTCCCCCCACCCCTTTCTGTGCCCCCGTCCCACCTCCAGGAACCTCTCCTCGCTTCCCAAAGTCCCCAGTGCCTTCCTGCAGCCCTGGCTCTAGTGATCACAAGGGACTCATTATACCGAGGTCTTCTCAGCTTAATGTGGGACCTTCCCGACATCGATGTTCAGCCAAAAGGGGTGGGGTTCTAATGGTGGGATTTCAGGCATCTTGAAAGCGGGGTGCGATGAAGTGATGGGAAAGAGGCCTTCCCACTCCCTGCACGTCCACTGGGTGTGACAACCTGCACCTGTTGTAAAATCAGCCCAGCCTGGTGGCCCCAGCACCCCAGAACGGAGTGTTCTGCAGCCTATAAATGAACAAAACGTGGCCGAGCAGGAATGTGCCCGAAGGGTTGGGGGAGGGGGTGCTCCAGCTCCTTTACATGTAGGGTGGATGCGGGCACCTTGTCAGATGGCACCTCACTAATTCACAGCTCCTTCACCCAGGATCATCCACTGAGACCCCACCGAGCCCCACCCATCTGAAAGAGAAAGAAATAAAGAAGGCAAGCGTGAGGAAACCACTTTATAGCTCTTTAATAACTGTTTTGCTAGGTTCTGTTTATTCTGTTCAAAGTATGTTATAAAAATATTCTGTAATTAAGGGAAGAAAAAAAAAACAGGAAAGACCTTTTAAAAACAGGTTTGAGGTAAAGAACAGGTTGATGCTATCAGCTTGGGGAAAACACCTCCTGCAGAGACATCCATGAGTGTCTGTGTGCGCTCACTGGCACAGGGCCGGGGATGGTGAGGCCAAAGGGACACAGAGCCCCGGGTCTGCTTCAGTGCTGGAGCAGGAAGACAGAGTGGCTCACACCAAGGTCAACCTACAACACACAGCTTTTCCCCCTGGGGATCTGGTCTTCACAAGCACTTCACCCCACAGCTCATCCAGCCCTGCAAACGGAGCCTGGGTCAGTGACCCAAGCTGTCCTTTCAGCCTCTGCAGGAAACCCTCGGTCTTTCAGCTCACACCACTCTCTTCAAGATGTCTGGGGATTCAGGGCGAGGGGAGGGGACTACTGATGTGAATTTGTGTTGATGGAAAAGCAGCCTAGTCCTGTGGTGGATTCTATTCTTATCTTCAACTCCTCTCTCTCCCTTCCTGAAACAGGGTGATACATCCCTGCTCGTGGCCATGGGACTTGCAGTGACTTCTATGGGAGGACCATCCTTTCCCACCCCACTGATATGGCCACCGTGTGACTTGCCTTGGCCAGTGGCACATGAGTGCAGATGACATGTGCCATGTCCAAGCAGATGTGTTAAGAAACCAGTGTTGGTTTCCACCAGCCTCTTACTCTTTTCCCCTGCCCTGAGAAGGGCATGTCCCACATTGGGGTCCCAGACTAAGAAGACATGTGGGGCAGAGCCCAGCCAACTGCAGCCATTAACAAGTAATATGAATGCAAAATAAAATGCTATGTTTTAAGACGTGGAGATGCAGGCTGTTTGTTACTGAGGCCTTACCTAGCCATAGCTGACTGATACAAGCCTTGTCTTCCTCCAAATCCTCCAAAGTAGTATCTCTGGTCCACTTGCCTGAATTCCATGGCCAGAGAATCCCACTCTGCTTTCTTTGTCTCGGGTAGGGTCCTCACCTCACCCATGATCCCCTAAGGTCCAACTGTGACTCTCATCTGATGCCCAGCACAGGTGGTCTGCCCTGTGACCCTCAGCTATAGGGCACTTTACTCTTGTTGCCACAGACCCTCTGGTAAGCTTCCCAGTCACACCCTCAGCTAATTTCCAGGCTCCTTTGGGCTCGCATGGACACTTCCAGAGCCTATGCACACAGCACAGACACAAAGGCAGCTGGAGAAAGCCCTACCTCTGCCTAACCACACTGTGCCTCCACATTTACTCTGATGTGGCCACCCACAGCTTGGTGCAGCGGGAAGACCTCCTTTAACACCCCATGAGGCAGAGTAATGCCCCTCTACCCTCAGCATCCCCTAAACCAGACCTGAATAGGGCCAGGGTAGAAGAAAGCAGAGCACACACTTCTCACCCCCTGCCACACTCTTACAAAGATTCCTCCATAATCCCTGGGCTTGGAAGGAGGGGCCCTCCACTTCCTCTTTGTCCTCACCTGAGCCTTCCCCACCTGGGGAGAGGTAAACTCTGTTATCTAACCCACCAAGCCTGACCTGAACATGCTAAAGAAGGATCTGTTAGCCATCCCTCTATTTCCACAAAGCCCGGATTTCCACCCCATTGTTTCAATAATGACGTCAAGAAAGTCAGTTTGAGCCCCCAAGATGACCGTTTCTCCCACCCCTTCCCTGTGGCAATGTCTGATGGCTCATCTTCTGAAGTGAAAGATGCAAGAAAATATGACTGAAAGGGTGATACTTAAAAGAAATCAGTTTTTGTACTATGTGTTTTAACCCAAAAAAAAAAATTTTTTTTAAGAAATCAGTAAAAACTCAATATATTTTGCCAATTACGTTTCCCCCTTACATCACCTAGACCCACTTGCAGAGGAGATAAGAAGTAAGGTCAGTACCTAAATATCCACTTCTCTTAAATGTTACTTCTTGTGGTATTCCTGTTTTCTCCTTCTTTGGGATTCTTAGAGCTATCACTATCTACATTCTTCTGAGGAAGTGTCCACTGCATAGACACTTCACCACCAGCCAGCCTGCTGGGTTAGCACTTAAGAGTGGCCCTATCCATCTCATGTGACTCTCCGGCCCCAGACCCCAATAAAATCCCCTAGAGTCTCCTTGCCACAGACACAAGAGACTTGACATATACACTAATATGCTCGGTGTCATTCAGGAATTGGGTTGGCTGCATAGAACAGAAAACCCAAATAACAGTGGCTTAAACAAAATAGGGCTCATTTTTCTCTCACATAATGAGAAGATCAAAGGTTGGAAATTCAGGACAGTCTAGCATCCCCACGATGTTGTCCAGGTCCCAGGCTCATTCCAGCTTTCTCCTCTGCTACAGTAGGGTATGACTTTTACAATAATGATTACAAAATAGTTGCTGGAGTCACTACCATCACACCCACCCTCCAGGCAAGAGGGAGGGTCAAGGGCTCTTGTGTGCACACTGACTGAATGTCCCCCACCTTTAAAGGAGCTTTCATGGAAGCCCAATCCAACTTCTGCTTCTATCTCATTGTTCAGCACTGCATACATGGCTACCCCTAGCTTCAAATGACGCTGAAAAATGTAGTATTTTTGCTGGGCTAATTGCCAACTCCCCAAAGAGTCCAGATGCTATATAGTAAGGAAGAAGAGGAAAGGGGAGAGTTGGTCAGGAACTGGCAGCCCCTGTCACTCATTCCTAATACCAATGTTCCATTGACAGCTCCTGAGGCTGGCATATCATTTGTATCTCCTTTCTGCCCCATTAGATGATAAACCTCTTTGCAAACAGAGACTAAATGTTATTCTTTTTTGGTACTGTCCCTTCCCCCACTCCAACCTTTCAATCCTATTGTCCCAGCTCAATAAATGCAAATTTTTGAAAAGAAAAAGAAATGACTCACTATTAACTATATACACCTTGTGGCATTTCCCATTACTTACTTGAATCACTCACTCTTCTTTCGTCATTTTACATTTCCTAAGTGTATGTAGTAACTCCTTAACTCAGTTGTAAACTCCTAAGAGTCGGGAAGTGCCCCAACCCATTGACCTTCGTGCCAGGAGTGCTTTCAAGGACTGTGAGACTATAGGACCAGGGTTTTAGTGGTTATCAGTAACCACAACAATAGTAATTTGATCTCTTTGTGATGCTTCAGAGTTTACACAAGCTACTTCGGCCTCATTATCTCATAGGTCTGTCTTTTACATAACTCTTTTAAGTGAGTAGGGTTGCTGTAATTATGCCTTCTTTACAGATGATGAAACGGAGGCTAAGTGAAGGTACACGACTTGCCCAAGAGCATGCAGTGAGTATTTAGTCTAGAACTTAAGTGGAGGTCTTTTGACTTCAAGTCTGGCGCTCTTTCATCCAACTTTTGGCCTTAATTCCCTCCCTTTCAAAATGAAGAAATTAATTTAGGTGATTTCTCATACACTGTTGTCCAATAGAAATAGAATGTGTGCCACATATGTAATTTTACACTTTCTAGTATTTTTTTTAAAGTAAAAAGCAATGGGGACTTCCCTGGTTGTCCAGTGGTTAAGACTCTATGCTTCCACTGCAGGGAGCACGGGTTCAATCCCTGGTTGGGGAACTAAGATCCTGCATGCTGCAAGGCACGGCCAAAAAAAAAAAAGTAAAAAGAAACGATGGAATTAATTTTAATAATAAAATTTTAATCCCAAATATTATAATTTCAATATGAAATCATGATAAAATTATTAACTAGATATTTTACCTGTTTTTTTTTTTTAATCTTTGAAATTCAGTGTGTTTATTATACTTTCAGCACATCTCAGTTTAGACTAAGCACATTTCAGGTGCTCAAAAGCCACACATGTCCAGTGGCCACCGTGTTGCAAAGTTCAGCTTTAATGTTTGAAGGGTAAATTTAAGCTCTGAAATTTCATTACCAATAACTTTATAATTATTTTCTATACATTCTTGCAATAAAGAACTGTGTCTCCAGCAAACATGGAGCGGGGTGGGGGTGGTGGTGGTGGAGAACCTCTCTGCTTAGATCCATCACAAAGCACCACTGCCATCTGGTGGCAGCCTCCTGAATTGCAAGCAAATTCCCCAAGATGACGAAATAGTTAATTCAGGTCCTAGGAGTGTGCTTTTCAAAGCATGTTCTATTGACCAAATATGATTTACCATGGAAGTTTCTTAAAAATGCACATTGCTGGACCCCACTAACTCAGAATCTCCAGGACAGATCCCAAACACCATATGCATACTGAAATTTGAGAATCATTGATCTAAAGAACATGCCTACTTAATGCAACCATAGAAAATTCAGTGGCAACAAATGTCAGAGGGGGAGCTCATTTTTCCATGATGCTGCTCTTATATTTTGAAGACCACTGCTTTCCCTTTGTAGTCTGCTGGGTTCTAAGGAGTTGTGTTGTTGTTTCTAAACAGAAAAAACACCCTACCCACCCAACACACACAGAAAGTTGGTAAGAATCCATAATCTAATCACGTTAAAAAGACTTAAGGAAAGAGGTTTATATACCACCCCCCCTCATGCAACCCTGTGTGTATATATATATATATATATATATATATATATATGTATATATATATATATATATATATATCTCAAGGCTGCACACAAGCCAGCCTCTGCCTCTCCTCCTGCCCCTGCTCCACTCACATCCTGTGATCCAGCTCAAGGGCCTCCCCTGCCTGAGACTTTGCAAATGCTGTTCCCTCTATCTGGAACAGCATTTCCACATCCCCCAGTCTCAATGACAACTCACCCCTCAGGATGCAGCCTGGGTGGGCATCACTTACTGAGAAGCCCCCAAGCCCTGGGCTAGGTGCCCCCCACTTTTCCTCCCAAAGTTTCCTGCACAGTCATTGTCTGTGTTTGACTTCCCCACAGAACTGTCAGCTCCTAGAGGGTGAGGGCGTGTCTCTTTTCTCTGTATCTCTACAACTAGCAGAAACTAGCAAAAACTCTGCCACAAAGCAGCATTTAAAAATATTTGCCAAGTAAATAAATGTTTTCTATGGCAACAAGCAGTTAGTCTGATTTTTAAAATAATAACCATGATGCTAATGTATCTGGAAGGGACTAACAAGGTGGCCCTCCCTCAGTAAATGCATTTCACAGGCATCTTCTGAAGGCATCATGGTGATCAGTGACCACAGTGGGCCTTGGGGCCTGTAACTAACTGAGCAGGAGACTCTGTTTGGGGGGGTGGAGGTGGACACCCATGAGGCAGTGAGACAGGGAGGGGCGCAGGGAGAGGGCAAGAACAGAGTAACCTGGGAATGTCCTCACCACCTCCCAGGAAGGGAGCCATTTCCCCAGAGGACAGAGGCCTGTCACATCTCGCCCAGTTAATCTGACAGAAGCCAGCTGCAGCGCTGGCTGGGCCTGCCCCTGCAAAGGCGTGCTCAGGCTGGGAACCACAGACCGCTGTCTGCCCCCAGGGACAGGGGCACAGAGGGAGGGTAATTGACTTGTCTCCCAAATTTATTTATTAATTCCTAGCTGCACCATTTGATGCGGTTTCCAAGAGGCATGCCGTTGAAATCTGCCCCCTCCCTCTGCCTCCCCACCCCCTCCTCCCGAACCTCACTAAGCTTGTGATGCATCGTCCCGCAGGCAGGTGGGTGAGGCTCAAAGCCAGCCCCACAGGGAAGACTGCGTGCAGGCAGGGGGCTGGAAAGGGTGTCCACTGTGCAGACGGGCTCACAGCCCCCAGCTCAGGCTTATGAGCAGGTCTGAGAAGCTGGTGGGACAGCATGCTCAGGAGGCCTGGGTGGGACGAGGCAGGGTACACATCGGGACAAGTCTTACTTTTCTGCTTCAACTTCCCAGCTACGAAAAGGAGAAAACGGGGACTGCTGACGGCCCTTCATAAGGCTGTGCCAGAAGATCGAATGTGACAAGAACAGGAAGGTGCTGTGACAAGTATAGGGCACCCACAGCCGACAGGAACTCAAACGTGGTGGGCATTCCGAATGGACAATGGTGTGGCTCTCCAAGAGCCGGGTTGAAGCCACTACGATGTTCTACTTTATGCTTTCTCAATTTTCCATGTTTCCAACAATTAGTATAAATGAGTTTTATGACCAGGGAAACACCAGAATAAACAAAAGATGGGAAGTTTGTGGACCAGAGAGGGAGCATGTGCCTAAACTTGCATCCTGTAGGAGGCAAGCCCTTGGGGCTGAATCCCAACAAGCAGGGTGGTTACAGGGTGGAGGGAGAAAGGGGGTCCTCCCTCCACTCTGTTGAGCCGGGTAGGAGCTCCCACGTGGAGGGAGAGGGTACAGACTTCAGGGTAAGGGGCAGGGTTGCTTTCTTAGGTAAATGTAGCCACAGACCCCAGCCGGAGGTAACAGGAGTCAGGCCCCACAATTCTCCATTATTAACCCACCTTCAGCCTTTGCAGGATCAGTACAGGCGCCCTCGATTTAGCTGGTATGCTGGGAGCCATGCGGCTCCCAATTCCCCAGACCCTCTCCGAGGAGAGACTCCACCCCCTTCCAAGATGGAGGACGGAGTGACAGCGGAAGACAAGGGGAGTTGACTGCAGGGGTCAGGTGGCCTTGATGCTCTTCACACACACACATGCCCTGGCGCTAGCACCCTAGGAGTGTGTGTGTGTGTGTGTGTGTGTGTGTGTGTGTGTGCGCGTGCACGCGCGCGCTGCCCGAGTAGGGTTATGAGCTGGGGATGCAGGCTGGGTCCAGTACACCCTGGTCCCGAGGAGGCAGGAAGGGCTGCTCCAGAGCACAGAGGCCCATCCGAGGCCTCAGGCCAGCTGCCCTGACCCCTCACCAGAGCCTGGGGCTCCCCTGCTCACCCCCGTCGACCCTCTGGAGAAGAAGCTAATGAGGAAAAAAACGTTCAAAGGTCTCAAAGTGGGCAGCAAGCCAGGGGCCTGGCAATCCTCAAACTGACAAGACATAGACACACATGCCAAGATGCCTGCCCTTGGAGATTCCAGGAGAACCGGCCCAAATCCTGTCACTCATACCTGCCCAATACAGTTCTGCCTCTCGGCACTGGCTTCCACTGAAAAGTTCAGCAGGCAGATAGCATCCCTGCCAACGTTCTCAGCCCCACTTCCACACGGACAGGCTGAAGCCCGGGATCCATCCCTTTCCTTTACTCCCCCAGCAGAAACTCACTCACACAAGGCCAGTGCATATGGAGCGAACCCCACTGAAGGTCGGGGTGGTGGAGGGCTTCACGACCCCCTGTAGCTCTGTAAAGGCCTCCCAGCCTTTACATTTTCTAGTCTCATCCCCTCAAGCCCACCTCCATAGAAATGAATTCTTTTCACTTCATTTCACAGACTTTTTTTTTCCCCCTCCATTCCAACCCTGCTCCCTGCTTCTCTTTCCACTGCAAAGACCCCCCCTCCCGCTTGGTGGAACCCTGGGCTGGGCCCCTTCCCCGAGGCCCTGCCCCTCAGCTCCATGGAAACATTAGCAGAAGCTCTGAAATCTGTCAGTCGTTTTCTCTCCCTCCTTCCCCCACCCCCTCACACACACCCACATGCTCCGGCCTCTACAAGCCACTCCTAGAAAGGAAGAGTTCCAGTCAACTTCCAGCCTAGGGACACCAAAAAAGTCAGTAGGCAAGTAGGCAAGACAAAGCATATTTTAATGCAATGCTTTTAAAAACCAAAACTAATGCAAAATATCCACGATGGATGAATGAAATACCAGATTTTTCAATAAAGACAGGATCCATATTACTGAATTTTCCTTTTGCCTCAGGCTCCAACACAGGGGAGCCCAGCACTGCGTTGACTGTATGTCGAGATGAGACCATCGCAAACAGAAAGGTACTCCTCAAAGGTGCCAGGAGGATGACAGAACACGCAGCTCAGAGGAGATTTAAGGAGACTCTGCAACCAGCCAGATGATGAGTTTTGCACAGGCTTGAGCGGTCTGTGCAGCAACACCCATGAAGGAAAAGAGCCTCCAAAGCAGCTAGAACCTGAAAAAGCGAGCTACAGACGAGGGCTACACGCTCCAGCTTCCTGGGAAGGGAGAGGCAGAGGGGTAAAGGGACAGACATGAGGCTGAGCAAGGGGACAGGGAGGGAGCGAAGCAGAAAGCAGCGCAGGACCTGAGCCTGCTCAGGCCTGCCTGCATAACTCGGGCTGGGCTGGGCCTAATAAGACACTAAGTGCTCCTGTCAAACACCAGGCCACCTCCATCTCCCCCAGGGCCACCAGGACGCCTCCAGGAAAGAACACCTGGCTCTAGAGACCCCTTTACAGAAGGGGTGGGCACCAGAGGCTGGGCAGGCCATGAGTCCAGGGGACCCTGACCTAGGACCCCACGTGGTAGGCCAGGGCCCAGGAGTATAGGAGCCTCAGGGTCCTGCGTGCACAGGGATCCCATCACCATGCCTGCCAGAGAGGTTCACTTTTCCCAGCTTGGAAAAAAATTCACACCAGCTCATGACTCTGCCTCTTGAAGACTGAACTCATCTTCGTCTCCAGAAGGGAAGCCTGTGTCTGCTCAGCCAGACCACAGAAGAGAGTGGACTCCTGCCCCCATCACCCCTGGACCTTCCCAAGGACAGCTGGGGAGGACAGGCTGACAGTGTTCTCCGGTCAGGGGAATCCAAACACAGCAACAAGACCTGAAGAGCGTCCAAGAGTCACAAAACGTGAAGTAGAGTTAGTTCTGCCACCTTTGACCCCACTCATCCCCAGGCTTCGTCACCCCGAGCACCCACTGCCTCCACTCTGCTCTGCTCTCACAGCCTCCATCCCCACCTACCACGTGACCTGACCATCGGCCAGGTCACACGTGGCCAGAGCACACACGTGTGCAGGCGCACACAGATGCACACACAAACACACAGGTGAGCAAGCACATGGTCTCAGACACAGGCATACATATCACCATATACCCCCACACACAAACATGCACGTATGTACACATATGCACAGACAGGAGTACATGTGTAAGCACAGAGAGACGTGCGCACACAAACACACAAGTAAATGCAGACCTGCACAGACACACACACACACAAGCACACACACACATACACACACACACACACGCACACCACACACCCTGCTGCTGGTGGGCTGGGTGGTCCAGCTACCTCTGATGGGGCCGAATCTCTGGCAAAAAGCCCATCCCTCTTCTCCCTAGAGCAGGTCAGGAAGGGCCAAGACCTGATTTGAAGCATGGCCAGACCATTTTTCACAGCTCATCTTCAAACGGCCTCAGCCCCAAGAGATAGCACACTTTTTAGCAGAGACAAAATAAAAGCGTTCCAATCATCCTGCCCCCGCCTGTGGCCCAGTGTAGGGACACTACGGGGAGGGAGAGAAGGAGTGGACAGGCCAGATGCCACACATCTCTGGGCTTCTGGAACACGGTGGCTGCAGCGGCCCATGTCTGCCCATTGGACAGCAACATGGGAAGGGCCTCGCTGTCCCCTCGGAAAGGTCTGCTCAGCACTTGGGTGCTGTCTGCCTGCCAGTCTTGGAACTGAGAACGCGGGAGGGGGAAGAAGCAGAGGAGAAGTTGGGGGAGGTGCTCATCCTCAATCCCACAGCCCAGCAGGGCCAGCCAGGGGCCAGGGCACCAGGCAAGTAGCTGCAGGGCAGCAGTGACACGTGTAGTACAGGCTCTGATGGTGCAGAGCCAAGCAAACAGCCGCACTCTCAACTGGGGAGTCACACGGGCCTGGGTCCCAATGTCGCTCTGCCGATAACTGGACGTGGGACTTGGGGCACCCACCTGACCTCAGTCTGCGTTTGCACGTTTGTGAAATGAGGGTGATAGTGTCCACCTTCCAGGGTGGCTGTAGGATGGAGCGCGGTGGGCTAGGGGAGAGAGTGCAGTGCAAGCACTGGTTTGAACCGCAGTTTGATTGAGTCAGACCTTTGGCATTTGGGGAGCCAAGACTTAGGAGTTGAAAACAACCTGGAGAGAATGCAGGGGAGTGGTGGTCTCTCTGTCTCTGAGATATGGACCCTAAACGATCCATGCACTTCTCTGGTAGAATCTGAGGTGTCTGAGAAGCTTCACCCCCTCTACTCTCCCCGCCACAAGCCTAGTTCTCAGAAGCCCCCAAGGGTCTCTCGCAGGGGAACCGGGCAGAGAGGAGGACAGGCAAGCCGTGAGGACGCCGTTGTGCTCCTAGCTCACAGAGCTCACCCGAGGGCTGCAGGTCCCCTTCCCTCAGCCCCCAGCCAGCCGCCCTGGCCCCCACTGGCGCCTCTATGACTCTAGGCTTCCCTGACTCCTTTCCCTCTTCCTTCTCTTCTCCCAACCTCCCCTGCAAAGGCCAGCCCCTGAATGGGGATATCGGGGACCAGATGCCCTGTGCTCAAGGCAATGAGATGTGCAACGAGATAGAGCTTTCTAGCAGAGGTGGGTGGGCTCCAGAAGCCCCTGGGGCAGTGAGGAGGATCATGTGGTCATGCCAGCTTTGGCCACCAGGCTCCCAGAAAGTTCCTGGATGGTGAGAACAGGGATAATTCAAGACCACACCTCATATTTCCCTCTATAGATTGGAGAGGCTTTGAAAGTAGATTCTGTCAATGTTAGAAGGAATATGGTCATTACAAGACCAAGAGAAGCCATAGCCACATGACCAGCCCAGTCTAAAAGGTTGCTTATGACCTGCTCCCCCCATCCTTCCACTTATTCCATGAAAGTGTGACAATCACATGACCTGGCTCAGACTCAGTCAATATGGCTAACTGGGCTTCCCCGGTGGCGCAGTGGTTAAGAATCCACCTGCCAATGCAGGGGACACAGGTTCGAGCCCTGGTCTGGGAAGATCCCACATGCCGCAGAGCAACCAAGCCCATGTGCCACAACTACTGAGCCTGCGCTCTAGGGCCTGCGAGGCACAACTACTGAGCCCAAGTGCCACAACTACTGAAGCCCACACGCCTAGAGCCTGTGCTCTGCAACAAGAGAAGCCACCGCAATGAGAAGCCCGCGCACCCCAACGAAGAGTAGCCCCCGCTCGCCGCAACTAGAGAAAGCCCGCACGCAGCAACGAAGACCCAACGCAGCCAAAACTTTTTAAATTAAAAAAAAAAGAGGTGATTAAGTGAAAATGAGGTTCTCAGGGTGAGCCCTAATCCAATCTGACTGGTGTCATATAAGAGGAGATCTGGACACACAGAGGGACACCAGGGGTGCCTGCACAGAGTAAAGGCCGTGGGAAGAGGCCACAAGAGGGATGGCCACCTGCGAGACAAGGAGAGAGGCCTCAAAGGAAACATAACCTGTTGACACCTTGCTCTTGGACTTCTAGCCTCCAGAGCCATGAAAAAATACATTTCTGTTGTTTAAGCCACCCGGTCAGTGGTATTTTGTTACGGCAACCTGAGCTAATACACCCCCTTCCTTAGTTACTGTAACCAAGCCATTGCCTCATCCCCAAGATAGAATCAGGGCTTCCCTCAAAATAAACCCCTTGGGCTGGGGAACCATCCAATGGCCCTGATAATGCAGACTAACACACCGTTGACCTGTACACAGAAGATCCCACCTTCACCTTGGACAAGCCCTAGGGTGGATTCCCCACCATAGGCTACAGTCCTTTAACAATTCCAGTACAGGGTGATCTGGAAATGCCACCCACCCAACACCAAACAAAGGCACTGAGGAGGATCTGCCCCATGGCCCTGTGTAGAGAACTCAGGCTGCCCCCTGCCCCCATGAGGCGGGCCACGCACAAAGCCCTCTGTTCACGCGGCACCCAAGCCCCCATGATGGGAGAAGAGGCCTGGGGAGGTTGGGGCTTAGGGAAGCCACGTCCACCTCCCCTCCAGCCATGCAGGGAAAGTGTCCTGGAGAAGAGAAGGGCCGCAGTCTCCATAGAGGGAGGGTGTTGGAGGCTCCACAGCAGCCATCAGGGTAGACTTCTCCCTTGGCAGGCCCAGGGCCCATGATTCTTTTAGGGGCCCCCCCCGAAATGTTTTCATTTCTTTTAAAATCAGGAATTTAAAAAATATATAATAATAATGAATATATAATAATGAATCCAGCCTCGACTGTATTCACCTTTATACCAGCACAGTCTGAATATTAGTTGTTTAGAATAAAGTATAATTTTAAATATTTTTTTATGGAGGAAGAACCCCACAAAAGCAAAGGAGTTCTGTGTGCGGCGGGTGTTGAGTGCTGGGGTCTGGACAAGCATGGAGGCTTGCTGCCTCTCTCCTCCTCTTTTTCTATTTCTCCTGTAACAAGTCACTATACACTTAAGTGACTTAAAGCCACACAGATTTACTATTTTACAGGTCTGGAGGTCAGAAGTCCAAAATGCATTTCACGGCGCTAAAATCAAGGTGTTGGCAAGAATGTGCTCCTTCTGGAGAGTCTCGGGAGAGCCTGTTTCATTGCCTCCTCCAGCTTCTAGAGGCTGCCACCATTGCTTGATTCCAAGGCTTCTTCCTCCATCTTCCAAGCCAGCAAAGGTGGGCTGAGTCCTCACATGTACCCACTGTGACTCTGAATTTCCTGCACCCTCTTCCACTTATGAAGACCCTATAATCACATTAGGCCCCCCCAGGTAGTCCGGAATGATCCCCCATCTCAAGATCCTTAACTTAAGCACCTCTGCAATGTAAGGTGACATATTCACAGGTTCCAGGGAGTAGGACACAGACATCTTTGAGAGCTATGATTGTGCCTACCGTAGTCTTTACAGCAAGACAATCATAAAATATAATTTATAATACTCTTTTATGGAGGAAAGGTTCCACGAAGGCAGAATTACGTAGAAGCACGGAAGTCATCGTGTGGCTTTGGGAGCTCTGGGTGCAGCGGGTGTTGGGGGTCGGGGTCTGAACTAGTGTGGGGACTTGCTGCCTCTGTCCTTCTCAAGGGTCTAAAATGTAAGCCCATCAGGACAGGCTGCCCCCGAGCAGATCCCAGAACCTCACTCCCCCTCCCCCAAAGCTGATACAACAACCTCCATCCTCACATCCACATGGCCAAACCCACCCTGGATGCCACTGGACAAAGCAAGAGTGGTCAGCACAGAGAGGAGTGTGGGCCTCGAGCCAGGGTCACCACAGCGGCTCTGCCGGGGGCTGTGGCTGCTCCGGTGTCTCCCCATGCACTGGAGAAGGGCTTGCCAGCACGTCCCGGTCAAAGACCCTGTCCATGTGGAGCACACAGCTCCTTCCATCCAGGTTCGAAACAGCCTGCCTGGCTGCACTCAGCTGGTTGCAATTGCAGCCCCACTGGGCTAGGGTTTCACTTTAAACATTGATTTATGGCAAACACAAGGTTGCCTGAAATCCACTCAAATTCCTCCTCCGTGAAGCAACAGTTCTGGGAGGGGAAGAAGGGCTCTGGCACCCTAACGTGGGGTGGGGGAGATGGAGGTGGGGGGCATCCACAGAGCTGGAGCTCCCTGCACAAGGCAGCATCCCCAGGGAGCAGAGCCACCCCTCAGCGGGCTGGGAGGAGGCTTCCTTGGAGAAATGATGTAGTCATGCAGTGGAACTCCACATAGCGTAGAAAATAAGCGAGCCAGAGTCACACATGTCCGCGTGCTGGAATCCCTAAACATATTGAGAGGCAAAAACTGGCTGCACAAGAATACATATTAGAATGATATTATTTATACAGAGTTTCAAAGCATGCAAAACAATTCTGTAAATACTTCAAGAAAACAGGCATATGTAGTAAAAAGTTAAAGAAATTTGTGATGCCAAATACTGGATGGTAATTACTTCTTGGGGAGGAGGGGGATGCAGTGGAAGGGAGCCGTGTTCGGGTGGTGCTCATGGAGGCCTTCGACTGGATTTGTAATTGTATTTCGGAAACTGGTTTGTGGCTACATGAGCGTGCATTATATCCCTATTCATTCTGGTATTTTCAGGAGAGTGAGGCCTGAAGAGGGTGGAGGATGAAAGAAAAATGTCCAGTTTCACATCCACTATCCCCCAGATCCAAAGACCCAAGGAGCTTTCCCGATGACTCACCCTCGCAGCTCAGCCTGGGTCCCTCGATTCACTCCTCCTCTGGGATGAGGGCGGGAGGGGCTGGTGAGGTACTCAGAAGAGACCCCTGGCTGCCGCGAAGCGGGGTGTGGGCACTCAGTGGGGGTGACAGTGAGCTCCTTGAGGCCCCCAGTGTGTTCAAGGCCGGCGTGAGGAAGTGCACCCCAGGACGCCTGCCTGAGGTCCCAGAGCCCCAATGTCTCCCTGTAAGCTGATTCTCCCAGACGGCCCAACCCTCACAGCCCTAGGCCTTCCCGTCTGTCCACACAGGCCTCGTAGGAAAAGCGGGGGCCCCTGTAGCTGTTCAGGTCCAGAACCCAGGCCGGGGCCACAGCTGCAGCCGCAAAGCCCAAAGCTACCCAGAGGGTCCGGGGTACTGCTGTCTCCCCGTCGTGCTCCTCCAAGAGCTCGGAGACCAGGCGTGGGCCTGCTCCTTCCTGCCTGCAGCAGAGAACTGGTGACTGAGTGTGTCCTAGCTAAAGGCTCTCCCTCCAACGTGCCAGCCTGGCCCAGCCCGGGGCCCAGCTGCTCGCTGTGATGTCGCCAAAGGGCTGCATCTTAAAACCTTAAACATTCAGAGACAGTGAAAGGACTTGGAAAAGTGGTCACTGTGGGGCAGTTCTGGGGAAGGGTGGGGCAGGGCCGGGCTGTAGAAGATGCCGGGCTGGGAGACGGGCTCCAGCCTCCAGGCTCCAGCAGCCCTCAGCCTGCAGGCGCCCTCGCTCCCAGGATGAAGCCGCAGCAAAAGTGTTCCCTTGCCCCAGGGCTCTCCTGCCTGCCTCGTTTTCTGCTTGTGGCCTGCTCCCTGCTGCCAGGGAGCTGGTTTTGCTAATTTATTCAACAAAGACGTGCTAAGCACCTACGATGTGCCTTGTGCCTTGCTGGACACCCGGGAGTCAGGGGTGAAGCAACAGTCCCATCCGTGCTCTGAAAGACGCGTCAAATGGAGCTACGGCAGCAGCTGGCAGCATTGTCAGAGAACTTGGAGGCTGGATGGAGGCTACAGACCAACGAGGCAGACCCATCGACAGACAAGGGACTGACTCCCAGGAGGTGACATCACTGGCCCAGGTCACAAGCTAATAAAGTGCAGAGCTGGGACCCAAGCTCTTTCCCTGTCACTAGGTGATCCCAGAAGCCTCAGTGACCGTGAAACCAACATGAGATTCCCTCCCAAGTTTGGTGTGACTGCCGGGCTGTCCCTGGGGACTCAGGCTGAGCTCAAGAACAGCTTCTTGGGACAAGACTGGGGCTCTGGGTCCTGCTTCCCCCTCCCCCTGGAGGCTACACAGGGGGTGAAGCAGAGGCCACAATCGCAATGCCCCATCTCAGGCCAAAAGCTGCCCTCCGCCTTCCTTACAACCTGGAAAATGGGGCAAAACCTAGAGATGTCCGGCTGTTGCCCCCAAACCCATTGATTCTCCAGTATTCCCCCTCTCCGGAGGAGGTACCACATCCCCCCATTGCACAAACCAGAACCCTGGAAGCCGTCCTTGACATCTGTCTGTCACCTGCATGGATAAGGCATCCTGACCCAGGATGGCCACTGCCCGCCCTCCCTGCCCAGGCTCCCCAGAGGGGCCTTCCACGGGACAACGCTCAGCAAAAAAACAGGGGTCTGCATCCCTCCCTGGAGACCAAGCAAACCTATGCTACCCCAGGACAGTGTAGGCTAAACATCCAGCTCTCAGGTAACTGGCTGTGTCCAGCTTTTAGCAAAGAGCGTGAGCCCTCACGGCACCTGATGCAGGGATTCCCCAGTTAGCTGAGGGCCGAAGGCCTGCACGTCGCCATGTACATCCCCAAACAACCACAACACAAGCTCCCCGGCATTTCACACCAGCAGAGGGGCAGCCGAGCCATGACTGGCCAGCAGACGTGTTTTGCTTGGCCCACACCATGTTTTAAGCTGGACTTGGTTGCCAACATGTAACATTAGGAGAGTCCACATAAAAGTCCAGATGTGAAAATAGAAGAACTGGCTTCACTGGGCTGGCATTCCAAAAATTGTAACCCTTTCCTGCTGTGAAGGGGTCACCCCTGTGGACAGAGCATGTGCTCCAGGGAGCCTCAGGGCCACCCCTCCCCACTGCCCCAACCCTGGGGCCCTCCCCTCCTCTCCTTATATTACCTCCTGGGTCCCTGCGGGCAGTGGGGCTTGTGGATCCTCAGTTTAGGACCTGAGAACAATTTTGCTGATGGGAAAATATGGCTTTGTGATGCATATGTCCAGCGGGATGGCCCTTTCCCTGGCCTGCAGCGGCCAAGGTGGGAGGTGAGCACACCAGTTAGGGAAGAGAGCCTGGGTCGGGGGCAACCCCAAAGGCCACAGCGAGAAAGGACAGCTTTGCCACACAGCCTACAGTCAAGCAGGGAGGAGAGGCTGGTGAGCCCGACTGTCAGACAGCTGTGCTGGTTAGGGCCAGAAAGGTGATGGATGGTTGAACCTGGTGAGGGCTGTGAGCTGGTGCTTTTCTTCTTAGATTCTAAAGTAAGCCTCTTTCCAGAGTACACCCCTCGCTCCTTCTGCCCCCCACCCCGAGACTCAAAGCTCCCCACTTCTCCCTAGTCACAGGCCCACAGGAGAAGGAAGGAAGGGCTGGGACTTAAGACCCATGCAAGGCCTGAGCCTGCTCCAGAGATTTCCAAGACAGAGGTGGCTGGGAGGCTCACTTACCACCGAGGTACGGCCACCGGGCTAGGAACGAATTCAACTGCAAGAAGGAGTTTAAAATCCCAGGGCGGGGCTTCCCTGGTGGCGCAGTGGTTGAGAGTCCACCTGCCGATGCAGGGGACGTGGGTTCGTGCCCCGGTCCGGGAAGATCCCACATGCTGCGGAGCGGCTGGGCCCGCGAGCCATGGCCGCTGAGCCTGCGCGTCCGGAGCCTGCGCTCCGCAATGGGAGAGGCCACAACAGTGAGAGGCCCGCGTACCGCAAAAAAAAAAAAAAAAAAATCCCAGGGTGACTGGAAGGAGGGACGAAAGCAGAAGCAGGAGGAAAGGAGGGACACTGAGAGTAGGGGCCAAGGAAACACACGCTCCCAGGGCACGAGGAAGGGGCGGGCAGGCCTACTCTGAGGACAGGGCATTCCACGGAGACCTTCAGATCAAAAGGGCAAATCCCAACTTTTCAAATGCCTCTCCACTGTCCTACCCTCAAGTCTGTCCAAGTTGAATTGTTACTGGAAACCAGAGTACTGAGTTGATGGACATCCTTCTGCTCCTCGCCTTGAATACACCCCTGCCGAGGGGAAGAGCAGGCCCCGAAGTCGAATTTGCTCAGGTCACAGGGAGACAAAGGGATGACCATGAATGTCACCTGGCCAGAGAAACCATGAGACAAATGGACGGCTTCCCCTGACCACCCCAATTCACAGTCAGGTTATGGATGCCAGAAAAAAATCACCATTGGAAAGCCCAAGTCCATAAAAACAAGCTTTCAGGCAAAGCACAATTGTACGTTTCTCTGTGTTTATATAAATATCGACTGATGTATCATTCGACAGGCACCAGAGATTTAATGAAATCTTACTGGCGGAAAACTCAAGAGGGAAGAACTCCAATATTTTCCTGCAGATTGGGACAAAGCAGCCAAGATTTGGTCTGAGCTGTAAGAAGACATCTGTTTCGAGTAATGAGTGTGAGGGTTCCTCAAGCACGTGGTTTGGGAACCACTGTCCTAATTAATATGCCATTACTCCTGCTGGGTCATTTAGGGGTGACATAAAAGACATCTGCCATCAGGGCCACCTCCTCCATGCCAGTTGGCCACGGGCATCCATGGATGGTTTCCCAGCAGTGGGAGGGGTCTACATGGAGACTTCTGGACTCTCCTGCCCAACGCAGACTGGTTCATTGACTGGCCAGGGTCAGAGTGACCAACTATGGGATGAGATTGAGGACCACAGAGTCCACCAGGCCCTTCCCCAGCCCAAGTCAGCACCTCTTTTCCCTTCTGGCAGACCCCAAGCACTCAGCCTGACTCCTGACCCCCACCCTGGTGGGGACATGCCCCTCACAGCCTCCCGTCACTGTTTGGTTCCTTTTGCCAGGAATCTGCTTGTGCGGCGGGCTCCCTCCTTTCTTACAGCGCCCCCCAAACAAGCCCACAGAGCATCCTTTTCACTCTGAAGGTTTACTGTCAATACTGAAGAAAAACAGAGTGGGAATGATAAAATTAGCAACCACAGGGAAGGGATGCCTAGGTCTTCCTCTGCAGTTTTATAGTTATAGTCCTTGGCTGGACAGTGTTAATGTTCCTTTTGCCCTGAAGCCAATCATCCTTCCTTTTAACCTTGGTTCCCCCTCCCCTCCTTCCTCCAAACTCCTCCTCCAGGCGTTTTAACTGCCAACAACTTACTTTCCCAACTTTGATTTGTCTCTACCGGAGGGAATGCAAAGTTACATCCAACCCCACCCCCACCCAATACCTTTTAAACCCAAACACACCCCGGCAGAACTCTTAGATTCAGGGGTAAACACTCAAAGCCACTCAGTCCCAGACAGACAGAGGCGCAAAGACACACATCCATATACTCGGAGACAAAGCACGGGCCCACACACTCCCTCACACTCAGGACAGACCCACAGACACGGTCAGGCACACACACCAGAAGCCTGCCCTGCCCTGTGAGCCATTTGGAATATCTTTTGAGGAAAAACACTCTGTTCCAAAGAAGGCTCCTGACACGGTCTTTTTTTTTTTTTCCCAGAGCGGCTGGATAAATTGCTTTTGTGCAAAAATAAACACAAGTGAACTGCATTAGCTGAGTGAGTGACACATTAGTTACAGATGCGGGGCCTGTCAGAACATTGAGGGAACAGCTTTTATTGGGGAAGAGCTGAGACTCATAAATAACCGGTTGGCAATCTTGCATAAACATTTGTGCATTCACATAAACACCGCCTACCACAAACGCTGACCTGGCTGCCAGCTCGGCCTGGAAGAGCCCTCTCCCCCTGTCCTCAGAGAAAAACCAGGCCGGAAGATGGGGGAAGGGTCACAGGCGCCTTTTCTCCAACAGTCCCAAGTCGGAGGGAGGGATCCCAGCTCCATCCTAAACGTCTGCCAGAAAATGAGGGTCGAGGCCCAGCCACAATACGACAAGAGGTCTGCTTTCTTCTATCTACATAGAAGAACAGGACAGAATAGGGGATGTTATTGCACTGGAGACTGCGTTATTAAATAAAGCCAAGTAAGGAGTTTAAAAAGAAAATGCCTTGGAAATGACTCCCGGATGCAACTCCAGTGGTTCCCGTTGGAATCATGGAGAAAGTGGAATGAGGGCAGCACCACCCTTGCTCCGAGGGCAGAGTCTGCACAAGTTGGCACCAGCCTTGTCCAACCATCAGGGCTTCCTCCCATTGGCTCTTGGGGATGCCCTTGCCTTGGGCCCTGGGGTTCTCTACTCTTGAGTCGGACACCTCAGAGCCACATGGAGCTGATCCCATAAGAAAGGCAAAGCAGGCCGTGTGAGCTGACAGGAGGCTGTCTCCTCTGCTTCTCCTGTGGTACCCTCATATGCCATACCTGCCACAAGCAAAATCCACTCTCTAGAAAGCATCTGATATACTTATTTGCCCAGAGGTATGAGTAATAGTCAATGGCTGTGTGTTTCATTCTTACCCCTCTCCCTCCTCTCTGTCACAAATGCTTAAGGGACAAAGTATGAAGTGGTAGGATTTAAAGCAAATGGCTAACACTCAACATTTTTGTTAAATTTTTGAATCAGCCAAGAGGGGAGAAGAGTTGGGATCTTTTCAGGAAAGAGAAAGCAGAGAATGCTCACTGGCCCCAAGATCACATCACAATGATTAGCTTCAAAATCAGCTCCACCCTCCGACAGCTCAATAACTTTCCATTGATCGTCCACTTCCCACCATATAAAACGCCCAAATCCTCGGACTGAGTGGCCTTTTCCTTTATCCATCACATTTCTTGATCTACTCCCACTCCACCCTTCAACCTGATTTCCCTCACTGCCCCTCAGACACCTTGGGGTCCAGCCCAACTGAATCCATTCCTCTCCTCTTCATCCACGCATTACAATTTTGCACTTTCCCTTACATCAATCCCTCTTCCAAGAAGGCCTTTTCCTTCCAGTTCTGGGGGTCTAGATCCAACCCATCCTTCCAGACTCAACTCAAAAGCTGCTTCATCTCTCCCTCCTTTGAACTCTGGGAGAACTTTTCGGTACCTTGCTGTTGACTTTCCTTCTTGTTCTGAGTTATTTGTACATCTGGCCCATCTCCCTGGAGATTTTTAAATCTCAGATCTGTGTCATATTAATTTCCCAGGTTTCCCTCCCTCCCAAACCCTAGCCAATGCCTGGGAAATGGTAGGTGTGTTGCATCCATGAAGGGTGATCATGATGGTGTCTGGATTCATGGTCATGGTGGTGGGGATGTGATGGCGGGGCTGGAAGGAGGGAGATGGTAGGGGTGACGGAACTAGCCAACAAATCTTCCCCTGGGCAGCCTCCCTTTGGGCTTTCATTTTGCAGTTCCAGAACAAGCAGAGCTGTTGTTCCTTCGGAAGAGAAATTAAGACACCAGGCAGGTACAGACGGCCAAGGACCATAGCTCTACTGAGTCAACCTCGGCCTTCTAGGCCTTTTCTTGCCATCAACAAATGGAATGCTTTATAAGAAGAGACAAAGCACAGACCCAGATAGAAATATTGAAGGCTCTTTGGCCAGGACATCCCTCAGGAGAGAACACAGTGTAGTCATAATTTATTGCATTCAATATTTTTGCTTCCAATCTTATTTTTATAAACATTATTTCTTAGGCTGCAGCTTAAACACAGATGGAAAAGATTCCAGCTTTGTAATAAGAGAAGGTTTATGGCGCACCAGCCCACTGCTCAGTGTTTTTGTGTGGGTAAATGCACATTATCATGTCCTTAGGTGGGGCAGGGAGATGCCTTTATTATGTGTTTGGACTTTGATCCAACAATTCTGCCTTCATCTCTCCCCTTGGCCAGGGCCTCCAGATGCTCCCAAGGGGAGGAAGTGACAAACACCATAGTGGGGCAAGGGGGAGGAGGTATGGACCAGCCTTTGAAATGCACGCCTGTCTCTGGCCGGATCTGCCATTCCTGGGGTCTTCAAAGGGCCTTGACCCAGGGACAGTGCCTAGACCCCAATGGGTAGAGTAGAAAGGAAGCAAACACTAGGGTGCTATATATATGACTGTGTTGTGTGATTTGCATTGTCTTTGGGTGTGGGGAGGGGCATTTAGAAAACTGAGCTCATACTGCCCGTAATGCCTTGTGAGCCCCTCTTCCCTCTGCAGGATATTCACGGGTAGGTTCATGTCAACGAACATTCTTAAAAACACGATTTGACTTACGATGTTCGTAGTCTGGACGTACTAAGGTTTGTTTAACCAACCTCATTTGGGTGGGGAAGAGGAAGAGAGAGCAGGAGAGGAGGTGGGGGGGGGGGGCTATGGCAAGATCTAAGGAGGAAAAAGGAGAAAGGGAGAGGGAGTCAGAGAAGAAGGGTGGGAGGAAGCATTGCGCAGACCAGAGCAGGCGGTCAGGCACGTCTTGGCCGAAGGTGTGGCCTCCACGCATCCACAGATGCACTGCCGGTGGGCAGTGGGCCTAACGGAGCTTGGGCAGGCAGCCTGGAAGACGTGTCATTCCTGCCCCTCCTTTCTTTCCTCCCAGGGTTTTCAGCCGGCTCTGAGGAACCTTGGGAGTGTGTGTCAGGAAACACTGGGGACTTTGGGCTGATGGGGGAGAGGGGAGGAAGGAGCAATGGCTACATTCAGCTGGGAGGGTCAGTGGAAAGTGAATCGAGGGAGGGAAGAACTGGGGAGGGACCTGCGGGGCCTTGGGAAGGGTAATCGGTCCTACCTGCCAGGCTTCTGGGGGAGTCCATGTGGAGGAGCAGCCGTGTGAAGCGAAATGTTACGAGAGGCCGTCCACAAGGGTCTCCGTCCACAGACGGCCTGTCGTTGGAGCTCTGGGGGAGGGGAATGACCCCCTAGTTGCCTGGCAGAAATGGTGTCTTCGCTGTTTACCGTACAGACAATTCTACTGTGCACAAGTACAGTGGTATGATTCTGGGGGAGCCATCCTTGGAGGATCCCCGAGTGTTGAAACAGGCCAGAGGAAATGGTAACCCACACCTAGAAAGCCTTCTGCCTTCACTGGGCTCAGTCATTTCTGACCTGCTGGTGACTGTCACACCTGCCCCAGGGGCTTGGCCAGGGATCGAGAGCTTTGAAACAGGAGTGGGTGAAGAATCTGCTTCAGGCAGCCACCAGCTTTAGGAAGGTAGTGCCTACTACCTGGGCTGCTTGAGAAACCTGGCCCAGGTGCCCAGCACAACAGACCAAGAAACTGAATTTGGCAAACAGTTACAAGCAGGCGTGGAGGGCATGCTGGGTTCTGGCTGCCTCCCTTCCTGGGGGCAACTAAGCACACTTGCCCGCCCCCTAACTCTGGGAGGTGAGCCGTCTGTCACTCACATGGCTTTCCAAACCCCACCCCTAAAAACAAAGTGTGAGCACTGTATCTCTGCCCTTGGACTCCCCAGTTGTGAGAGCTAATGTGTTCTCTTTCTGCTTAAGCCTGTTTGAATTGGTCTTTTGTCACCTACAGCTAACAATGTCTCAATGGATACACCAGGCTAATGACTACGAAATATGTTTCAAACGGAGGAACTAAGTCAGAGTGAGAATGAGTCTTCCAAGGGTCAGGGTTCCTCAGAAGTTCAGGAGAGAGGCACACCTCTGCCAGACCTGTACCGGATGGTCGGAAGCAGCAATCACACATGTACGCACACACACAATTAAAGAACACACGGATGCCTCTGCCCTTGAGATCCAGCACTCAGCACTAGCACCGGTGATCTCTAACCCTGGACATCCACTCTCCTGGGTAACACCGTTCGGGACCCAGGAAAATGCTTCTCCACATCATTCGTGTTAAGTCCTTGAATCAAAAGGAGACTGTGTCTAATTGCTGTAACAATGTGTGGGTCGTGCTACTACTGACATCAGAGACGGACCCTGCTCCGGAGTGTAGGGAGGACTGAATGGTAGAAGCACTTAGGTAAGAGAAAAGACAGACTGATTTATCGAATCCTTCCTCTCAGATAGCTAGAATGCAGTAGAAGTAGCGTGTCTCAATAGCGGCAAACAAGCATTTTCTTGCTTCTCTTTGTGGTTCCAGAGGTACTCATAAATTAGCACAGCAGTTGTTACAATTGCACGGGCAGCTGAGGAACATTTTCCAGTATAAATAATTCATATTTCTCCTACAGTTGTACATATGCAGGGCAAGATGTAACATGCAGTGCGATACTCTTCACGTTGGCAACTAGACAGACAGGGAACAACCCTAGAACTGTGAATGATTTTATTTTTATAAAACTATTTACTATAGTAGATTTAACTAAATTTTCAAAACTTAAATTAAAATTCAGCTTTAAATATTTCATTAAAATTTTTGCATGTATTAGATAAAATGTAATAGCTATACTATTAGTTATATTTGCCTTTTAATGTTAATAGATAAATTTGAATATTAAAAAAAGTTTAAAACTTATGCAGAAAGGAATTTGAACCGTTGATCTCACAATTTAATTTACATTTTTAAATTAAAATATCAGGAATTTTTTTTTACAGTTTCAGTTATCTATTGCTATATAGCAAGTCCTAAAACTTAGTAGCTTAAAATAAATTACTTTTCTCTCTCACAGTTCTGTGGATTCGCTGGCTCAGTGGTCACTTGGAGCGGGGTGGGCATCTCTTGTGTGGTTGTAGCTGGTGACAAGGTCTAAAGTCAAATGCAGGTTCAGCTGGACTGATGGTAGCATCTTTACTCTCACATCCAGTGCTCAGCTGGGGTGGCTGGAACCAGTGGAGTCTGGCTGACTCTACTGCTTTCTACTGTGACCTGTCCACATGGCGAGCTTGGCCTCCTCAGAGTGTGGCAGTCTCAGAGGAATCAGACTTCTTACAAGATGGCTGGCTTATCCCAGAATGAGCATCCTAAGAGACCCAGGCAGAGAAGCCAAAAGGCTTCCTGTGACCTGTCCGCAGAAATCACGCAGCACCACCGTCGCTGCTTTCTACTGGCTAACAGTGAGTCACAGGGACAGCCCAGATTCAAGACAGAGGACTACACAAGGTCATGCATACCGGAGATATGGCTCACTGGGAGTTAGCTCTCGAGACCACCACAGTGTGCCCTCTGGGCTCTAATGAATCACACCCCTCACACTTACAAAAGACGCTCACTGTCCGAGACCCCCAAAGTCTCATCCATGAACGAGACTCATCAGGCTTAGACTCCAGACCCAGGGCCTCAACATCTACTTCAAGCCCGCTGCAGAGGAGGGCCCTCGGGTATGGGTGCTTAGGGATGCTTCCTCTTGATTTGAGGATCTGTGAGCAGAAGAGACACGTTGTCTTCCTCCCCAAACTCAACACACAACAAGGAGGTCAGCACAGGTCAACTGCAATGGACACTCTCATTCAGAAAGGATGAGAAAGTTGCACAGAGCAATTCTGCAATCAAGCCAGTTCCTTTATTAGGGTCTGGTCCTGCTCTCTGGGGGTGGTTGTCTGTGGCTCTCGGCTCCACACTCTGAATTATCCTTCCTTTTCCAGAAGAAATGGTCAGTGTCTGCAACCAAATGCACTTCTCGGCCTGCTTCCTGCCCATAAAAAAGGTCTCTTCATTTGGAACTGTCTCTGTCCCTTTCAATCCAAGCTGAAAAAATTCTTTTAAAGATCTGTGAGTTTCTTACGTATCAAATTATAACCTACTCCTTTAGACAAAAGGCACACCTTCAATTATCTCCAAAAAGGCCCTTCCTACCTTAAGCCACCTGTGAGGTTACTGTGGGATTCTTAGTCCTGCTCTCCAGCAGAGAAGACCCAAGAGGTACACCTTTGGCCTTCTTAGAAGCCCTTTTGTCTATCCAAGGGATCTAAAGACACACCCTTAAATATTTCTAAAGGGTCTTAACAGCCACATTCATGACTCTGCATGAAATCACATTTTTCTGGCAGCACCCTGGATGTTCTCTTTGCCCTGAGACCATTTCTTACTTTTCCAGCCTTTTGCTGGCTGGGACAATAGACCTGGCTCCTTAGATTTCCTATATTCTGCTCCAAAGCTTCTTTAGTTCATCTCTACCTTTTCCTGTTTTATCAGAGTCAGCTGGAAGAAGCCAATGAGCACTTTCAACATTCTGCTTGGAAATCACCTCAGCCAGATCACAAGGTCATTAGGCACCCTTTCTATTTTGCCCATTCTCACATAATCCTGAGTGACTATCTCAGGTCCCCTCTTCTCCAGCCTCCAATAAGTTTCCCCACTGTTTTGAGCCGTTAGAAACACTCTTCAGCTTCTGCTCTCCAACTGTCCCAAAGTAAACCACAGGCTTAAGGCTTTTTGTTACATCACTACTTAACAGCACTCAGGTACCTAAGTCTCCAAAGAAGGCCCCAATGAACAAGACCTCCTGAAATGTATGCCCTGTGTGGTCCCCCCCTCACTGAATCTGGCCTGACCTGTGACTCATGCTAACACATGAAATGCACTGGATATACATGGCACAAGTTTTGGATGTGGACTTTAAGGGGACTGACAGTTTCCTCTGCCTCTTTTTTGAAATACTCCCTTCTGGGAGTCCTGAGTTGCCATCTGGGAAGTCCAGCTACCCTACTGGAGAAACCACATGGAGAGAGAGAGGCACAGAGATTATATGGAAAGAAGGAAAGGACCAGCTATCCCAGCATCCCAGTTGAGCCTCTTGATGACTCTAGCCCCACCCACCACCCAGGCACAAGCACGTGAGAATTCCCAAGCAAAGCAGCAGAAGAGATGTTCAGCTAAGCCCAAGCAACCCAGAGAACCATGAAAGATAATAAAATAGTGATTGTTTTAAACCACCAAGCTTTGGAGTGTTTTGTTACACAGCAATAGGTAACTGAAACCACTCTGAATACAAGCACATTTTATATTTAATCCTTTAGGTCATTACTGTCACTAGAACACAAATTATGAGTTCTCTATTATAAAAGCATGATTACTGGGCTTCCCTGGTGGCGCAGTGGTTGAGAGTCCGCCTGCCGATGCAGGGGATACGAGTTCGTGCCCCGGTCCGGGAAGATCCCACATGCCGCGGAGCGGCTGGGCCCGTGAGCCATGGCCGCTGAGCCTGCGCTTCCGGAGCCTGTGCTCCGCAACGGGAGAGGCCACAACAGTGAGAGGCCCGTGTACCGCAAAAAAAAAAAAAAAAAAAAGAAGCATGATTACTAATTTTGCTGAAATTAAGGCCAGAAAATAAATTTTAAAGAATAAATATATACTAATTTATGAATCATAAATGTTGTTATAAATGTCTTTATTATTCATTCAAACATCACTGGTCCATCAACAGAACCCCTGATGTGCTCAAAAATAATTCCATTCAGTGGTCTTCAATATTTTGCAAACTTCCAGTCGTATAAAAATCATAACTTTACGTGTCTTTCCAGTTTTATCATTTTGAAGATAAACTTCCCAAGGTTGAAGGATAGAACAGATTTTAATTAACAGTTTGTTAGTTGGACTTAGAACTTTGAAATATTTAGACATATGGTCTGTGGGCCTCCATTTTACCTTTCCCCAGAAGTGGATATCACTAGAACCAATGAAATAGGTGCCTAACCAAGGTGTGGGCCAGAAGAGATGCTGGGCACTTTCAGGGCTGGAAGGGACACCTGAGCCAACACACCAGCAAAGACCAGAGAGGAGCACTGAGGTGGGCTGGGATGTTGAGAAGCCCGCTTGCCCCACCACTGCTCCACTGGCCATACCCAAATGGGACCAGGTGTGGGAACATCCCCAGAGTCATCCTAAAACCTGACTTGCACTGAAGAGCATGGCATCCTTCTGAGGCCCCCAGGTCTGGGCCCAGGGCCTAGTGTTCCACTCAGAGGAGTCTGTAGTCAAACAGAGTCAGAGTCTCCTACTGATGAGTAACTGAGATCTATGTCTTCCACACTGACCTATTTCTACAGTTTCAAATGTGCTTCTTTTCCCTAATAGTTTTCTTCCAAGTATAAGTTCTGAAAAACCCTAATCTTTTCTTTGCAAAATTTAGGTGAAAAGGATTTGTCCCTATTTAGTCAAAAGTGTAGAGTGGGGGAGAAGAGAAAGGGGGATGGGGAGCTTGGATTGAGATGGTAACAGCCGCAGCTTTTTTCCTTTTTTTTTTTTAATCTTTATGAGGGCTTTTTTTTTTAATTTAACATCTTTATTGCAGTATAATTGCTTTACAATGGTGTGTTAGTTTCTGCTGTATAACAAAGTGAATCAGCTACACATATACATATATCCCCATATCTCCTCCTTCTTGCATCTCCCTCCCACCCTCCCTATCCCACCCCTCTAGGTGGACACAAAGCACCGAGCTGATCTCCCTGTGCTATGCGGCTGCTTCCCACTAGCTATCTACTTTACATCTGGTAGTGTATATATGTCCATGCCACTCTCTCACTTCGTCCCAGCTTACCTTTCCCCCTTCCCATGTCCTCAAGTCCATTCTCTATGTCTGCATCTTTATTCCTGTCCTGCCCCTAGGTTCTTCAGAACTTTTTCTTTTTCTTTTTTTTAGATTCCAAATATATGTGTTAGCATACGGTATTTATCTCTTTCTGACTTACTTTACTCTGTATGACAGACTCTAGGTCCATCCACCTCACTATAAATAAATCAATTTCATTTCTTTTTATGGCTGAGTAATATTCCATTGTATATATGTGCCACATCTTCTTTAACCATTCATCTGTCGATGGACACTTAGGTTGTTTCTGTGTCCTGGCTATTGTAAATAGTGCTGCAATGAACACTGTGGTACATGACTCTGTACCGTGGGCTTCTCACTGTTGCGGCCTCTCCCGCCGCGGAGCACAGGCTCCGGACGCGCAGGCTCAGCGGCCATGGCTCACGGGCCCAGCCACTCCGCAGCACGTGGGATCCTCCTGGACCGGGGCACGAACCTGCGTCCCCTGCATCAGCAGGCGGACTCTCAACCACTGTGCCACCAGGGAAGCCCCATGACTCTTTTTGAATTATGGTTTTCTCAGGGTATATGCCCAGTAGTGGGATTGCTGGGTCATATGGTGGTTCTATTTTTAGTTTTTTAAGGAACCTCCATACTGTTCTCCATAGTGGCTGTATCGATTTACATTCCCACCAACAGTGCAAGAGGGTTCCCCATTCTCCACACCCTCTCCAGCATTTATTGTTTCTAGATTTTTTGATGATGGCCGTTCTGACCAGTGTGAGGTGATACCTCATTGTAGTTTTGATTTGCATTTCTCTAATGATTAGTGATGTTGAGCATCCTTTCATGTGTTTGCTGGCAATCTGTATATCTTCTTTGGAGAAATGTCTATTTAGGTCTTCTGCCCATTTTTGGATTGGGTCGTTTGTTTTTTTGATATTGAGCTGCACAAGCTGCTTGTATATTTTGGAGATTAATCCTTTGTCAGTTGCTTCATTTGCAAATATCTTCTCCCATTCTGAGGGTTGTCTTTTCATCTTGTTTATTGTTTCCTTTGCTGTGCAAAAGCTTTTAAGTTTCATCAGCCACAGCTTCTCGAAGGCCAGGGAAGCTGGGACGTGTGCGTAACCAGGCTCACGTGTAGGTCTCCGTTCTGCAAGGCTATGCAGGTCGATGATCTGGATCTTAAGATGGCACAATGTCTGGGGCTCGTGTGCAGCTCTCTGGCTGCCTGAGCTTTCTTCTTACTGGACCAGGGGGTCACTGGGAGTGAGACTCTCAGAACTGTCTAGGGGAGCAGCTGGCGGTGATGGCTGACCATTCTACTGGAGGTCCAGGCTCACGGCTCTGGTGTGGAAGGGGCACTGCCTGGGATTGGGCCCTCACTCTGCCCCTTTCTAACCTGGGGGCCTCGGGCAAATTGCTAAATCCCTTTGTACCACAGTCTCCTAATGGATAAAATGGGGATGATGATAATGATGAAGATGAAGACGATGATAGCTGCTGGGAGGATTAAATGAGCAATAGGTAAAGTGCCAAGAACAGAGCCTGGCTCACAGGAAGTGCCTATGTTAACATTTGCCAATAGAGAGAACAGTCCAGGAGAAAAATGGGGTAAACGCAGATTTGCATGAGGGTTGTTTCTCAGTTAAATGCAGATTCATTAAGGAGGGGTGTTCAGATCTTTCAGGCCAGAAGTCATCATGTGGCTCAGAGCTGGGGCGCTGACCGGGAGCAGAGGTGTCTTCCAAGTCACAGCCACGCAACTGCCAAAGTTTTTTCAGAAAGGGGTCCTTGGGTCTGGATTAAAATTGTAGTCAGTCACCCAGAGCAAGGATGCCTGCATCTCTGGTTCGTCCTGAATTTCCATAACTTGTGCACTTAGGGAGCTTTAGTCTCCCCCCGACGGAGGCTCATCCTGTGACATGCTGAAATTAGAGTCAGAGTTAAGACTTGAGGTTGAAGATTCACGGGGTGACCTCAGGCACATCCCTTCCCATCTCAGAGACTCGAGTTTTCTAGCTTATAAAATGAAGTGGCTGGACTAGATAATTTCAAAGCCCCCAGTTCACTCTAACATTCTGGGACATGGAGCCTCACTACCCGCCCAAGCCTAGCCCTGGGTCAAAGCCCACGTTGGGAGCAGTGTCCACTCAGCCAGGGGCTGTGGAAGGCCACTGAGGTGGCCCCTTGGGCTTGGTTGAGCAGCCTTGCCCTCCCCTTTGTGCAGAGACCTCTCCCCCAGGTCCCAGGGTGCCCAAGGGACTTCCCGGTTGGGCCCACCTCAAAGCCTGGTCCAACTGGGGGACACCTGGCCCTGGGGATGGAGATGAGGAACAAAAGCCAGTCTCGGGCAAACACAGAGAAATTGAGACCATCACCCAGGGGCAGTATCCTGCACTCACAAAGGACAACGGGGTGGGAAGAGGCCAGGGGTCCTAAAATCTCAGGCAAGGCCAAAACTTGATTTAGCTCCTGGAGATGAAGGCAAGTCTGGCCTCCTCCCCAAAACCATGCTGAGCCCCCAAAAGAGTGGGAGTTGTGAACCCAACATTCACTACAGCAGGTGGCAAGATTGGAGCCGTATGAAAGCCCACTCAGGAGAATAAATACTATCACGTTAGGCCAGTTAGTCAGAAAGCTAGACAGTTCTGCAAGGTTCAGCACGCGTGTGGTGGGGATTCCATGCCTCGTGACGTGTCTTGTGGAAGTGCATCTACCTGTATGTAGGAGGTTTCTTCACATCTGTAGGAAAGTCTGTGATGGGCCTGGGGTGTCTGTGAGAAAAACAACAGAATAGCTGGTGGCTTCCTATGTAGCCACTGAGGCCAGACTGACTGGGCTTGAATCCCAAGTTTACCCATTATTAGCTTTGTGACCTTGAGCTGTCACCTCTATGTAACTCAATCCACCCATCTGTTAATTGGGATAAATAACAATACCTACTTCATGAAGTTGTTGTAATCCTCTTGTATAGCGTTAGAACAATGCCTACTGTGTAGGAAATCTCCAGTAGGTTATAATTAGCATGCGTGACGGTATATCCACATTGACAAATATAGATTCAACTGTTTCTACATAAAGGTTTAAGGGTGTCTGTATGTCTTTGAGTATGAATATGTACACATCTGTGTCTCTCTATATTTGCTTAGGTGTCTGAGACCTTTCTGTGCATCAGTGACGATAACGGCTGGCATTTATTTCGTGCTCACTATGTCAGGCACTACCCCCAAGAGTCCTACAGGTAGTCACGTGGAAACACATGTGAATGTGAACGGCTGAGCACGTTTCCAGACACATGCCAGTGAGTACCTGTGAGTGTGGCCTGTCAGCCCTGCCCGATGAGACCGCCTTCCTGAGTGAGCTGTGTGAGAGATGAAGACTTGTACCGTGGCCTGCCTGCCCACAGCACTGAGTTGGGGGCAGTAAACTACACCCACCACCCACCCCCTTTCCCAGGCTCTGAGTTAGCTTGAATCACCTGCATCTTCTTTCCTCCAATAGGAAAGGGCAAACAGGAGCCTGGAGAGAAGCCCACCAATCACAGCCTTCCTTTCATCCTACGCCTGCCTTGGTCTTGCCTTGGCCCCAGGGAGCTCAGGAAGGATTCCCGCTTGGCTGCGCCATCTTTTCAGTGTGTACCGTTTTTATGCTGAGTGGCGTCTACTTCTGACTCACTGTGTATCCTGCCCGAAAGGGCAGAGTCTAACACGACCAAGATAGTGAATTATCCTTGGGGAGAAAGCCTTCACATTTTAGCTGTTATGTTTCCTTTGGTTCCATTATCCAATGCTGGTAACATTTCAAGCATAAAAGGATATTTGAAAATTTATGAATGTGCTTTCCTTTCTTGCCTTTATGAATACATGACCTTCATCTTCCTTGGCCCGAGGCATCCATCTCTGCCTGGGGAGAGACTAGGATGGAGGTTTGACATAGAAAGCACAAAAGAAAAATGCTGTAATGTTTGGCATCTGACATGCAAAATATGATTATGCGGTAGGTCAAAAGTCTTCTAAACCAGGCTATTCTCTTCAGAGCATATTTTCTGGATGCCTTCATGTCTCTCCTTGGGTGTGATCATGACATTTTATGTAATGGATGTCCAGGCAAGAAGAGGAAGTCCCATCTGCTTTGCTCCAGAAAGGGAACCCTGGTGAGGCCCCTGTCCCAGTCTCCCAGGCTGCTCTGAACCCACTTGGCCTCTGCCTCTGACGCCAGGGCTCCGGGTAAGGCAGAGGAGCCTCGGGAGTTCAGCTTCACAGGCCAACTGCAGTTCCCACACACCTGGCTACCAAGCTGTGAGCCCGCAGTGTGGCCAGGGTCATGGCTGCACAACAAGGAGATGCCGCAGGAAGGGAGGGGGCACTGCTGGGTCAGTGGGAGGCCCTGTGGGAGTTTAGCCAGGAGAATCCAGTGGGCTGGGCAGCTGGGGGCACCACAGGGGCTCTGGCCAGACCAGGAGGGACCAGACCACGAGTTACAAACTCAGCTTCAAGTACAATCCCTGGCCAGCAGGCAGAAGGGACCTTGCCGGGAAACCAGAGGATGCCACACCACAGGATCCCAACACCTCGCTCCTACCAGATGTCACATAAACTGCCCTTGTCCATCCACACACCTCGACCTCATCTTCGTGGGAGGAGCTTAGGAAGGCAATCTGAAAACTGAACACTCTTCTCTAAGAGAAACAAACATCACTTAACAGGACAGGCTAAACTGTTGGATCCCCTGACGTTTAAATCAAGTTGAACATTTCATTGTTTTTCTCGCTACTCATCAGATAGGGCTTCGGGGAAAGGCCAGATTAGTTACATAATAAAGAAATTACTTTTTATTTTGCACAGATGAAGTGTGAGTGAAATTTTCAACCCTACTGCACACACAAAAATAGACGACCCTGCCCTGCCCCCACTGAAGTTCCAGCTGGCCTGTCCAACTAAAGACAACGATCCTGGCAGAGGACAAGTCCTGGCCTCCTCCAGGTGGTGTGGGACAGGTCCTGGCAGAGGCATCCCTCCCGCCCAAGCACTCACATCAACCTTCTTGGGCTCACACACAACGGGTCCCTTCCCTCTGCCCTATCTGTGCTTTTTTGAGGGAAAGAACAAGGTTTTAATTCTCTTTCCAGGCCCTTCCCTTCCAGGCATTTGGGCTCCTAGCCCTGGCCGCTGTCTCAGAGGCCTTTCCGATCCCTCCTCCTTCCCCTGGGAGGTGGGAATGCGGGGTGTGAATTGAGTGAGGTCCAAGGTGTCTGGGAGGAGGGGCGGGGGGTGGAGAGCAGCCCACGCAGATGGCGATGCTGCCACCTACTGGAGTCCTGGGGAGAGACAGCCCAGCTGGGGAACCATGTTCCACTGGCCCAGGGTGGACCACCTCAGAATCCTGCCCTCGAATGATTCGTTTTCCTTTTTCCAGAACAGTGTCTCACCTATTCCTCCATTTGGTCATCGGGTTTGCTGGTTGGAGCAATATCATTCATCCCATTTTATGGATGAGTAAACTGATACTCAAGAAAGAGCAGAACGTTCTCTGACATCACGTGACTGAGGATGGCTTGAAGGCAACATTTAATCTCAAGCCTCCTGGCCAAGAACTGAGTCCCCAACTCAGTGGTCAGACTAGGGTGTCCTGGGAAACGAGAGGGGCCCCCTTAGGAACAAGGTTGATAGGGTCACCCCCAACATCCAGGGAGATACTGTGAGGGAAGGGGAGCATCTACATCCTCCTGCTGGGACTAAGGCACCAGGCAGTAATAACGACCCTGTAGCAGCTCAGGGCCTGACATACGTCCACAGTGATACGTTTTCTAAGGACTCATACACACATTAGCACACAGATCATTTCAGCTGCTCTGGTACCATCTTCTGAAGTGCCACAGAGCAGGCTGGCTGCTGGGACCAACGCCTGTTCTGATTAATTGGGCTCCTCCATATCTCAGAGGGCCCATCCCACCTGCATGGTCCTGTTCAGAGTTCTCAGTCTTATGGCCTCCCTGGTTCCCCATTCTCTAGGATCTGGATCCCAGCTCTGCCCTGTGGCTGGTGGGCAGGACTCCTCAAGTCACAGGCTGTCCACCAGAATCGCCCACACTTGGCCTCCCTAGGCCCTGGGACACTTGCACCTCAGACCAGCTGACAAAGGCACCCAGACGTTGAACAGAGTTCGCCCTACCACGTCCCAGGTCCCCACGGCAGAGTCAGTTTCCCCAGGCCCTCTTTTCCAGCAAGAAGGACGCTAGCCCCTCTCAGCCTTGTCCTGCTGTGAATAACTGCCAAGTGGGGAGAGGGTGTACGGTTCAGAGCCAGGGCTGGAGTCTGAGCCCCAATGGCCTTCAAAGGCACCACCCTCAGGTAGCCACACCAGCCTTCCATCTCAAAACCACAGCACTAATAGAAACTTCTCTGAGGTGGCTTAGGGGGCAAATTATGAAGCCATGAAAATACAGTTGAAGAAAAAGACTATTGAACTGATCTCAGGATAGGCAATGACTTTCCAGGCAAAGAAGAGCTCGTACAGGGAAAGACATGGCTTAAAACGTTGGAACTTCTGTACATCAAAAACAACTCAAAATAAAAGGCCTCAGAGGAAGTTTTCTATACCCTTAACATGTTTCTTCCACCTACGTCTTTTGGTGTCCTTGCTGGTTTTTGTTGGGAACATTAGGTTGTGCTTTTATATATTAAAGAAAAAGTTTACTTACTTTGAACTCTTTGAATTTTGAAACTTTGAGTGTATTACCTACTGACTAAAAAAGAAACATTTTTTTTATCATATCATATCAAAAAAAAAAAAAACATTTTTTTAAATCATTTTTTAAATGATTTAAAGATAAATCAGACAAAATACTTTGAGTCTATGTGAACAGTTGATGAATGAAAATTTAATATTAAAAAAAGTTCCTGGGAATTCCCTGGCGGTCCAGTGGTTAGGACTCTTTGCTTTCACTGCCAGGGCCTGGGTTCAATCCCTGGTCAGGGAACTAAAATCCCACAAGCTGTGCAGCATGGCCAAAAAAAAAAAAATTCCTAAGGGCACTTCTGCCCCAGCCCTCAGCCCAGACAGCAGGAAAAGGTAGAACTGTGAAAGTGACTAAGTTTGTCTCTAGCAGCCCCATCCTCTGCTTTCTGCTCCCCTGTCCCGCTTCCAAGCACCCCTCTTTCCCAAAGCCCCCCTGCACCCTCCCTCCCTCTCTTTCCCCACCCTCACAACCCGCTCTCAGATGGGCTTTGCTTGACTCACGTGTGCTGAGGGGCTGAGGAGGGCCTGACAGGCCGCCGCCCACTCGGGGAAGCATTAAGGAGCAGGAGGAAAGCTGCAGCCATCGAGCTCGGACATTATTTTAGGTTCTGAAATCAACCCTGCAGGCCAAGCCCACTGCTAAGCAGCTGATACATAGCAGATCACGGCTTTCTGGCACTGGTGTGGGCATTAAGGAAGAGTTAAGGGGCTTCCCTGGTGGCGCAGTGGCTAAGAATCGGCCTGCCAGTGCAGGGAACATGGGTTCGATCCCTGGTCCGGGAAGATCCCACATGCCACGGAGCAACTAAGCCCGTGCGCCACAACTACTGAGCCTGCGCTCTAGAGCCCGCGAGTCACAGATACTGAGCCTGTGCTCTAGAGCCCGCGAGCCACAACTACTGAAGCCTACAAGCCTAGAACCTGAGCTCCGCAGCAAGAGAAGCCACTCCAATGAGAAGCCCACACACTGCAACGAAGAGTAGCTCCCACTCGCCACAACTAGAGAGCCTGCATGCAGCAATGAAGACCCAACGCAGCCTAAAATAAATAAATTTATTTTTAAAAATTGGGTGCTTCCCTGGTGGTGCAGTGGTTGAGAATCCGCCTGCCAATGCAGGGGACATGGGTTCAAGCCCTGGTCCGGGAAGATCCCACATGCCGCGGAGCAACTAAGCCCATGCGCCACGACTACTGAGCCTGCGCTCTAGAGCCCACAAGCCACAACTACTGAAGCCTACAAGCCTAGAGCCCGTGCTCCGCAACAAGAGAAGCCACTAAAATGAGAAGCCCGCACACCGCAACAAAGAGTAGCCCCCGCTCGCCACAACTGGAGAAACCCCGCGTGCAGCAACAAAGACCCAACTCGGCCAATAAATAAATAAATTTATATATATATTAAAAAAAGAGTTAAAAGTTTGTCGCGGTGATGTTGTTTTTTGATGACAATCTCAAAAAGGCCTGAGCCCTGGGGTAGAGCCCTGGATGAGTCCTTATATAGGAAACAGGTGATAAGAGATCCGGCTCCCAAGAGCCAGCATCCTAGGAGTCATTTTCCCAAATGGCAGGCACAGCCAGGGAGTGAATGGGGACCTTTTCTGTGCCCTGGCTACAGCACGGGGTTGACAGGCAGATGACTGGGGGCCATCCCTCCCCACAAGCCCAGACCTTCACTGGACAAAACAGTCTGTAGGATAGGAAAAGCACCTCTTCTCTGTCCAAGCCCCAAACCTGCACCCACCATGAGGGAGCAAGTCCACTTTTCCCTATGTGTTTCCTGCACACTGGGAGATGATTTGTGCCAGAGTCCCATTAGTCCCGGGACAGAAGTCCCTGCCCCTCCTCCTGACAGCGGCACTCAACCGTCACCCTCACTGCCAAGACTCTGCATTGGCCCAAGCCTCCTCCTCTCCAGACCTCCTGTCCCTCTCTCCCCTCTCTCTTCTTGGCCTGCTAGAGTCTGGGAAAGGCAGAAAGCTCTGGACAGGCCCTAGGTTGTCCTGCAGGCTGCAGATAAAACAAGGCTCAGTGGCTGGACCTGCGGCTGGTCCTGTGGCTGGTCTTGTGGCTGCCCTGCTTGGGCTCCACTCCTAGGGGGAGCCCCCTACGGCAGAGCCACAGCGCCACCTGGTGTACAGGGCCATCTGTGCAGCTAGGCCGGAGCCTGCCCAAAGACAGACGACACCTCCTGGATGCCTCTTCCTTAACTATTTCACTGTCTAGTCACTGGGGGTCTTCCCTAGATCCCAGGAGAGCCCCATCCTGAGGGCTGATGGATGACCGTCAAGCTGAGGTCCCAGCCACATCTCTGACACACACAGCCCCATACACACAGCAAAACACACAGAAAGGGCCTGGGCTTCTGTGTCAGGTGGAGTGGATCGCTCCCATCTCCTCTGGTTGGTGTATGTCTGAGCTCAGGCAATTACATAACCTCATGAGCCTCAGTGCCCTGCCTCTAAAATGGGAGCAATAAAAAGGCTGCTGAGGAACAGATTAGGTAATAAAGGTCCTACAGCAGCCACTGGCTCATTGCAAGTGTTCAAGAAATAATGGTTTCCTTTCCCTTCTGTCTGGGCTCGGTGCCTGGGAAACCTAGACTTACCCAAAGGCAGGGCCGAAGGGATAGCCAACATCCAAAGTCTAGGATGGGAAATGTTTCTATCTCAGCTCCTCCAAAAAGCCATTCCAAGCTACTCCACCAACTGCTATTTGCCTCTCTGAACACCTTCAGTTGAGGGTGACCAACCCACCTCATTTGCCAGGGAATGAGGGATTTTCAGGAAGTAAGAGACCTTTGGTGCTAAAACTGGGGTGTCCCAGGCCAGCTTGGATGCATTGGTCACCTAGTCCTTATCTTTCCACACAGTCTGGTTCTAGGGCTTCACAGAATTGCAGGCTGTAGCCCAGGAATCTGCGTTGTAACATTCCCCAGGTTATTCTTATAAACACCAAGTCACTGTCCCTACTCTCTGTGCTTTCTCTTCAGCTTCTGGGGGGAACACTACTCTTCAACTAGATGGGAAGCCACCTGAGGCACGGCACACACCTTGGAAAGACTGCAGAGAACTTTGTAAAAACCAGGCTCCAGACCTGAATCTGCGAAGTAAACCAGCAGCAACGAGGCCCACGTTCTCCATTCAGCTTTAGCGTTTGCACCCATGTGTTGCTCCTCTATTATCTTGCACTCATTCATTCATTATTTGTTGAGTGCCTATTAGCTCAGCACAGGAGGAACTAGTATTCTAATGGTGGGAGATAAGCAACTGCCACTTACATAACACAGTAATTTTTTAAAATTTTTTAATTTAATTAATTTTTTTATACAGCAGGTCCTTATTAGTCATCAGTTTTATACACATCAGTGTATACATGTCAATCCCAATCGCCCAGTTCATCCCACCACCATCCCCACCCCCTGCCGCTTTCCCCGCTTGGTGTCCATATGTTTGTTCTCTACATCTGTGTCTCAATTTCTGCCCTGCAAACCGGTTCATCTGTACCATTTTTCTAGGTTCCACGTATATGCGTTAATATACGATATTTGTTTTTCTCTTTCTGACTTACTTCACTCTGTATGACAGTCTCTAGATCCATCCAGGTCTCTACAAATGACCCAGTTTCGTTCCTTTTTATGGCTGAGTAATATTCCATTGTATATATGTGCCACATCTGCTTTATCCATTCATCTGTCGATGGACATTTAGGTTGTTTCCATGTCCTGGCTATTGTAAATAGTGCAATGAACATTGGGGTGCATGTGTCTTTTTGAATTATAGTTTTCTCTGGGTATATGCCCAGTAGTGGGATTGCTGGATCATATGGTAATTCTATTTTTAGTTTTTTAAGGAACCTCCATACTGCTCTCCATAGTGGCTGTATCAATTTCCATGCCCACCAACAGTGCAAGAGGGTTCCCCTTTCTCCACACCCTCTCCAGGGTTTGTTGTTTGTAGATTTTCTGATGATGCCCATCCTAACTGGTGTGAGGTGATACCTCATTGTAGTTTTGATTTGCATTTCTCTAATAATTAGTGATGTTGAGCAGCTTTTCATGTGCTTCTCGGCCATCTGTATGTCTTCTTTGGAGAAATGTCTATTTAGGTCTTTTGCCTATCTTTGGATTGGGTTATTTGTTTTTTAATATTGAGCTGCATGAGCTGTTTATATATTTTGGAGATTAATCCTTTGTCCGTTGATTCATTTGCAAATATTTTCTCCCATTCTGATGGTTGTCTTTTCATCTTGTTGATGCTTTCCTTTGCTGTGCAAAAGCTTTGAAGTTTCATTAGGTCCCATTTGTTTATTTTTGTTTTTATTTCCATTACTCTAGGAGGTGGATCAAAAAAGATCTTGCTAAAAAAAAAAAAAAATCTTGCTGTGATTTATGTCAAAGAGTGTTCTTCCTATGTTTTCCTCTAAGAGTTTTATAGTGTCTGGTCTTACATTTAGGTCTCTAATCCATTTTGAGTTTATTTTTGTGTATGGTTTTAGGGAGTGTTCTAATTTCATTCTTTTACATGTAGCTGTTCAGTTTTCCCAGCACCACTTATTGAAGAGACTGTCTTTTCTCCATTGTATATCCTTGCCTCCTTTGTCATAGATTAGTTGACCATAGGTGCGTGGGTTTATCTCTGGGCTTTCTATCTTGTTCCATTGATCTATGTTTCTGGTTTTGTGCCACTACTATATTGTCTTGATTACTGTAGCTTTGTAGTAAGTGTCTGAAGTCAGGGAGTCTGATTCCTCCAGCTCTGTTTTTTTCCCTCAAGACTGCTGTGGCTATTCGGGGTCTTTTGTGTCTCCATACAAATTTTAAGATTTTTTGTTCTAGTTCCATAAAAAATGCCATTGGTAATTTGATAGGGGTTGCACTGAATCTGTAGATTGCTTTGGGTAGTATAGTCATTTTCACAATATTGATTCTTCCAATCCAAGAACATGGTATCCATCTGTTGGTATCATCTTTAATTTCTTTCATCAGTGTCTTATAGTTTTCTGCATACAGGTCTTTTGTCTCCCTAGGTAGGTTTATTCCTAGGTATTTTATTCTTCTTGTTGCAATGGTAAATGGGAGTGTTTCCTTAATTTCTCTTTCAGATTTTTCATCATTAGTGTATAGGAATGCAAGAGATTTCTGTGCATTAATTTTGTATCCTGCAACTTTACCAAACTCATTGATTAGCTCTAGTAGTTTTCTGGTGGCATCTTTAAGATTCTCTATGTAGAGTATCATGTCATCTGCAAACAGTGACAGTTTTACTTCTTCTTTTCCAATTTGTATTCCTTTTATTTCTTTTTCTTCTCTGATTGCCGTGCCTAGAACTTCCAAAACTATATTGAATAATAGTGGTGAGAGTGGACATCCTTGTCTTGTTCCTGATCTTAGAGGAAATGGTTTCAGTTTTTCACCATTGAGAATGAAGTTTGCTGTGGGCTTGTCTATGGCCTTTATTATGTTGAGGTGGGTTCCCTCTATGCCCACCTTCTGGAGAGTTTTTATCATAAATGGGTGTTAAATTTTGTCATAAACTTTTTCTGCAACTATTGAGATGATTATATGGTTTTTATTCTTCAATTTGTTAATATGGTTTATCACATTGATTGATTTACATATATTGAAGAATTCTTGCATCCCTGCAATAAATCCCACTTGATCATGGTGTATGATCCTTTTAATGTGCTGTTGGATTCTGTTTGCTAGTATTTTGTTGAGGATTTTTGCATCTATATTCATCAGTGATATTGGTCTGTAATTTTCTTTTTTTGTAGTATCTTTGTGTGGTTTTGGTATCAGGGTGATGGTGGCCTCATAGAATGAGTTTGGGAGTGTTCCTTCCTCCGCAATTTTTTGGAAGAGTTTGAGAAGGATGGATGTTATCTCTTCTCTAAATTTTTGATAGAATTCACCTGTGAAGCCATCTGATCCTGGACTTTTGTTTGTTGGAAGATTTTTAATCACAACTTCAATTTCATTACTTGTGATTGGTCTGTTCATATTTTCTATTTCTTCCTGGTTCAGTCTTAGAAGGTTATACCTTTCTAGGAATTTGTCCATTTCTTCCAGGTTGTCCATTTTATTGGCATAGAGTTGCTTGCAGTAGTCTCTTAGGATGCTTTGTATTTCTGCGGTGTCTGTTGTAACTTCTCCTTTTTCATTTCTAATTTTATTGATTTGAGTCCTCTCCCTCTTTTTCTTGATGAGTCTGGCTAATGGTTTTTCAATTTTGTTTATCTTCTCAAAGAACCAGCTTTTAGTTTTATTGATCTTTGCTATTGTTTTCTTTGTTTCTATTTCATTTATTTCTGCTCTGATCTTTATGATTTCTTTCCTTCTGCCAACTTCGGGTTTTGTTTGTCCTTCTTTCTCTAGTCCTTTAGGTGTAAGGTTAGATTGTTTATTTGAGATTTTCCTTGTTTCTTGAGGTAGGCTTGTATAGCTATAAACTTCCCTCTTAGAACTGCTTTTGCTGTATCCCATAGGTTTTGGATCGTCGTGTTTTCACTGTCATTTATCTCTAGGTATTTTTTGATTTCCTCTTTGATTTCTTCAGTGATCTCTGGTTATTTAGTAACGTATTGTTTAGCCTCCATGTGTTTGTGTTTTTTACGTTTTTTTTCCCTGTAATTGATTTCTAATCTCATAGTGTTGTGGTCAGAAAAGATGCTTGATATGATTTCAATTTTCTTAAATTTACTGTGGCTTGATTTGTGACCCAAGATGTGATCTATCCTGGAGGATGTTCCGTGTGCACTTGAGAAGAAAGTGTAATCTGCTGTTTTTGGATGGAATGTCCTATAAATATCAATTAAATCTATCTGGTCTATTGTGTCATTTAAAGCTTGTGTTTCCTTATTAATTTTCTGTCTGGATGATCTGTCCATTGGTGTAAGTGAGGTGTTAAAGTCCCCCACCATTATTGTGTTACTGTCAATTTCCTCTTTTATGCTGTTAGCAGTTGCCTTATGTATTGAGGTGCTCCTTTGTTGGGTGCATATATACTTATAATTGTTGTATATTCTTCTTGGATTGATCCCTTGATCATTATGTAGTGTCCTTCCTTGTCTCTTGTAACATTCTTTATTTTTATTTTTTTTGCAGTACGTGGGCCTCTCACTGTTGTGGCCTCTCCCATTGTGGAGCACAGGCTCTGGATGCGCAGGCTCAGCGGACATGGCTCACGACCCCAGCCGCTCCGTGGCATGTGGGATCTTCCCAGACCGGGGCACGAACCCATGTCCCCTGCATCGGCAGGTGTACTCTCAACCCCTGCACCACCAGGGAAGCCCTAACATTCTTTGTTTTAAAGTCTATTTTAACTGATACGAGTATTGCTACTCCCACTTTCTTTTGATTTCCATTTGCATGGAATATCTTTTTCCATTCCCTCACTTTCAATCTGTATGTGTCCCTAGGTCTGAAGTGGGTCTCTTGTAGACAGCACATAGACGGGTCTTGTTTTTGTATCCGTTCAGCAAGCCTGTGTCTTTTGGTTGGAGCATTTAATCCATTCACCTTTAAGGTAATTATCAATATGTATATTCCTATGACCATTTTCTTAATTGTTTTGGGTTTGTTTTTGTTAGTCCTTTTCTTCTCTTGTGTTTCCCACTTAGAGAAGTTCCTTTTGCATTTGTTGCAGAGCCAGTTTGGTGGTGCTGAATTCTCTTAGCTTTTGCTTGTCTGTAAAGCTTTTGATTTCTCCATCGAACCTAAATGAGATCCTTGCCGGGTAGAGTAAACCTTGGTTGTAGGTTCTTCCCTTTCATCACTTTAAGTATATCATGCCACTCCCTTCTGGCTTGTAGAGTTTCTGCTGAGAAATCAGCTGTTAACCTTATGGGAGTTCCCTTGTATATTCTTTGTCATTTTTCTCTTGCTGCTTTCAATAATTTTTCTTTGTCTTTAATTTTTGCAAGTTTGATTACTATGTGTCTCAGTGTGTTTCTCCTTGGGTTTATCCTGTATGGGACTCTCTGTGCTTCCTGGACTTGAGTGGCTATTTTCTTTCCCATGTTAGGGAAGTTTTCGACTATAATCTCTTGAAATATTTTCTCGGGTCCTTTCTCTCTCTCTTCTCCTTCTGGGACCCCTATAATGCGAATGTTGCTGCATTTAATGTTGTCCCAGAGGTCTCTTAGGCTGTCTTCATTTCTTTTCATATTTTCTTCTTTATTCTGTTCTGCAGCAGTGAATTCCACCATTCTGTCTTGCAGGTCACTTATCCGTTCTTCTGCCCCAGTTATTGTGCTATTGATTCCTTCTAGTGTAGTTTTCATTTCAGTTATTGTATTGTTCATCTCTGTTTGTTTGTTCTTTAATTCTTCTAGGTCTTTGTTAAACATTTCTTGCATCTTCTCGATCTTTGCCTCCATTCTTTTTCCGAGGTCCTGGATCATCTTGACTATCATTATTCTGAATTCTTTTTCTGGAAGGTTGCCTATCTCCACTTCATTTAGTTGTTCTTCTGGGGTTTTATCTTTTTCCTTCATCTGGTACATAGCCTTCTGCCTTTTCATCTTGTCTATCTTTCTGTGAATGTAGTTTTTGTTCCACAGGCTGCAGGATTGTAATTCTTCTTGCTTCTGATGTCTGCCCTCTGGTGGATGAGGCTATCTAACCAGTAATTTTTGATAGTACTAAATACTACTATACTATAGCCAAAGGCACCCCTGAGGAGGTGATATCTGACTGAGCCCTGAAAATTAAGGAGCCAGCCCCCTAAGATTTGGGCAAAGATGTTCCAGGAGAAGGAATGGCTGTTACAAAGGGCCTGAGGCAGAAACAAGGAATAGAAAGACTAGGGCGGCTGGAGCATAGTAAGCAGGGGTAGAGTGACAGGAGCTGAGGTTGGAGAGGCGGGCAGGGGCTGGTGCAGACACCACTGCAGGCCTGTGCATTTTATTCTGTATGCAATGGAAAGCTGTCAGTGGTTTTACGCAAGGAAATGACAGGATCTGATTTGTGTTATTAAAGGCCCATTTGGGCTTCTGTGTGAAGAAGAGACAAGAGAGGGATGAGAAGTGGAGACAGGGAGTCAGTTCAGAGGCTCCTGCAGAGTCCAAGCAGGAGATGACAGAAACTGTGGTTGGAAAGAAGGACAGGGTCCAGGATACATACTGGAGGGAGACTCGGGACTTGATGGATTAGATCTAGGGGGGAGCAAAAGGGGACCATAAAAGCTGCCACCTAAGCTTTTCACTTAGAATCCAGGTGAATGGACGAAAGGACCATTTGTGGGATGGGAAAGACAAGGGGAGAAGCAGGTTTGGGAGGGGGAAAAAAATCAAGTGTTGTGCTTTGGATGAGTCACTCAAGTGGAGATGGCAAGTGTACTGATGGAGAGGGCTGGGCTTTGTACAAAGGCATGGAGAAGTATCTATTAACTTTATCCCCAGGCCTGTTTAAATGATTGGATACTGCCTTTTCCTTCTTAAAGGAATACTCATTAAGAAATTTGAAAAATCAGTCATCGATGTAAAATGATATTTTGTACAATAACAGTTGCACAAGTCGAGACCCCTTTTGGTTACAAGTGAGAAACCCTTAACTGGCCAAATGCAAAGGGGCACTTTTTTTAATATATAAATTTATTTATTTTATTTTTGGCTGCATTGGGTCTTCGTTGCTGTGCGCAGGAGTTGCAGCAAGCAGGGGCTACTCTTTGTTGCAGTGCACCGGCTTCTCATTGCAGTGGTTTCTCTTGTTGCGGAGCACAGTCTCTAGGCACACGGGCTTCAGTAGTTGTGGCTCGTGGGCTCTAGAGCACAGGCTCAGTAGTTGTGGCGAACGAGCTTAGTTGCTGCACAGCGTGTGGGATCTTCCTGTACCAGGGCTTGAACCCGGCTTGAACCCACGTCCCCTGCATTGGCAGGCAGATTCTTAACCACTGCGCCACCAGGGAAGCCCCAAAGGGGCACTTTTTTAGCTTGAACATTCAAACCACAGAAAGAGAACTGATGAAGCTAGTCGTTTAGAATCAGACTCAAACACTTGCCGACCTCTTTATCTCCCTGCTTCGCATTAAATGTAGCCTTTGTTCTCCCAGGCCAAATAGCTCAACTAGAAAGATATCTGGGAGCTGCAGGAAGCTCTGGATTTATATTCTTTATGTTTCTAAACAGAAAGAAAAAAAGTCTCCTCCCATATAGCTCAAGATAGAAACATCCCATGGAAGGACTCTGGTAGGTTTTGAGTCACATGCCCGTCTCTGAAAGGGGAAATAGGAGCTGGGAAGATAATAACAAAACCTACGGTACAATGTGTCTTTTCTGAAAACAGAACTAAGAATCGTAGCATTAAAAGAGATCTTAGAAGCCTCACCAACCCCTCAACCAATGCAAGATTCTCTTCTACTACATTACAGCTTCAGTTTAATCACTTTTAAAGTTGGGAAACACGCTCCTTCACCAGGCAACCCATCCCATTTCTCAACATTGCTAATCATTTTAAAAGTAAATTTGCTTCCTTGTCATCATCGCCCATGGGCTATAGTTTTTTTGGGGTTTTTTTGGTTTGTTTTTTAATATTTACTTATTTATTAATTTGGCTGCCCCAGGTCTTCGTTGCGGCATGCAGGATCTAGTTCCCTGACCAGGGATGGAACCCAGGCCCCCTGCATAGGGAGCATGGAGTCTTAACCACTGGACCACCAGGGAAGTCGCCTTGGGCTGTAGTTCTAAGTTCATGTTCTTCCCTCTAGGTCAAGACTGAATATATCTACTCCTTTCATGAATATCTGAAAGCAAGTCATATAACCGTCTTCAGCCCGCTCTTCTCTGGGATCCATATTCCTTGGAGTTTCGACTGTAGTCATCATGGATGGCTTAGTGTTATGGGAAGTAAGAGGGGCATCTGGATCATTAAGGTCAGGGGTTGTCAAGGACTCTGTGGGGAAAGGCAGGAAACCAACAGAAGAGGGGAACGATCCTCACCCCACCAGGCTCGCCCCCAGCATGAACTCCACCCCAGCTGCCTGCCTCTGCTCCCAAGGGGCCCACCAGACAGCAAGGAGCATAGAAACACTTAAAGAGAATTCAGTTTTACAGTTTATGTTAAAAAGAAGAAAAAAATAGGTAGGAGAAGATAAAAATAAATTTAGAAGAAAAAAGGGAAAGAAGGCTAAGAGCAAATGAATGAAAAGACTAGGTATGGAGGGAAGGGTGTAATGAAAGTTTTAAAGAGAAGGAATCAACTCATTAACCAGAGTATTTAAAAGAATGTAACAGTTAAGGGGCTTCCCTGGCGGCGCAGTGGTTAAGAATCTGTGTGCCAATGCAGGGGACACAGGTTCAAGCCCTGGACTGGGAAGATCCCACATGCCGCGGAGCAACTAAGCCCATGTGCCACAACTACTGAGCCTGCTCTCTAGAAGCCACCAGCCACAACTAATGAGCCCACGTGCCACAACTACCGAAGCCCGCATGCCTAGAGCCCGTGCTCTGCAACAAGAGAAGCTACTGCAGTGAGAAGCCCATGCACCGTGACAAAGAGTGGCCCCTGCTCACCGCAACTAGAGAAAGCCCACCCGCAGCAACGAAGACCCAACACAGCCAAAAATAAATAAATAAAAATTTTTTTTTTCAGTATGCGGGCCTCTCACTGTTGTGGCCTCTCCCATTGCGGAGCACAGGCTCCGGATGCGCAGGCTCAGTGGCCATGGCTCACAGGCCCAGCCGCTCTGCGGCATGTGGGATCTTCCCGGACCGGGGCACGAACCTGTGTCCCCTGCATCGGCAGGCGGACTCTCAACCACTTCGCCACCAGGGAAGCCCAATAAAAATAATTTTTTTTAAAAAAAAGAGAACATAACAGTCCTAAACATGTATACAGCCAATAACAGAGCTTCCAGCAACATGAAGGAGGAAAAGATAGAACTAAAAGATAGAAAAACCTATCATTGCAATCGGTTATTTTCATGCCCTTCTCTCAGTGACAGACAGAACAAGCAGGCAGAAAAATCAACGGTATAGAAGGCTTGAAGAGCCCTATAAACCAACTTGATATAATTGACATTGACAGAGCACACTGTCCAGCAACAGCACAGTATACATTCTCTTCCAGTGCATCAGAATCAGATGAAAAGCAGGAAGACAATAAAGAAAAACCAATGAAACCCAAAACTAGATATTTGAAAAGATATATAAAAGTGGAAAACATCTTCTGAGACTGATCGGGGTGGGGAGGGAACCATAAATTACCAATATCAGAAATTAGAGGGGAAAGCACTACAGATCCTAAAGACAAGAAGGGAATATTATGAATAACTTTATGCTAATAAATTCAATAACTTTAATGAAATACACAAATTTCTTGAAAGACACAAAGTACCAAAGCTCACTCAAGAATAAATAGGTAACTTGCATAGTCCCCAAATCTATTTAAAAAATTCAATTTGTAGGGTTTTAAAGAGAAAACTTCCTACAAAAAAAACTGCAGGTCCACAGTGCTTCACCAGTGAATCCTGCCAAATATTTAAGGAAGAAATAATACATTTCAATACTGAAAACAACAAAACATTGCTTAAAGAAATTAAAGCCCTAAATAAGTGGAGACATGTATAACTTGCTTATAGAATCAGAAGAGTCAATATCGTTAAAGAGGCAATTCTCCTCAAATGGATCAATACCTTCAACAGAATTCTTGTAAAAATCCCAGGATATTTTCATAGAAATTGGCAAACTGACCCTAAAGTTTATTTATATATATATAGCGTTATGTGTGGATTACTATAATCAGATAATTGAATCATGATTCTTACAAATTATATGATTATAGTAATCCACACATAACACCACACTGACATATAGCTCAACAGAATAGAATGAGAGTCCAACAAAAGACCCACACAGCTAAGGTCAATTCATTTTTGACAATGTGTCAAGGCAATTCAATCGGGAAAGGATAGGCTTTTCAAAAGATGGTGCCAGAATTGGATACCCATATACAAAAAAAGAAAAATTTAGACCTCTAACTCACATCATATACAAAAGTTAACTCCTAAATGTAAGAGCTAAAAGACAGAATAAAATCTTGGTGACACTGGGTTAGGCAAAAATTTCTTAGATATAACACCAAAAGTATCATCCATAATGGAAAAAAATTGTATAAATTGAACTTTATCAAAATTTAAAAGTTTGCTTTTCAACAGACACCATTAAGAAAATGAAAATTCAAACCACAAACTGGGAGAAATTATTTACAAAACATATCTCCAACACAGGAATTATATCTAGAATAGACAAAAACTCTTATAACTCAATAATGAAAAGACAAACAACCCCATAAAAGACAGACAAAAGATTTGAATGGACAATTCACCAAAGAAGATATCTGAATATCTAATAAGCACTAGAAAAGCTACTCAGCATCATTCAGGCAGTTCATTGTATGTCAAATACTTTAAAAAAAAAAGCTGTAAAATTAAAAAAAACTAATTGGTCACCTTTGGGAGTTGTTAGAGCATCGATTCATTATTCTAAAGACTAGCAGAAAAAGGAAAAGAGTCCAGGAATATTACCTGGTCTTTTCTATGTGAATTGTGCTTTAGGAAAACCAAACAGTCGATGGAAAAAGGGGGTTTTTAAGAATGACAGTTATAAATACAGAAGGAATAATTGAATTAGAAAACCCTTGTTGAGTAATCCTTAATACAATAATAAATCTAGACAAGGAGCATCAACAGATGCTAAAACCATTAGGTTAGAGGCTGATGTGGCATTTTGTAATGGATGGACCAGGCTGACCACATCTGAAATCACCAGGAAAATTAACATCAGTAAAAGTGGAACAACCAGACATTATGTACTTTCTCTCTTGTGATACAATAGTATATAGTACCACCTACAATCTATTTTTGCAAAAAGAAAAAATTGCATCTTAATATTACAAAGCTTCTAGATCTAATTGTCAGGGGGGACTGAAGAGCTTGTGAAAGGATTCCTTGAGGATGGAATTAGCCAAATTCTGTGGGAGATTCTATAGATCAATAAATATCAAAAAAGGGAGTGGGTAATTGGTAAGAAATTTGAAAGATATATTGATCGAATGTAATGTATGGACCTTGTTTGGATCTCGATTCAAACCAACCAACCATAAAAATATCTTTCAGAGGTAAGTGTGGACATTTGAACACAGACGAGGTGTTACATGATGAAGAGTTTCTATTATTACTCTTGTTAGGTGTGCTAATGGTACTATGGTTATGCTCTTTTTAAAAGTGGTTACCTGTTGGGTATACATACTGAGGTATTTACAAGTTAAATTAAACCATAGCTGGGGTTTCCTTTAAAATATTCTGGTGACAGTGCTAGGGTAGGGGAGAATGTTGTGGGAACGAGATAGATGAAATAACGTTGACAATTCTTGAAAGTAGTAATGGATGGATACAGGGTGGTTAAATATACTATTTTCTCTATTTTGGGTATGTTTGAAATTTTCCATAACAAAGAACTGGAGTTTTGTTTTGTTGAATTTTAAATGGGCTGTGTTCACCCAGATCACAGCCCTCAGGCTGACTTCAACATGAGTATTCCCTACCTTGATCCACACAGTCAACGTAGGTCACAAATGAGAGAAATGAGTCAGGGGTTAAGAAAACAGCAAAGCAAGCAGCTGGTACCCACCTCTGCGAGGATTAATGGAGAGTGGTAGGACCACGGCAAACGAAAGATCACCTGCCCATCCAAAGGGGGCAGCCAATGTTGCCATGTGGGAATAAGGGCCCGAGATGGCCAAGTCTTCTAATTTTTCATTAGAAACTTGAAATCTAGGCATTTCAGTAAAACCTCCCAATATGCAGGCAAATGATTTTTAAAAATTTAAACACTTGCAAGTCAGTGCTAGAAAGCCAAACAAAACCTGTCTGGAGGCTAGATTTGTTCCACAGACTGTTGTTTTGTGATCTCTGACACCACACCATGTAATGCATTATATAGTAATGCATTAATAATTGGCTGACATTCTTAACAGTTGAGTCACACGGCCAGGACAACTGAGGTTGTGCATATCCGAAATGCCCAGATCCTTTATATGCAAACAGCTGTCAAGCCAGGCACGCCCCACACTGAACTCAGAACTGAACACAGGCTTACAGTTATCTCCATCAAATTGCATCTTGTCATTTGTCAGAAACATTTGTCCCTGGATTGGCTCCACTCTTCCTCGAAATTCTACTGAATTTGCACTCCCTTCCAGCTTTGTATCACACACAGTTTTAATAAGCCCATCCAAAGCCATCTACAAAGCTAATGTCAACTTGTGTGCATAGTTCAATAGAGTTCAACGGATTTCAACGGGTAGGTAGGTCAGGCTTGTCTCCTGCTAGACGTCTACAGCTGTTCAGCTATAACTTCAACCTACCTTCTGGGTTCATCCACCTCATATTTACCCGTCTTCCTCCTTAAAGCCACCATACATTGCATATAGGCCTAATCCACTAGTTTTGTGGTGACGGGAATGCCACCTCCTTACACCTGTATATGGAGTACTTTATGGTTTTTATAGCATGTTCCCATAATTTTCTGATTTGATCTTTATCACCCATCACAACCTTTAAAAATCCTATCAACCTCACATTAAGACATTGATCTACAAATCTGCCAGTGGTCTATTTGTTTGCTTATAATCCACTAATAATCTATCTGGTGATTTCCAGATTAAATAGAGCAAGGACAACTATTGATAATTTAGCTTCTTACCTTCCCACTTGACCGTCTCACCAAAAAAGAGTTCCCCAAACCACCACCATTCCAGCAATAACCTATAGGGACAGAAACAATATTTAAGAGGAAGAATGTTCTAACCATGAGAGTTGACAGAAAGTGGAATGCATCATCTTGTGAAGAAATGACATTTTGATGCTAGAACTTTTCAAATAGGAGCTAGGGTTTTGCAGAAGGGACTCCAACATGGATAGGGAGCTGGGCAGAACGATCTTTCATTCATGCATTTCTGTCCACGTGAGGAAACTGCTCCGTGCTCAGCTCTTGGCTGAGCTCTTGGAAATATCTTACCAGTTCTTGCAGTGATAACCTCTCAAGGTTAAAAACATACACTTGGCAAGGGTGACTGTTTTTATTCTTTGTACATTTTAAAATTAATTCCCTTTTAAAAAGCAGTTTTCAGCAAATGTTTTTAAAATGCCAACCTGTTTCTCCATTGTTCAAAATTGGGAAGAATCCATATAATGGAATATAATTCAGCCATAAAAAAGAAATGAAGCACCAATACAAGGTAGGATGTGGATGAATCTTGAAAACATTAGGATAACTGAAAGAAGCCAGTCACAAAAGACCACATATTACATGATTCCATTCATATGAAAGCCCAGAATAGGTAAATGTAGATACAGAAAGTAGATTAGTGGTTATTTAGGGGTAGGGTGAGGTGATAGCTAAAGGATACAGGATTTTCTATTGAGTTGATGAAAATGTTCTAAAATTGACTGTGGTGATGGTTGCACATATCTGTGAATGTACTAAAATTCGTTGAATTGTACATTTTAAATGGGTGAATTGTAGGGTATATGAATTATATCTCGATAAACCTGTTTTTTAAAAAAAATTAAGCAAACTTTTTTTTGGTGGGGGCTGGGGATAGATGTTTGCTTCCAGGCTGGCTAGATTTCTAAAGGGGAGCACTCAACCATCTGCTGAGCGAAAAGATCCGGTTCAGCGAGGAACTGGCAGCCAGGTTGGGTGAGGTGGAAGGATTTTCTCACATTTCAGGAGGCATGGGGCTCCCCTTTCGGACTCTGGGGCTGGGATTAGCAGCCGAGGAGACAGACAAGAGCTCACCTTCCACCCACTACCTCCGAGCTTTCTAGGTCTTGCTTCTCACCGCTCCTGGTAGTATTTCCATCCCAGGAGTTAACTCCTAGCACGCCCATAAAAACGGCTGAAACCACTCTTTCGGGAGAACACGTCCGGGAGGCCTCTCATCCCAACTAAGCTTGCTCCCTACTTCGCCCCACTTCCTGAGGATGTGGGGCATCCGTCCACCCCCTGACAAAGCGGCCCCCCTGCCTCAGAATGTTCGAGTGCTGGAAGATTTCAAAACCCAGCTGGCATATTTCCTGCTCCCCGGGGGGACTTCTGAACCTGGGGTGTGCAGCAGGCAGGAAAGGATATCCCTAGAAAACGTCTGCCAGCGAATTCCACCACTCCTGACTGACACCGGGGAGCAGGGGCACAGATAGGGGAGGGAAACGCCCAGGCACTTTTCCCAAACTGCAAATCCGCCCAGGGAGGCCTGGAGGCCTGGGTAAGGGAGAAGGGCCCGCGGTCTAGGGGTTCTGCAGATCGGGGGAAGGCGGCAACGACCAATTATCAGCATTGAGTTGGCCAAAAAGTTCGTTCGGGGTTTCGTTCGCGGTTTTGGTAACGATGTTACGGAAGAACCCGAACGAACTTTTTGGCCAACCCATAGTTAAAAAGGAGGAGAGCGACTGGCTTCACTTGAGGCCCTGCGCTGGGCCTCGGGCCCCAGCTCGCGGGAGCGGTCGCCCCGCTTGGGCCCCGACAGCCAGCGCTCACCACGCCGCTCCCGGCCCTGGGTGAGGGGCAGCAGCAGGGAACTGGCGCCGGGAACTCGGGCACGCCCCGTAGAGAGGGCGCCTGGAATTTTCGATGACGAGGCCCAGGTAGGGTCCCATCACCGGTGCAGCGCCCCGGGACTTCCCGTCCTCATCCCCGGTACCGGGACCCGGGACTGTGCCGTTAAAGGAAATGCCTAGGAAGAGGGAGCAGCAGGTAAACGTACGGGTTCGGGCGGCTGGACGGTGCACTGCGCGGGGGCAACAAGTAGCTTGGAAAGCGAGTGAGGCGCCAAGGAGAGCGGCTTCCTGCCTGCAGCGAAGCAGGACGTGCAAGCAGAGCAGTGAGAGACAGGAACTGAGGAGACTAAAGAGTGACTGACTCGTTCCCCTGAGCAAGGTGGTAAAAGGGGGGGACGGGTATCCAAAAGGGTCATGCTCCAGGTGAGGCTCGAACTCACAACCTCGGCATTGCTCTGCATGTACTGCTGTATAAGTACCGCGCGCTAACCGATTGCGCCACTGGAGCTACGCTTACCCCCGTCTCGCGATGGCTCTATCAGGGTTCACCCGGGCCCTGTGCGGGCCTTCGCGGAGCATGCGCACCCGCGGCTTGCGGCTAGGCGAGAACGAACCGGGGCCCCGAGACCCCGCAGCTTCCGGTCCGGCGGTCCCCGGCCTAGTGTAGGAGGGAAGGCTGCTAGGTCTCCCTCCGGGAGGGCGGGGCCCTTTGGCGGGACCTTGAAAAGAGCACAGCCCGCCTCCCTGGGTAGCGCGGGAGGAGGAGCCCGGGCGCTGCGGTCTGAAACCGCCTCCGCGCCCTCAGTGTGGAGTTTCGCCTCCCAGGAGCAGGCCCCGCGAGAAGCAGGCCTAGTCCGGGAACCGGGCTGCGGTCGGCGGGCGGGCCTTGTTGCGAGGGGTGGGGCCGAGCGGGGAGATGCCCTGGACTGTCGCCTCTGACCCGCGCCCCCGCGTGACCGGTGAGCTGGAGGAGCCCACCCCGCTACCCCCCGCGCCGCCCTGGAAGTCGGCAGGAGCGGGAAAACCCGTGAATGAGCAAAGCCCGCGCCTGCCGGTGGGGCAGCCAGGGAGCGCCTGGGCCGGAGTGGCGACCGAGCTTCCAAGACCGGACCGGGCAGAGATTTAACCGTCAGACCCTTGTCCTGCCCCGAAGGCTTTCTGCTGCCCCTTCTTACATCCTGAGCGGGGTGCTCGGATCGTGTCCAACCACGGTCATTCTGGGGACACGGTGATAGCCCAGTCCTTCAAGAGGGTGCAAGCTAAGCTCCACGTGTTTTGTTGGGCCACGACGTGTATGTTTTGTTTAATTTTAAAGCGAGTTCCTAATATTTAAAAACAAGAGGTCCCCTACAAATATCTGGATATCCATTTCCTTTTTTTAAAACCGGAAAGTGTAAACCGTACCCAGGGCCGAATTATGACTGTCCTGTGCCTTACACACTTTTGTCTTCGTGGCCCCTTTGTCCATCAAAACAACAAAAATTTTTTTAAATTATATTTTGCTACCACAAACCACAAATATAACCCAGGCTGGATTTATTGTTACATTCATTATTATCTTTATTTCTGATTTCAAAAAAAAATTAAAATGTAAACATTTGGGGGGCTCTAGGCACTGTGCCTACCGCCATTGACTGATAACTGCTAGGAACCTGCATCCCTCTGGGAGGGTAGCTGCAGCCTCCTCCACAAAATGCCCCCCTCCCCCCTCCCCCTCTTCCTCTGGCGTTGCATCAGTCGATTGTCTCCTGGGCCTCTGTTGGCATGTTGGTCACCCTGTTCCGGTGACCTCTGCTTTCCTGGGAGAGCCAGAAGAGCAAACAACAGAGCACCATGTCGATAGATTTCGGAACCAGCATGAGCAAGTGACGGGGGCAGAATAAAGATCATGCATAGTCACCTTGATGGTGACTAACCCACATTAACAGGTTGTGTTCGGGTGATGAGGTCGAGAGTACGATTGTAGAAGAGCCTTGAAACTGGAGCAGAAGAGATTCGAGAGATCAGGGAGATGATGAGACAAGCACAGGTTCTGTTTAAGGCAGAGGCCTCCTGAAGGTGGTGTTTCCAGGAAGCTCATTGCTTTGTACAGACTGGGTTGTGCACCCAGAGAAAGGAGATAGGCGAGCCTCTCTTGGTGGTTTGTAAACTGTGAGAGACACACATCCAGAGCAAGAGCTCAGAAGGGGGATGGTCAACACCCTTGCAAGATCCCATCAGGTACTAGGCAGATGGTGGGATGCAGAGCTGTTTACAACACGCCAGGATTAGGGCTCCTCGGAGCATGCTTTGGCAAGTCCTTGGTAAATCAAGGGCAGCAGAGCCTTTGAAATAAGTCCCTCCCAAAAGATGGAACAAGTTCTAAAAGTAAATGCATGATTTGCCCCCAGGTGGGAATAATTTTTCCTCCTAAATTGAAAGGGGTTAATTTCCTGAAAGACAAGAAAGTAAGTTGGAGACTCATACACAGCGTCTTCTCAAATCCAGTAGCATCTGCCGAGTCTGCTCTTTCTCCCTCCTGAATCCCTCAGGTAGAATCTGCCTGGTGAACTATAAACAGCAAAAATGGCCCCTGAAAAAAAAAAAAAAAAAAAGGCCCCTGGTGGTCCAGCTTCCCTTCCCACTCTCCGCTTTCATGGACTTACTCCTTAACAGTATTGGTTCAGCAGATACTGACTGACCCTGGTTGCATGGGAAGGGAAGGCAGCACCTGATACAGCCTTTGGGAACTAAAATAGCTTAGTCCCCAAGGAAATTGGAGCTCTAAGGGAGGAGTGAGGGCAATGTTGAACCTAGAGGGGGCAGTGTCAGAATCTCTGCCACCAGAGAGATTTTTCAGCAAGAACAAGTATACTGAGACCTTCAAATCACTTAACCTCATACACACTCACGCTGAAGAGCAAAGAACTAAGAGCGAGTCTGAGGCCCTCCCTGGCTCTGTGACCTTAAGTAAATCTCTTACCCTTTCTGGGCCTCAGTTTCCCCATTTATAAACTGAGGGATCTAGACCAGATAAGAGCTTCCTAGCTTAACTGGAGAATGCCTTTTACCATGTATACTCTTGATAACAACTTGCAATTATTTAAGCATTTAATAATTTGTGTGATGTGTAATAAAGAAGTGATTTTTAAAATAAAACCTATTTTAGATATATGTATAATGTTAAAATAATCTTGAGTAATACCCATACTGTAATAAGACTAGTCTCCACCTTCTTCCATTTACCATGTAATGCAAAATGTTTAATTTACTTTAATTATGTAAGGGAAAAGCACGCTTTGTTAACAATAACTTTTAAAAGAACATATATCATATTGGTCTTAGGACAAATGTATATTAAAATGTATGAAATTTAATGACTCATTGTAGCATCAAAAATAGACACAAACTGCTTTCCTAAGCGAATGTTTAGAATTTGTGCTTTTTGCACTTTAAAAACTGGTTTATTTTTATTCCTTTCATGGTTTTGTGTCTAAATGATGAGCTAAAACAGAAGGGTTCTGGCTGCTATATGTAAGCACCATTCTGCAAATAACATGAAGCGGGTATGGTTGGTCTTCATCCCTAATAACGAAAGACCAAATTGGATATAATGATCAGTATATTTTCTCTTTTGGGCTTTTGTTTCTGACATACAAGATATTTTTATTAGCAGAATGCAATTTGCACATTTAGTAAATGAATATCATCTTGAACCAAATTTGTAGAATTTTCAGTATATGGTCTTCTTTTACTTTATTTCAGCAAACTTTTTATGTGTTTAGCCAGCGTTCCATTATGGTTATATATGAAGCAGTATATGACTTTTAAAAGTTGCTGTAGAGGAGTCACAAGTCACCTACAACCCACCTCTTCAGCTGAGTCATATGCACACTTCTTGTATGCAGGGACCACTGCAGGTGCTTGTCAACAGGCACTGAGACGCTCCCCAAGTGATTGCATGTTGATGGGGCAAGAGGTTGTCTGAATAATTATTTTAATTATTACTTTTCTAAGTAGAAATTGAAAAGATACTCTGCCACCTGTAACAGTGAAGACCGTCTTGAATGTCTTTCAGAACTCCTAGGATCTGGCAGTGTCTAAGATCCCTTCCTATCCTAATAGTCCATGATCCTCACCAGCACCACGTGGAGAAATGACCCTTTATTTTCCCTTAGGAGGAGACAGATGCGTAGGTCTTAAGGCCCAAACTCTAGGAAAGTATGATGCAGATTTGAACCAATTACACATAGGAGTGGAACATGATGATACTTTGGGAATCACAGATTCCCTTCACTCTGGACTGAAGCTGAAATGAGGACATGGTGAGAGCCTGTCAGAGGAGAAAAAGTCTTAAAGATTGGTAACGTTCAGTGTTGAGGAGAGTGTGAGGAAATGGACACTGTTCAGGGTTTTTGTTTGTTTGTTTGTTTTTAAGTCAGTTTAGTAGAATCTATCAAATATATGACCTTTGACCCAGCAGTTCCACTTCTAGGAATCTCTCCTATAGAGACACTGTACGTGGGAACAAGTATACCGTAGGAACAAATAGACTGTCTTTCATCAAACCTAAGTTGCCATAACCTGTAAAATGTGCCATTACTTTACGTAGCGATAAGAAAGATGCTGCCATTTTAACAATGACACTGTGCTTGCATGTCAGACTTACTTTATGCTTATTAAAAGAGCTCTTTTAGACAGACTCAGATGTACATTTTTAAAATCACATATTACCCTTGAGAACTATTGCTTTTGGTTCGGCTTTTCAGCCTCTTAGTTTCTGCCACCTCCAAACCGGCCAGCGCTTCAAGGGGGAATCAGGCTGCCGCGCTCACCTCAGTGCCCTTGTCTTCTCCCTGAATCTTGTGGCCTCTCCACACCTGGGCTGTCTTCAGGCAGGTTTGTTTGTGTGTATTTATTGTGTCTCTGGCTACTATCCGTGGGAATACTATCGTCCACGTGACCACACACTTCATCCTCCCAACAGGGACATTTCTGAGAGCGAGGGGCGTAGGGGTGGGTGGCTGTAATAATACGGGCTCAACGGGCATGACTAGTGACTACAGCGGACCGCCGGGAGCACGGGACTGCCCTAACCACAGCCCCCTTCGTACCGCTATCAGTACATGAAACATAAACAGGAACCACTCCCAGTTAAACGTCGTTTAATTATGAGGACGTTGACGGGGTGTGCGCCTGTTGTGAACTTGGTGCTTCTTCAGCTCCAACTACACCGTCTCTGCCCTGCCCTGCGATCGTGCCAGCCAGCACCACGCTCGCGCCGCGTCAGGGGTAGGCGTCCGCAGAACACTGAAGGGCCTTCTCTCCCTCTTGCCAGGGCTTTTCTTCCGGCTTCTACCGCACAGCTGCCGGCGGGCGGCTTCCGGTCAGACTCGGCCATCACCGTTTCCTGCTCGCCAGCCCCAGCCTGCAGCTCCTCAGCAAACTTCTCCCACCACGCCCCCACCCGTGAGTTCTGAGCCTCAGCTGTGGCAGGGAGCGAGGGCCCTTTCCAAGTTTATCCTTCCGTGGGTTTTCTGTGTCATCTCTGGAGGTAGTGGCTGCTCCCTTTATCCGTTATTCCTGTGTCCCTTAGAGTCCCGTTGACCCCTCTTAGTAGGTAGTCCCCGTTAACTGGTTGTTAACAGTTCTTCATGTTGATTTTTCCCTGTTCAAAGTACTGGTGTGGTTTCCGCCTCCTGACTGGATCCTGGCTGGATCCTAATTATTTCTTTCACTTGTCATATGAGAACAAAATCTTTCAAAGAATATGGAGAACATGGGGGTAGGTGGGTAAAAAATAACTCACTTACACAGCGCTTACCATGTGCCCGGCACTGTTCTAAGAACTTTACACCTTATTAACTAATTTAATCCTCATGCCAACCCTATGAAGTAAGTAGTAGTAGTATTTTCTTTTACAGATGAGGAAACTGAGGCACAGGGGGGTTACCTAAGTAAGTGGTAGGGCCAGTTTTCAAATACAGATTGTAAGACTCAGGAGTCCATGCCCTCAACACTCTCCAGAGTACAGTACTCAGTTTGCCTTGGAGAAAGACACCCATGAGGGGTCACCCTCAAGAGAGGCACTAATCAGGGCTCACAGAGACCCCACATGATGGTGGCCAAAGTGTTCTAACTTGAAATATGGGAAAGACCAGATAGAACTACGACCCCTAGAGAGATGAAAACTGGGATCCAGGTATGCTGGGGCACCCAAATAAATGCCCAAAGCCCTCCAGCTGAGAAGATGGGGTACAGGATGACAGGTCTTAGAGACTAAGCACAGATAATGATGGGGTCCTCCCTTTGAGAGGAGGAAGGAAGAGTCTTAGCAGAGGCACCTATGGAACTCTGGAGTTGCAGTAACATTCAGGGCTGTCCTTAGGTCAAAATTTTGGAGTGAGTAGGAAAACTCACCCTGTGCGGTTGAAGAAAGATAAGGAACTGGAGTAAAACAACCTTTGTTCCTATCTCTGTTTAGCCAACAACTGACTGAGTGGCTTCAATAATTTTTCTTTACATGTATACACCGCAGTTGCTTAGCCGTTCTCCTATTAATGGACATCTTGGGTTATTTCCTGTTTGGAGCTATTATAAACAAAGCTGCTAGGAGCACTCTTGTACAAGTCCTTTTGTTTTCATTTCTTTTCAGTAAATACAGGAGTGGGACTGCTGGGTAGTGCAGCCAAAGAAAAAGTGTACAATTCAGTGGCATTAAGTACATTTATATTGTTGTGCAACTGTTACCACTATCCATCTCCAGAACTTTTTCATCATCCCAAACTGAAAATCAGTACCAATTAACCAATAAACTCTCCATCCCCCTTCCCTCAGCCCCTGGTAACCTTCATTCTACTTTCTGTCTCTACAAGTTTGACTATTCTAGGTACCTCATATAAGTGGAATCACCCAGCATTTATCCTTTTGTGCCTGGCTTATTTCAGGTAGCATAATGTTTTCAAGGTTTATCCATGTTGCAGCATGTGTCAAAATTTCATTCCTTTTCTATTGTATGTATACACCACATTTTTTTATCCATTCATCAGTCAATAGACACTTAGGTTGCTTCCGTCTTTTGGCCACTGTGAATTATGCTGCTATGAAGATGGGTGCACAAATATCTGTTCAAGGTCCTGCTTTCACTTCTCTTGGATATATACCCAAAAGTGGATTGCCACATCATATGGTGATTCTGTTTAATTTTTTGAGGAACCATCATACTGCGTTTCACAACAGCTGCACTGTTTTACACTCCCACCAGTAATGCACAAGGATTCCAATTTGTCCACATCTTTACCAACACTTATTTTCTGTTTGTTTGGGGTTCTTTTTAGTAATAGTCATCCTAACAGGTGTGAAGTACTATCTCATTGTGGTTTTTATCTTCATTTTCTTAATAATTAGTGATGTTGAGCATCTTTTCATGTGCTTATTGACCGTTCGTGTATCCTCTTTGGGTAAATGTCTATTCAAAATCTTTTGCCCAATTTTAATTAAGTTGCTTGTTTTTATGTTGTTGAATTTTATGAGTTCTTTGTATATTCTGAATACTAATCCCTTACTAGATATATTATTTACAAATATTTGACCCATTTTGTGGGTTGCCTTTTCAGTCTCTTGACAGTGTCCTTTGATGCACAAAAGTTTTTAATTTTGATGAAGTTCTATGTTTAGTTTTGTAAGAAAGTGCCAGACCCTTATTTCCAAAGTAGTTTTGCCATTTTATACTCCCACCAGCAATGCTGATCATTCCAATTGCTCTGCATCCTTGTCAACACTTGGTGTTCGCAGTCTTTTTAATTTTAGGCATTCTACTGGGTGTATAATAGTATCTCGTTGTAGGTTTAATTTATATATCCCTGATGACTAACGGTGTTGAGCATTTTTTGACGTGCTTGTTGGCTATTTGTGAATCTTTGTGAAATGTTTGTTCAGATCTTTCACCCATCATTTTGTTGTTTTGTTTTTGTCTTTTTTGTTTTTTGGGTTTTGATCATTTTTTAAATTAAGTTGTAGGAGTGGCTGATATTTCTCAGTTTCCTCATCTGTAGGTAGCAGGTATGAATTCCGCCATGACACCTGGGCTACAAGAAATGCCAAGCTTAGCCACCGTCCACACAGCCCTGGACTCATAAGAGCCCACATATGTCCACTCCTGTCCAAGGCATGTGAGATCCATGCTAGGAAGAATGAGGGGGATGCCACAGGATGTTGGGGGGTGCGGTAAGAGGGCAGTGGAAGTGTCTAACACAGAGTGATTGGAAGGGAAGTAGCGTTCATGGCCCCTGGCAAAGAGGGAAAAGAAGACCAGCAAGCTAAAGAATATTATCTCCACGGGAGGAAGGAGGGAGGGAAGGGAGGGGGAAGAGCTCACTGGCCCTGGAGCCAGAAAAAAATGGAAATGTAGCAGACATATAAGCCAAACTGAAAGCTCATAGCAGAGCTGGCCTGTGAATGTCTCCCTGAGGACTTTCCACCTGTGAGGTGACAGGGAGACATAAACTTCCCGCTCTATTTGCAGAGAGCGCTGAAAAGCTGACAGTGACCAGCATGCAGTTGCAGGGCATTCTCCTCAGCGGCCCTGCCCTGCCCTGTCCAGTGGGGTCTTAGCTGCAGTTACTGGCTCCATCCCAGGGCCAACAGACAACTATGATCACATTAGAGAAGTAGTATATTGGAGGGTCAATCCGTTTTATTATTTGATGCCCCGATTTTAGAACCTAACCTTCCCTGAGTTGCAAATCACAACCATAAAGAAATCTTTTAATACAGAGAATTAAGCTTATAAAAGTATATTAGTCAGGAGACAGAAACCATGCCAGTTGTTTAACAAAGAGAATGTAATACAGAGAACTGTTAACTAGGTTTAAAGTTGTTAACTAGTAACTGAAAAGTCAAAAAAAAATCTGCAGTAGCACAGAAGTAGCAACTGCAAGAAGCAGTTATACCCGCTAGGGCTGAGGGAACCAAAGAAGAAGGTGAATTACTAAACCTTGGAAAGTGGAGGACGACTTCTGCAGAATTGAAACTCAGACCTCTGACAGGGCATGCCAGCTTCTGGAACTGGTAACTCTGATGGGGTCACTTTAAAGCTGATTCTGCGAGAACTGGAAAAATTGCAAATTGGATTTAGAAACTGCCAAGGGAAGAAGCCAAGGTGATGAGCCCAGGAGCCACAGGCAGCCGGGAGACAGGAAGCAATCAGGAAAGAGCAAGTCCCCTCTCCTCCCTCCATCCCTGCAGTCTCCCTCTATTACCTCCACTTTGCAGGGGTAACAGAACCAGCTGGCAAAGCATAAATGGGGTTTGCAGAATCCCCACCCCTGCGTCATGATGCAGAGTATAGAAAGTGAGTTTGGAGCTGAGAGACAGTAGCTTAATAATTGGTTAATACATTAGAAAAACATATAAAAACATCTAACTCTTGCCTGTATAAAACTTTTAAATAATAATCTAAACAATATCAACATAGAAGTTGCCAGTAGGGAGTTCCAGCAGGAAGTTAAATCTTGCCCAGATTCTTTTGTCCTTGACTTGTTCTAGGGGTCGATACAGATGCTTATTAACAGTACACATTAGAAATTACAAGTTTACAGACATGCATGTATTTAAAAAATAACCACTAGGACTTTCCTGGTGGTGCAGTGGTTAAGAATGCACCTGCCAATGCAGGGGACATGGGTTCAATCCCTGGTCAGGGGAGATCCCACATGCCGCAGAGCAACTAAGCCCGTGCACCACAACTACTGAGCCTGCTCTCTAGAGCCTGCGAACAACAACTATTGAGCCCGCGCGCTCTGGGGCCCTTGTGCCGCAACTACTGAGCCCGTGTGCTGCAACTACTGAAGCCTGTGCACCTACAGCCCATGCTCCACAACAAGAGAAGCCACCACAATGAGAAGCCCGCGCATCGCAATGAAGAGTAGCCCTTGCTCACCACAGCTAGAGAAAGCCCACGCACAGCAACGAAGACCCAGCACAGGCAAAAATAAATAAAATTAAAAATAAATTTTAAAATATATATATATATATATATATGGCTTCCCTGGTGCCGCAGTGGTTGAGAGTCCGCCTGCCAATGCAGGGAACACGGGTTCGTGCCCCGGTCCGGGAAGATCCCACATGCCGCGGAGCAGCTGGGCCCGTGAGCCATGGCCGCTGAGCCTGCGCGTCCGGAGCCTGTGCTCCGCAACAGGAGAGGCCAGAACAGTGAGAGGCCCGCGTACCGCAAAATAAATAAATAAATAAATAATAACCACTAGACACATAGGACTAGAAGGTAGAGGGGGGAATGGGTCAAAGAAAACTTAGTCAAAAGTCAGGTGTAGTAGACATGCTTCACTACCTTCCAAGCATCATTTCCCACCTCCCAGTCATGAGCCAGAGTTTTATGTGAATATCCCACCCCACCCGCATGGCCACAGGCTTTGGGGGAAGCCAACTCTGCCTCCAGTTTCAAGCACAAATCTTAATTTGAATAAATCAATCAGAATATCTCTCCCTTCACTCCAGTAATTGGTTCAGGTTGGGGCATGTGAAACTTGTATTGCCAGTAAACACACCTGGTTCTCACTTGGGGGCAATTTTGCCCCCCAGGGACATTTGGCAATGTCTGGAGACATTTTTGGTTGTCCCAACTCGGGGAGAGATACTGGCATCTAGTGGGGAGAAGCCATGAATGTGCTAAACATCCTACAATGCAAAGGACAGCCCCCTACAAAAATTATCCACCCAAAATGTCAGTGGTGCCAAGGTTGAGAACCCCTCATCTAAAAGAAAAACTATGGATAGTTTCCATCTCTTGACCCCTCAGGGAATCAGCCTTGGGATGAAGCTGATGCTGCAGTTAGCAGATCTGAGGAACAGAAAGAACCAGGGTCTATTATGACACCACTAGTTCACAAGCTCATTCTTCCTCTGCATATCCAGTTATATAAGTCTTTAACTTTCTCTTGGTTAAGCCATTGTTTAACTGGGGCCTCTGTCATTTGCACCCATGAGCAACTTGATAAACTAGAAAAGAGATGATTTATGTAACACAGCAGGTTAGGCTAACAGAAACCTTTAGAACTACATTCTAAGCAGAGAATACACATTCACAAAAATTGACCATAGACTAAGCTGCAAAGGAAATCTTAACACATCCCCACCCAAAAATAATACACAGACCATCTTCACTCACCACAATGCAATAAAATTAGAAACAATAAACAAAACAAAATGACAGCTGAACAAAAATCAAAACAAAAAAACCCCCTCAAACCAACCATATGTCTAGAAAATTTAAAACAGACTTGTCAATAATACAAGATAAAGAGATAGCAGGGCCAGAACCCAGATTTCCAAATAACCAGTACGGTTCATGACCTAGCCGTTTTGTTCATGTTTGTTCTTAAACATTTGCTTAATTATATGAAAGGGAGGGAAAGCGGGACAGAGAGACAGACAGAGACAGACCAAGGTGAGCTGGGATAGGGATCGGCTGGAGAAACTAGTTCTGTCCGTTGACAGATTGAAGAGATCAGACTGTTAGCAGCCAGACTCAGCGAAGCCTGGAAGTATCTAGTGGCTTTAGTGACCTGGGCAGGCAACCACCATCCAGGGGAGAGCAGAGCCAGGCACCAGCGACCAGGACAGGCTCTGATGAGCTTTGGTCCTCGGGCAGCGACTGCTTCTTGCCCCACGTTGCACATGAGCTCCTGTGTGCAGAGAGGAGAGCTGGCTGCTGTGAGCTGGTAAGAGCCAGAAACTAGAAGGAGCCCATGGGTCAATAACTGGAAGGAGTCCGGGTGGCTGTGAGTAAACAATGCCAGCACACCCAGAGAGAATTCGAATTGTTGACTTTCTGGACACTGGAGTCAGATGGTGCCCAGCATCTTTTCATATGTCTCTTGGCCATCTGTATGTCTTCTTTGGAGAAATGTCTATTTAGGTCTTCTGCCCATTTTTGGATTGGGTTGTTTGTTTTGATGATCTTAAGCTGCATGAGCTGTTTGTAAATTTTGGAGATGGTTAGCAGGGTGGAAGGGTGGGGGGCAGGGATAGTTAGGGAGTTTGGGATTGACATGTACACACTGCTATATTTAAAATGGATAACCAAATAACCCAATCAAAAAGTGGGGGGAAGATCTAAATAGACATTTCTCCAAAGAAGACATACAGATGGCCAACAAACACATGAAAAGATGCTCAACATCTCTAATTATTAGAGAAATACAAATCAAAACTGCAATGAGGTACCACCTCACACTGGTCAGAATGGCCATCATCAAAAAATCTACAGGGCTGGGCTTCCCTGGTGGCGCAGTGGTTGAGAGTCCGCCTGCCGATGCGGGGGACACGGGTTCGTGCCCCGGTCCAGGAGGATCCCACATGCCGCGGAGCGGCTGGGCCCGTGAGCCATGGCCGCTGAGCCTGCGCGTCCGGAGCCTGTGCTCCGCAACGGGAGAGGCCCGCGTACCGCAAAAAAAAAAAAAATCTATAAACACTGGAGAGGGTGTGGAGAAAAGGGAACCTTCCTACACTGTTGGTGGGAATGTAAATTGGTACAGCCACTGTGGAGAACAGTAGGGAGGTTCCTTAAAAAACTAAAAATAGAGCTACCATATGCCCCAGTAATCCCACACCTAGGCAAATATCTGGAGAAAACCATAATTCGAAAAGATGCATGCACCTGATGTTCATTGCAGCACTATTTACAATAGCCAGGTCATGGAAGCAACCTAAATGTCCATCGACAGAGGAACGGATAAAGAAAATGTGGTACATGTATACAATGGAATATTAGCCATAAAAAGGAACAAAGTAGTGCCATTTGCAGAGACGTGGATGGACCTAGAGATTGTCATACAGAGTGAAATAAGTCAGAAAGAGAAAAACAAAGATCGTATAATATTGCATTTGTGGAATCTAGAAAAGTGGTACAGATGAACTTATTGGCAAAGGAGAAATAGAGTCACAGATGTAGAGAACAAACTTATGGTTTTCAAGGGGGGAAGGTGGAGGGGTGGGACAAATTGGGAGATTGGGATTGACATATACACACTATTATGTATAAAACAGATAACTAATGAGAACCTATTGTTTAGCACAGGGAACCCTACTCAATGATCTGTGGTGACCTAAATGGGAAGGAAATCTAAAAAAGAGTGGGTATATGTATATGTATAACTGATTCACTTTGCTATACAGCAGAAACTAACACAACATTGTAAAGCAACTACACTCCAATAAAAATTAATTTAAAAAAATGAAAATAAAATGGATAACCAACAAGGACCTACTGTATAGCACAGGGAACTCTGCTCAATATTATGCAACAACCTAAACGGGAAAAGAATTTAAAAAGGAAGAGATACATGTATATGTGTAGCTGAATCGCTTTGCTGTACACCTGAAACTAACACAACATTGTTAATCAACTATACTCCAATATAAAATAAAAAGTTTAAAAAAATAAAAAGTAAAATGCAGGGTAACTGTCATTCTTTTCTTTGAACTACATATCAGAACATCTGTTGGGCTGAAATCATGGAGGTTTTTTTTCCTTGTAGTGGGAATTCATCCATGCCTTTATCCACCCACCCACCCATCCATCCATTTAACAAACATCCAATCATCTCCTCTGATTACTTGTAGATGAGAAAGACAAAGAATATGGTTTGAGTTATTTTGGTGCCAAACAAGATTCTAGAAAGAAATGCTCAGAAAAAAAAAAAAAAAAACTAAATAAATAACTAAAAAGAAAAAGGAGGGAGAAGAGGGGGGAGGGGAGGGGTACGTGGAGAGGAAACAGGAGGATCCCAGCAGGGGAGGGCAGGAGTCTTGTTTGCTATCAGACTGGGTTTTTTTTGTTTTTGTTTTTGTTTTCCAAGCTAAAAAATTTATTTTTTCAGAAAAATACATATTTATTACAGAAAATTTAGAAAATACAGATAAGCAGAAATATGAAGAAATCATAACTCAAAGATGACTTGCCAAAATTTTGGCACTTCCAGATTTTTTTCTATGAAAAAATATCTTTAATTCAAACTGCAAGTATTATCTTCAAATACAGTTTTTACTTAATAAAAGTAATTCGTCTGACTGGGTTTTGATTTGCACAAGGAGCCCCTGTGTCTGAGGGTGCTGAGAAAACCCGCCCACCCCAGACAGCAGGGAGTGGCCAAGATGGGATGGGGGACAGGAGTCGGAGGAGTTTCGAGTTTCTTAAGCTCTACAGTCTGGATGCTGGTGTCTGAGCTATGTTCCTTCTCCCCCACCCTCACCTCCCTCCTCTAACACACAGGCGCAATCTTCCTAAGAGTTCTGAGTCGGGAAGAAAGCAGGTGTCCAATCGTCCTTTCCCCTCCTCCGCACCCACACAGGCAAGCATCGGGTCTCCCTGCGCCCCGAGGGTCCCGGGTTAGCGCCTCTCACCCCAGGCTGGAATCGTTAGCCCATTAGGTTTGTCCGCCCTCCGCACCCCGGATCCCAGATTCCTGAGGTCCGAGTGCCCGGTTCTTCATCTGTAAAACTCCTCATAAATTGTGGTGTGACTTGAATATGCCCCCAAGACACGAAAGGAGCTGAGAACAGTGCCAGGCACCTTGTCGGTGCTCTGCCCGCCACCTGCGAACGTAGGTGAGTGGACGGCGCCCCCCAGCCCGGCGCAGCGAGTACCTGTCTTGCGTCCGGGGCTCCCAGCATTGCGCCCCCCGCTGCTCCTCCTGTCCTCTCCCGACCCAGGCACAGGTAGAGCCGAGAAAGCAGCCCCCAAGAAATCTGCGGACCCTGGCCCGACCTCTGTCCTCGTGAAAGGATAGGGGACTAACATCAATCGGGGCCTATGGTGGCCGCTATGCAACCCCGAGATGGCTGTGTAGACATTCCCAGTTTTCAGATGAGGAAACTGAGGCCCCAACCCAGTGCCAGCACGCCTGTATTCAGGCGCTCTGGTTTACAAACCCGCCTTCTCCCCCTTATAGGATTTCTTTGGGGTTTCTCTGGGGCCCAGGTGGAAAGTCTGGGGACAAGGGATCAGGAAGTTTCTCGATCCTGTGACTTACGCCCGGATCGGGCGCCCTACTCCGGCGCGGGTGGGCGGGGCGCCCAGACTGCGCTGCGAGGCTGGGCCAGGCGGCGCGGAGCGCGCGGGGGCTCCAGACCAAAGTCCGAGAGGGGCCACAGCGCGTCACGGATGGTTGCCCCGCCCTTTGACCCTCGGGATGCTGATTAACCAGGCGGCCAATAGGCGGTCGGGCAGAGGCGCGCCCCTCCGACGGCGCGGAACACACGGCTCTGGAGCGCGGCTCCTGGGGGACCATGGAGAGCCCCGTGAGAGTGAAGGCTTGGGTGCAGGAGAACCGCGCCTCCTTCCTGCCCCCGGTCTGCAACCAGCTCCTGTGAGTCCCACGCACGCCCCCACCCTCCTGCCCTCTGTCCTCACCCCCTTCTCCTCCATCTGCACCCCTCAACCTCCAGCTCGGAGTTCGTCAACCCAGAAGCTTGCAGAAAGGGGGATGCCATTCTCGTGATGTTCAGGGAAGGGTGAGGACGGGCTATTCCGGGTTTCACCACCTTCGTCTGTTCCTCTTTCTGGTGACTGCGTGCTGCCTTGACGTCTGAGGATGGCTGGGTGACGGAGACTAAAGAGATGCCGATGCCAGACGGCAGCCCTGTCCCCCAGGGCTGAGAAACAGCGCTCCAAACCCCACTGAAATTGGGGGGTGAGGAGGATACCCCAGAATCAATTGTAGAACGGAGGCCTGGGGACAGCCCAGTCGTACACGCACACTCCGTTCAGGAAGCTGCAGGCAGAGGGCGAAGTCAGAGGGTCAACTTCTGCGGGAGGATCTCCACTTGGTGCTCTTCCCAGGCCCCACTTTGCAGCTGGGCGCTCACAGACCCCCACCAGGCCCTCCCTGGCCACCTCTGCCCCAGCACCCAACAGGGCTGACCGTCTTCCTCCGGCAGACCTCTGAGGCCCTCCCCTGTGGACCCTTCACCTCCTTCCCCCTCATTCGCCTGGGTGGCCCTGCCTCGTGTGAGCCCCAGCTCCGGGTTCACAGTCCTGAGTTTGCTGGGTCCGCTTAACATCTCCAGCAGGGCGGCTCCTCAAACCACACAGCTCCAATCACTAACACCTTGACAAGCCCGAGACTGCCAAGTGTTTTCACATCCTCTCATTTAATTCTCCAGTAGCCCCATGAGGTGGGATTTTTTTTTCATATCTTTATTGGAGCATAATCGCTTTACAAGGTTGTGTTAGTTTCTGGTTGTACAACCACGAGCTGGTTCAGGACCTCTCCCCTCTCATCCACTGCAGGCACCAGAAGCAGCTCAAAATCATGTTCGTCGGGGGTCCCAACACCAGGAAGGACTACCACATCGAGGAGGGTGAGGAGGTAGGCCGCAGACTGCCCCCCTCCCCCCCAACCCCGCACCGACCCAGCCCGGGGGGAGGGGACACTTCCCCTGCCAGGGCCAGAGCTTGTGGATGAGAGAGGCGGGTGGTCAGATGACTGATGGGTGAAGGGGGCATAACTGAAACCACAGGGTAAAACTGCTGCCTCGAAGTTGTGGGCATCCAGTGACACCCTTGACAACTCCCGGGAAAGAGTCCAGCCTCTGCGGGTGTGAGAGGCTCCAGCTGTTGGGCATCAGCCCCCAGACACAGAGGCCGTCCATGCTCCGGGGGAGGATGCCCTGGCCCCCTCGCCCCCAAACCTGAATAATGCAAGATTGGCCTCCAAAGTGAGGCCCCCTCCTTATCTAGAGGGCACAAGACACATCAGGTGCTAAGAGCGATTTGATGGAGGGGTGGGCAGGTAGGAGGGGGAATTTGTACTAAATACCCTTCTGTACCTTGAATTTTGAACTGTATTTCTGTGCTATCAACCCCTAAGTAAACAAACAAAAGTAAACTCAAAGAAAAAAGATGGGCCCCCTTGAGAGACACAGATGGGTTCCCAGCTATCAGAATCTCTGGTGGCAAAGGTTCAGTATGGGGGGCCTGATGCTGGGGTTCAAGGTCCGGGGTTCAGCTTGGTCACCAGCCTCCACCCCCCACCACTGGTGTCTCAGCCGCAGCCGGGGACTGGAGGGAACATAGGAGAATCACTCGCGTAACAAGCATTTGCCGAGCACCTAAGGCGTGGGTGAGGGCAGAGCGGGGAGGACCCCGGGCCAGCCAACCCCTCGCCTCTTCCCTTCCTAGGCCCCGCCCCTCTCCCGCCACCCACTTCTCACAACACACCTCACTGGAGGCCGTTTTCCTCTGGAAGACGTCAGCAGGAAAATCAAAACTACAGAGAGAAGATGGGATTGGATTGGGAGTGGCCCCAGTGGGGGAGATGAGGCCGGTCACAGGGTCTTTCCTGCCTGCCTCAGTCAGCCTCAGGACCCCCATCTTGTCTTCCAGAGGCTTCCACCCTGTGAGCCCAGGTCTCAGTGCCCGCCTCTCCCGTCTCCCTCCCTCCTTCCTCCCCTTCTTGCCCCCTACCACCTCTGTCCCAGCCCCACCTCAAGGTCTCCCCAAGTGGATGGGTATCCACTTAGGGGCCCAAACCAAACCCTGACTCAGCTGGGTCGCTGGCGGGTGAGGAGGGCTGGCTTGAGCAGGTGTCCCCACTCTGGAGGGACCCTCAGGTGGTTGGGAGGAATTTGGGAATTCCTCTCAATCTGTGATGGCTTGGTCCTACCTGCGGTGGGGGAGGCCCTGGCAGCCACAGGGCTGAGGGTCAACATCCTCTCTGTCCCTGCCTGTCCTTGAATCTGAGGAGAGTCCAGGGGCCAGGCTCCTCCCTGGTGAGGGAAGGGAGTCACTGAGCCAAATTCTCCTCCTGGGTGAACTGAGGCCTCTGCAACAGCCTTTCAGGTGCCCGGGCTCTACCCACCACACACACTCCAGTTACCTGACTCCTTCCCTTGGGGCGCACAGGTGCGAGGGAGCCTGGGCTGGGAGTCAGCTGGACCTGGAGTCTGCCTCTTACCAACCATGTGATTTGGCAGGGCCCATCACATCACCTCTCTGAGACCGTTTCCTCGCAGCTCATGGGGCACACCGGCCCCTGGCTGGTGGAAGGCTGCAGTGTGGGTAGGGTATGTGCACAGAGCCTGGCACAGGGTTTAGGTGCTTAATACACATGGGTTCTCTGCACCCTCAACCCCTCTCTGCCCTCGCCTGCCTGTAAGGCCTTTCCAGGCTGCGGAGGCCAGATTCGATTCAACAGCCAGTACAGTTCATCTTCTAGTTAGCCACAGGCCCCAAACATCATTTACTTCCAAACAGAGCATCATTCCTTTTGGATTGCCCGTGGCTGTTCGGGATTTTCTGCTGTTCAGGATCTGCACCTCTGCTCCAGGCTAGGCCTGTCCCTCATCACAGGACAGGCCTCTAAAATTCCACTTTCTAAGATTTCTTTCTAAGTTGTTTAATGGCCACTAACACCTTGTAGCCTGCCCAGAAAGGGCTTGACTTTGGCCCAGACCATCGCTCCAGCCCTGCCGCCCACTCCAGCTTTCCCTGATATTTGTGGGGCCTAAGGGGTATGGCCCCCTCCCTAGAATTCTCTAGGCCTTTCCTCCTCTCCCCATAACCATGGAAGGACACCTCCCACATCTACAAACACATAGGGGCTTCCTCCCAGCTGAGGAGGGTTTGGGGGGAGTTTGCAGAATTGCTCCCTAGAAGAGCCTGATAAGTTTTTTCTTATTTGTTTTAAATAACTTGCATGAATTATTTTTAATAATAAAAGTAAATACTGTTTATTGTAGAAAACGTGCAGAATATAGGAAAGACAAACGTAAATGTATACCTCATTCATAATCCCACCACTCAGGGATGCCATGGTGAACACTGCCTGGATTATACATGTATGGCTACATAATTAGAAACCTGCTGGGTGTAGCTCTGAATCTTGCTTTCATATGATAACTTTAGTATTTTCCCATTTTATTAACAGTTATTCAGAGACATCGCTTTTAATGGCTGCATAATGTTCTCTATTTTGTCTCTATCATAAAATAGTGCCATTTCCCCTACTGCTATTATTAGCATTATTTTTGCTATCCCTTCCATCACTAATATTAATAGCTAGTAATAGCTAATATTAATAACTATGTGCTGGGTACCTTTGTGTACAGCATCCTGGGCACACTTCACAGCAACATTCTGAGTAGATACCGTCATTTTATAAATGAGGAAACGAGGCACAGAAAGGCTAACTGAATTGGCCAAAAGTACACGGTGACCTGGCCGAGCTGAGGGCCAGGTGACACTGGATGCTATGCCTTTAATTACCATGTGCTGTGATAAAACAGCCATGTACGTCGGCCATGAGGCACATGCATTTCTTAAGATTTTTTTTTTATGCGGACCTTTTTTTTTAAAGTCTTTATTGAATTTGTTACAATATTGCTTCTGTTTTTATGTTTTGGTTTTTTGGCCGCAAGGCATGTGGGATCTTAGCTCCCTGACCAGGGATCGAACCCCCGCACTCCCTGCATTGGAAGGCAAAGTCTTAACCACTGGACCGCCAGGGAAGTTCCAAGCCAGGTGCATTTCTGATTCACTGCAGCCACTTTCCTAGAGATGGAATGACTAGGACAAGCTGTAAGGTGGCCAACTGTCCTGGTTTTCCCTGGACTTTGACGGTTTCAGCGTGGAAGGTCCTGCATCCCAAGAAACCCTTACAGGGGTGTGAGCTGTGAAGGCTCTTCCTGCCCTTTGCCACATTGCCCTTCAGAGGGGTTGTGTCAGCTCGTCCTCATGTCAGACTGTAAAGCCACATTTCTCTAGTTTCCCTGAGCTCACTTGATTTCTTTTAGTAGACTCTGGGACAAGAACCTCTACCTCCTCTAACTCCTTACACGATAGTAATAATTATTATTAATAACACCCCTTCAGCTATTGGCTGGGGCTCTTAACACCCGTGCAATGTGTGACTGGTAAAGAGAAAATGTGTCTTCCTCCTCCTCCTCCCAGTGCCATGGGTAATCTCAGTAAACACATTAATTAGGGACTTAGGATGGAATAAGAAAATGCGGTAGGAGCCCTGCGGCACCCGCTCCCCGCCCCAGGGAGACAGCAGGGGGTGAGTGCTTCCATCCCCAGAGCCCCCAACTCATCCCAGCTTCCAGCATCAAGTCCACCATTTACATGGCCATTTATGTGTCCAGTCGACCTCCAGAGGGATTTGGACCAGCATAGCCCCATTCCAGGGCATCACTGTGGCCAGAGGAGCTAGCACTGGCTCCAGAGCTACACTCAGACTCAGGTCCAAACCGCTGCTCCAGGACTAACTGTGTGACCTTAGGCAAGTTGCTTCACTCTCTGAGCCTCAGTTTCCCTTTTTTCTTTTCTGCAGAATGGGGCTAATAATATTTTTGGAGGTTGTCACAGAGATTTCTGATAATGTACAGGCATACCTAAGAGATATTGCAGGTTCGGTTCCAGACCACTGAAAGAGAGCAAATATTGCAATAAAGTGAGTCACATGAATTTTTTGGTTTCCCACTACATGTAAAAGTTATGTTTACACTGTACTGTAGTCTATTAAGTGTGCAATAGCATTATGTCTAAAAAAACAGTATACATACCTTAACTTAGAAATAGTACTGTTGGGAAAATGGCACCAATAGATTTGCTCAATGCAGGGTTGCCACAAACCTTCAATTAAAAAAAAAAATGCAGTATCTGGGAAGCGCAATAAAGCGCAGCACAATAAAACACAGCCTGTCCGATTAGGAAAGTGCTTGCCCAGCCCCTAGGATGCAGCAAATGGGTAGTTCTCCTTACCTGGCTGATGGGTCCCTGAATTGTCCGCTAAGCATCTCAGCCAGCCTCCTGCCCTCAAGCCAGACACCAACTGTTACGTCCTGGGTACTTTGGTCATCACTTTAATGTCAAGGTATGATCCTCATGTGTCCCCAGCCCTTTTATCTGTGGCCTGTGTCAGGGGAGGCTGGGGCCTCACGCGAGAGCGACCAAGGTGCTCATGAACCCTGAGGCCTTCAGGAAGTTCCTCAGGTTTCGTGGTCAGAACTCAGGCCAAAGACCTGGAAGAGGGACTGGGGAGGGTCCAAGCCTGTCAGCTGTCCTTTGCCACAGGTGTTTTACCAGCTGGAAGGCGACATGCTTCTCCAAGTCCTGGAGCAAGGGAGACACCGGGATGTGGTCATTCGGCAGGGAGAGGTAAGGCTGGGCCCCAGAACAGGACCCCAGCATGTCCACTCTCCTGGCTTTTGTGGTGGTCTTGTGCTCCCAGCCTCTTCCTGCCCTCCTACCTGCCCAGCCTGCCTCGGCCCCGTCCTCAGGCACTTCCTCCTCAAGGCTGTCCATCTCAGCACAGCCTGACATCTCCTCTAGTTCCCGGGTGGAGGCTTGGAAGAGAGGGGGCTGGGCTGGACTGTGGTCAGCTGGGGAGGCCTGGGATGCTGCAGCACTGAGGCCTCCGTGGGGGGCTGGCACCTTGTCCCCACCCCTGCAGATCTTCCTCCTGCCCGCTGGGGTCCCCCACTCTCCACAGAGGTTTGCCAACACTGTGGGGCTGGTGATTGAGCGGAGGAGGCTGAAAACGGAGCTAGATGCACTCAGGTAAATGGGCCTGGTCTGGGTGTCTGGCGCAGAGATGGGAGGGAAGCAGCAGGATCCTAGATAGACCCAAGAAAGCCACTCAGCCACCGAGAGGGTTGGTGGCAATGGAGATCCTGCATTTGCTGGCTGATGTGGAGGGATTGGGGTAGGTGGTAGGGTGGGTCTGGTGATGCTGGGGAGACGGGGTGTTCTCTGGACCGCCTGGGAGCCCATCAGCCTGACACCTTCTGGCTGGGCCCAGAACATGTGGGATCTTAGTTCCCCGACCAGGGATTGAACCCACGCTCCCTGCAGTGGAAGCGTGGAGTCTTAACCACTGGACCGCCAGGGAAGACCCAGAACCTGTGCTTTCTGCACTGAGGTCTGCTGGGGAAGGGCAGGGGGATGGATGCCAAAGTCAAACCCACCTGGCCCAGGGCAGCCCGGAACAGTGCTGCTTCTCCCAGCCTCCCACCCCAGAGCTGAGTCTCTGCCAGTGCGCCCCTCTTCTTGTTTCTCTACCCCAGCTCATTCCACACCCAGCACTGACATTTGAATAACACTTACTATGTGCTGGCCACCTCTTTATGTGTATTTATTCCTTTAACCCTCACAATGGTCCTATCCGGTGGGTACCGTTATGTACTTTACAGATGAAGAAACTGGGCCCAGGGAAGTTGAGTTTGCTAGAAAGTGGCCGAGCTGGCATTATAGAGAAATATGAAGTTAGGGCCGGGACAGCCTAGATGGGAGTGTGAGTAAACACCAAGGAGGGGACGAATATGGGTGCAGAGATGGGTGCTCTGTTTCTATAGCAGATTTCTAGAACAGAGTTCCCATCTTGTTCCATTCAGTCGCCCGATTATTATCCTCTGAAAGGAGGACTCAGCCTGTGGTTCAGGGGGACCCAGATTTTTCCAAAAGCTAAGCTATTTTTTAACTAAGAAAATTAAGATTTCCCAGCAAGTTACTGAAATCAGAAAACTTTGTTATAATGGACATTTTAAAAATGTCCACATCTTGTGTTATAATGGACATTTTAAAAATTCTTCCCTTTTTTTCTAATTACCAAAGTCATACATGATCAATCTTGAAATCTGGAAAAGTACAAGAAAGCAAAATGAACAAAATTAAAATGACTTGTCAGGTAAAAGGTAAATTTGATAGCATGTGAATGATATCTCAATAAAACAAAATAAAGAGAAAACAAGCAGAAAAAAGTCATCCCACCAATCAAAGCTAACAAAGCACTTAGACGTCCATCTCATCTTTTTTCTATGCATATCTACACCTTACAACATTGCAGTCTTATTGCAAGCACGGGTTTGAGTTTTGCTTTTTTTTTTTACATATCTCTCATGCTATTAAATGCTTTGCAAAAACGCCATGTTAATGACTGCTAATCTAATCTACTGCTAATCTACTGCAGAATAGCCTGTTGTAGAAATAGCTGCCTGGCCTTAAATTTGCAAATAGATTGTTGACATGGGGCTTTATATGGGGAGTCTTCAGTGATGGAGAGGACGGCGTCTTCAGTAACACTTTTACAGCAAATTCAATAACAGATTTCATCTGGCTGCTTTTGACCTTTAATAAAAGCCAGGGGCTCAACATTAAAATGCCACTCTGAAGGCAGTTCCTGGAGGGCATCGAGGTCCAGTTATGAGGCTTTCCAGTGGCCAGCTCCATCCCAGGATAGAACGTAGGGTGTCAGGCAGGGTGGATGCACTGTGTGTCTACAAACCATCGCCCATAAGCAGGACCACTTCTCTTTTTCAGGAGGAGCCGAAGAGCAGAGCTGGCCCGGCACTGGGAACTAAGCTCGGGGATTAGGCATTCAGTCAGTAGATGTGCTGCATACACAGGGCCCTGAGGCCCATCCCTGGTCTGCCCCGCGCTCCTCAGGCCAGTGGAGCTGCACCCCAGGCCGGGCTGCGGGCCTGGGTGGGCCTCAGGGAGTCTACTAGAGGCTATGTGTACAGGCGTAGGGACCTTCCTCCAGAGAAGAGGCCCAGCGCTTCGCTCCAGTTCTCAGAGCCATCCATGGCCCCGGAAGAAGGACCCCTCATCTGGGGGACGTCTTCAGCACGTTGGTTCCTTAGGGTTCCGTGTGCTCTGACCTAGAGTTGCCAGCACGCTAGGGCCCGGATCACGCTCAGCCTTAGCTCCCCCTTGGAAAAGCATTTGTCACTGATGCTGTGTTGCTAAGACTGTCTCCAGTCTGCCCTGCTTCTGCCACTTAGAGGCTGTGTAATCCCTGCCAAGTTACCCAGCTTCTCCCCGAACCTCGGAGTTCTATCTACTTTGTAAATGGTCAAGTTTGGGGAACCAGTAAGAGCTATGGGAACGGGGTCGGTAATAGCCCACCCACGTTGGGGCCACACGGGGGCTCCTGGGAGAGCCGAGTGTGGGTGAGCGTGCATCGGCCACTAGGTTGCGCTAACAGGATGAAGCAGGCCATCAGCTCTGTAGGGCCGGCCTGGGCCCGGCCAATCACAAGCAGAGCCAGGCCCGAGGGAGGCTGCCCTGAGGACGTCCAGGTGGGGAGCTGGGTGCCCACTTTTTGTTCTGGCAGGTACTACGTAGGCGACACCACTGACGTCCTGTTTGAGAAGTGGTTCTACTGCGAGGATCTCGGCACACAGTTGGCCCCCATCATCCAGGAGTGAGCCCCCCAGCCCAGCCCCTGCCCCTCGCTCTCCTGAGGCCCCATGCTCTGGCTGGGGAGAGCAGACCCAGCCCAGCAGTGCTCCTCGGCAGTACCTGCCAGCCTGGAGCCATCAAGTCCAGGATTTAGGGAGAAAGTCTGCCCCTCCCCAGGGTGGAAAGCCCCCTGGGGAGGGGAGGGAAAGGATGGTGGATATACAACAAATTGTGTGAGGGCACCATGAGTGTGTGTGGGCTCCTGCACCCCGGAGTGTATGAGTGTGTGTGTGTGTGTGTGTGAGCGCGCGCGTGTGCGTGCCTCACTAGCCACTACTCTTCCCCCTTTGTGCCTGCAGGTTCCTTAGCTCTGAGCAGCACGGAACAGGCAAACCCAACCCTGGTAAGGCGACTAGGAACCATCTTTCGCCCCTTCCCCCTCCCTCCCTCCCTCCCTCCCTCCCTCCTTTTCCGGAGGAGGGTGGGTCTTGGCTCTGGGTAACCAGGGAGTCTCCTTTTGAGTACTCTGCCCTGTACCCAAGGCACAAGAAGATGGCACCAAATAGTACCCCCCATGGCTGCTTGGTCCTTGAGCTGGAGCCAGAGCCCATTCCAGCGATTGGGAGCTGGGACCCCTGGGAACTGGGCCCTCTGGGGCGGGGCCGGCGGGGCCAGAGGACGCTGACCATAGCTGTGCTGTGGGTGCAGACCAGCTGCTCAAGGAACCGCCATTCCCCCTGAGCACACGGTCCGTCATGGAGCCCATGTCGCTGGAGGTCTGGCTGGCTGGCCACCGCAAGGAGCTGCATGCTGGCATACCCCTCAGCCTGTTTGGAGACACCTATGAGACCCAGGTAACACAGCCCTGGGCCACACAGGGCATCTGCCCAGCAGCCCCGGGAGATGGGAACTAATTGCACATGGACACACACACACACACACACACACACACACACATGCCAGTCTTGGAGGTTGTGGACACAAGCATAGGTCTTCTTGTTTCCTCCCTGACTCTGAGAATGATGGCTTTGCTGTGAGTGGAAGCCCATGGAGGTTATGTGGTCCCCAGCAATCTTTCTTTGCCTTCGGAGTAGGGGGTTGCCGCATCCACTGAGAGATTCCTGGAGGTCTGGGGTCATCTCCCTGCCAGGATTTCCTGGGCCTTTGGCCAATCATAGCCTTGGCAGCCAGAAGGGAAAGAGATATTTGGGGGTGAGGGTTGGGTGGAGAGTTGCACAGAGAGAGACCCAAACAAGGCTTGCCTCCTTCCATTCAACATTTATTGAGTGCCTATTATGTTTCAGGCTTTAGTAGGAAAATAAGATAGAGTCACTGTCTCAGAGAGTGTATGGTCTAGTAAATGGAGAAGTTAATCAACAGTTGCCACGATCATGTGATACATTCTTTGGTAGAGAAGCTACAGGAAGCCATAGGAGGATAAAGGAAGAACCAAGCTGTGAGGGAAGTCAGGGACGACTTCCTGGAGGAAGTGATATATAGGCTGAGTTTTAAAGCTATTGTAGGAGTTTGCAAAAGGAAGAAAGGGAGATGGAGAGCCCATTCCAGGTGAAGGAGAAGCCTGAGCAAAGGCATGGAGGCTTGAAACAGGCTGACATTGCAAACAGCTGATGTTGGGGAACCAGGACAGGGGAGTGGGGGCAGCAGATACAACTGGTAGATGGCCAAAGTAGCAGGCAGTGCCCACATGCTAGCAGCTCTCCTGGGCTGGGCAAGGTGCAAGGACGAATCCTGGAAACAAGAGAGCTTCACCCAAGTGCTGAAGCGGGGAGCAGGGGGTTGACCAGGCTACAGTGGTGTTTCAGAAAGATCACTGTAGCCTGAGTGAGGACTGGATCAGGAGGGCAAGTGTGGCAACGAGGAGACCTGCCAGGAGGCTCACGTTCACTTGTGCTTTACCGTTTGCCACTGGTACATCCCTTGGAGTTTGAATTAGATACCCCCGTGGAGGGGATGATCACTGGATGCAAACCTGCCCTAAAAGGCCCAGCCAGCCGAGCCCTGAGCTTACACAGGGCTGTGAGAGCTGGCGCGCCCTACCACGCGCCCCCCCACCCCATTCTTTCACACCCCTCCTTCTCCCTGCTTCAGTTCACTCCAGCCAACATCTACTGAGTCCCACTCTGGGCCGCTGGGAGCGTGGCCTGCACAGCAGCTGTGGGTTCCGGCTGATGCAGGTCAGAGCTGCTCGGCCTCCCTCTCGCTCTCATTCATCCCCTCCCACCTCCCTCCTCCTCCTCCTTAGGCCAGACTCCTAACCTCTCACGAGGAAGGGAGGTGGGCATCCTCTGGGGAGTTCATGCATGTGTGCTACGTGCATCTGCACTGTGCCATGCACACACACGTGCCTCGTGTGCCCCTGGTAGGCGTGCCTCCACATGGGTCAGCAGTAGTTGTGTCGTGCATCCGAGGGGCCAGAAATGTAGGTGGATGTGGAGGGCAGGCACGTGTGATCCCCAACAGCAGGTGGCCAGGGGGCCCTGTGGCCTGGGCAGCCTTCCTCTCCAAGGCCAGCTCTCTGCTCCGCACCTGGAAATGAGGCTGTGTTGCGGGCCCCATCCCTGCCCCACGCAGGCCTGGTGTCTCGGGGCCAGGTTCAAGGCCATCTCCCACGTGGGGCAGGATGTGCCGGAAAGCTCCGTGTCACTTCCCCGCAGGTGATGGTCTGTGGACAAGGCAGCAGCGAAGGCCGGAGACAGGACGTGGACGTGTGGCTGTGGCAGTTGGCAAGTGGGCCCGGGGGGGGGCACAGCCTCCTGCCTGCCTGTGAGGACCAGGCTGCTCCTGGGGTGCCCACAGCCCGGACCGGCTCCCGGGCCTCCTTGCCAAGGCTGACTCGGATGCTCGGACAGGTGCCGCGGCCTGACAGCCTCCATTTGTTTCTCCTATTCCTCTTTCCTAGGAGGGCTCCTCGGTGGTGACGATGGAAGGACGGCGCCTGAGCCTGACCCCCGATGACAGCCTCCTGGTGCCAGCTGGGACCGCGTGAGTACCCAGGGAGGATTTACCCCCAACTGTGGGACTGCCCATCTTTCCCTGGGATCCCAGCCTTGTCTGAGCCCCGCCCACCTGCGTCGCCACAGGTATAGCTGGGAACGAGGGCAAGGCTCCACGGCCCTGTCTGTGACTCAGGACCCTGCCCGCAAGAAGCCCCTGGGGTGACTGATCCTCATGCTGCGGGCCCAGAGCTGCCACAGGGTGCCCCCGAGCGCCACCCCTGCCAAGTAACTCTCTCAGCCCCACCGCTTCTACGTGCACTGCTGCCGAGTGACTCAGTGTCTCCTGGGCCGGGTCCTGGACATCACTGTCATCCATCCTCCTCCTGTCCTCTCCAGGATTGCCAGGTTCCTGGGGGCCGTAGCTCCCCTTCACCCCTAACAGCCTTCAGCCCAATGCCCTGCAGGGCTCTGGCGGGCGGACTGCTCCGAGGCCAGGGTCCTCTCCATCCCTCCGTCCACAGGCTCAGCGCAGCACTTGCCTGCTGCCAAGAAGGTCCTTAGTAAAGGCTTCCTGACAGACGGGCACCTACGGGTCTGCACACACACAGCCTGTGATCTTTGCCAGACACCTGGTGCTCCCATGACTGTGTGCGTGTGCAGGGGGGAGGGAGATCTGGAGCACTGGGTGACCGTGGACCTTGTGGAGGGTCTGTGATCGGGTCCCCCTGCTTGTAAAGAAGCCCTCATGCTGTGTGTGTGGCCCCTCCATGCGAGCTCCTATGCCTGTCCTGCGGCACAGCTGACGTCCCTCTGCCTCTTTCTCTTTCTCACTTACTCTTTTTACGTAACTTTAAAATATAGCATCTGTTGAGGTTTCTCTCCCCAGTAACTGAAGTGACTTGTGCTCATTGTAGAAAACGTAGAAATACTAAAAACACAAAATCCCCCCAGCTGGAGTTAACCACAGTTAATACACAAACATTGTGATGAGCCTTCAGAGGGGAGTAAAGCTGTTCAGGAGCTTGGCAGCAGGGGGGAGGGCTGTCTGGCCTCCTCCCCCTTCTCCCCCCTGCTATGTACAGGCCCCCTTTGGGTCCAGGAGTGCTGGGAGCCCCGGACGCAGCAGTGGGTAGAGACGAATCATGCAACCTGCAGAGGGAGATCCGGGCTCGGTTTCATGGGGCTTCAATGAGAAGTTGGTGAGGGGTCGCACGTGGGGGGAACTGAAGCTGGATCTGGATGAAACAGGTCCCTGGGTAGAGTCAGCGCTTCCTCCAGAAAACCTGGGTCTGAACCCTGCCTCCCCCGCCCCAGCCTGCCGGCTCATTGCTTCGATCCCCTCCACTGACAACGGCAAAGGAGACCCTGACTTTGCTGAAAGGACTTCCGGCCCTGAGGGATGTCGGGACCTTCACCCACCTACTGCTGTAGAGGATTTCCTCTCCTACAAGCAATGAAGAAACACCACCAGCCTCCCCCTAAGCTTCCACCGGTTCAGGGCAGTGAGGGCAGAGGCTGGGCGTGTGCTCGGGCTGCAGTGATGTGTTTCTCTGTACAGGAGCTGAGGACAGAACACACGAATGTCCCAGGGAGGCCCCCTGGGCAGGGTGCACGTGGCCACGAGAAGGGCCCCCTAGTGCCAAGGGTGGGCCTAATCCAAGACAGAAAATCACGAAAATTAGATCTCCCGTTTTTCTGAACACCGACTCTGTGCCAGGGAATTTGCTAGACGTTTTCACATACATGACCTCATTTAATCCTTACAGCTCTCCAAGAAGGTGGTAGCACCCCATTTTACAGATGAGGCTCAGAGAGATTTGGAAAGCAGGCAGCTCTGTTTCCAGCCCAGGCTTGTCTGTATTCAAAGCTCAGTCTGGTGGTCCCACCACCCTGCACCCCGTGGTTATGGCCTATCTGCCCTCAGCCTTGGCCAGTGGGAGCCCAGGGCAGCAGAAAGGCCTGGAGGATCTGTGGGAGAGGGGCCAACGGCCACTGCGTCTGAAACCCAGAGACTCAGAGTTGGCAGCACGCAGCGCCCTGCTGACCACAGCCGTTTGGCATGGAGGCAAGGGGGTGGGGCGTGTCAGATCCTGGAGCCTGGAACCACAGCCTCTCTTGGTGCTGTCCCAGGTTACCAGGAGCCCCGGGCCCTCATCTCTGCCCGCAGGCCTGGTGCCATGGGCTCATGAGAATACCACGCAGAGGGGAGCAGGACTCGTACCTTATCTGAAGCCAGCCACAGCTTCCCACTCCCCTCTCCGCAGGGAGTACTGGGTGATGGCCGGCTAAGTGGGGTGGACAGTGTCAGGGAACCTCGAGGACTCTCAAGATTGTTCTGTTTGTGGGAGAGGCCCCCATGTCCCCAGGCCATGGCAGCAGAAACTTGGCAGGGGAGCCCTCTGCCTGTGGGATGTACTTCATCACGGATGTGGACTTGGGACCATCACAGACTTTGGAAGCATCAGGAATCTGGGAATAACGACAGCAGGCTGGCGGACGTACAGCAGGCTGTTCTCACCAGGCTGTGAGCACGACGGTCAGGGTGTTGACTGGACTCCCGCCTCCCTCTCCCAGGACGATGTCTTGTTGGCTCCACAGTCCCTGCTGCCAGAGCTGGTGTGGGCAGGGAGGCAGCCACCCAGTCTGCGTCTGTGATGGGGTGGGAGGGGTCCAGGGTGGTCTGCATGAACCGGAGGGCTCTGAGTTGCCAGGACAAGCTCCTGCCTTCAGGCAGGCCAATGTCTGACCACTCAGGGCTGTGAACACTCTCCCCAACCTCACCCCAGCTGGGCCTTCCTCCCACTTCAGGGTTTCTCTGGGCCTCCACTCACCCTGATGAGCCCTGCAGCCTCCTCCACCAGGGGCAATGCAGATTCCAACGGAGGCGGAGCTTAGAGACCTCACGCGCAGGCCACCCGGTACCCGGGGAGGTACCCAGGGGAGGCGGGGAGGGAGGGAGGGCAGGCTGCAGGGTTCCCCTTTGCCTGCAAATAGGAACACAGTGTTTCTCAGTGGCTGCGAGGATGCTGAGGAAAACCCCAGGATACTGAGTCATCGCGGTGGCTGGCTGATAGCAAGCACTAATCCTTGAACACTCTCGGGCGGGGGTAGGATGACCGTAGAAACGTCTCTCAGACCCACAGCGCAAGCAGCCCATGGAATTTCATAACCTGAGCTCTCCCTCTCCCCTTCCTTCCCTCTCTCCCTCCTCACACCCTCCCTCCTCCTCGCCCTCTGCCTTCACCACTGCCTTGGGGTCACCTGGAGAGGCCCCGGCTCCCTGCCTTCCTGGCGCCAGTCCTGAGCGTGGAATTTGTCCTGGGCCTGGTGGGGAACAGCCTGGCCTTCTTCCTCTGCTGCTTCCACACGCGGCCCTGGACATCCAACACTGTGTTCCTGGTCAGCCTGGTGGTGGCCGACTTTCTCCTGATCATCAACTGGCCTCTTCGCGTGGACTACTACTTCCTCCACGAGACCTGGCGCTTCGGGGCCACTGCCTGCAAAGTCAACCTCTTCATGATCGCCACCAGCCGCTCAGCGAGCACGGTCTCCCTCGCGGCCGTCTCACTCGACCGCTACCTGAAGGTGGTGCGGCCTCAGCACGTGCTGAGCAGGGCCTCCGTGTGGGCAGCTGCCCGGGGGGCCGGGTGACTCTGGGGGGGAATCCTGCTCCTCAACGGGCACCTGATCCCGACCACCGATTCCAGCCACTCCTGCCTCAGTTACCAGCTGGGCACGAGCCCCTCGGCCTCACTCCCCCGGCACCAGGCCCTGTTCGTGCTGGAATTCTTCCTGCCGCTGGCGCTCATCCTCTTTGCCATCATGAACATCATGCTCACCAGCCGGCGCCGAGGCCCGGACGTGCAGGCGGGCCCGCGGAGGGCCGTGCGCATGCTGGCCGCGGTCGTGGCCATCTACGCGGTCTGCTTCTTGTGCAGTGTCATCTTCGGCAAAGCTTCCATCGTGGCCTTCCGCCTGCACGCCTGCTGCACCCTGGACATCTGCTCGCAGCTCTTCCATGGCTCCCTGGCCTTCACCTACCTCAACAGTGCCCTGGACCCCATGCTCTACTGCTTTTCCAACCCCAACTTCCTCTGCCAGGGCCGGGCCCTGCTGGGCCTCACCCAGGGCTGGCAGGCCTCCGCCAGCGACGAGAGCACCTACCAGCCCTCTGCCTGGCGCCGGGTGCCCTCTGGGAAGGTGGTGGCCGCAGAGAGGCTGTAGGCAGAGGTGTCGCAGGAGATCTCGGAGGAGGGCTGACCAGGAAGGCCCTCCCAGGACGGGGGCCCTGCTGCGGTACCACAGGAAGGAAGACTGCCAGCCTCTGGGCTGGAGGGACAGGGTCACTCCCTGGACTGTTGCCAGCACAGGGTCCCTCAACCAACCGGACAAGGGACATCTGCAGGAGCCAGGTGGGTGGCAGGGAGAGAAAAGGGTCTTGGCTTGGAGTCGTGTGTCCCAGATGATGTCCCCAAAGCACAGAGCATGATGGCAGGTGGAGACAGGCAGGGGCTCTGGGACTCCAGCTCAGGCAGAGGGCCACACAGCTGCCCTGGCCCGGGCCGGAGCTGGAGGACTGTGAGAGCAGAAGTCTTGCTTTAGAAATTAGACAGCTGCATTTTCTGTCATCTCCAGTTTGTCTTTTTCAATACTAACAAACTTCCTTTTGAAAATGCAAGGCTGCCTCAGCTGTTCTAAGGAAAACCAGTAAGTTACATTTGGGTCCATCTGGCTCTGGCATCAGGAGGGTTCAAAGCAAGTTCCCCAAGATGAAGGGACACTCTGGGGACAGAAGCAAGAACAGAAGCTTCCACATTGATCCTGGAGCCCTGGTGTGCCCTTGAAGTCAGAACGCTTCCCTGGGAGAGGTCCTCAGGCTCACGGGATGGGCTGCCCACCTGGATCCCTGGGAGGCCCCTGACTTACTCTCCTGCGGGACCACGTGAGGATCTTCAGCCTGGGAAGTTACCAACTCCATCCAGTTCAGGCTCCTGGCTCGGCTTGGACCCCCTCCCCTGGCTTTCCTCAGCCCCAAGTACCCTTCTCTGGCCCTGGAACCTGTGGTGGCTGCTACCCAACCAGGACAGGATGCTGGATGGGGTCAGGGATCTCCAGGTCACCAGAGCAAGCTCACCGCCCTCCCCCAGGCCCAAAGCCATCTTGCCCATCTCTCCCCCTGCTGTTCTGTTCAATACGCCTGTGTCAGTGTCTGAGACCACCTGGGCTAATACATCTGTTGACCTGGGGTCCCCAGGCACAAGGCGTGCACTGGGCATGAATCAGGGGTTTCTTTGGCGGGGAGAGTGGTTGGCCCTGTTGTGCACAGCCGAAGTCATTGGGGGTGTGTGGCCTTCAAGGCTTCCGAAGGGCTACACAGAAGCCACTAAAGCCCCAAATATGCACCTCCTGAACGCCACGTGTCCCCAGCCCTAGCCACCTCAGGAGAATGAACATCTGCCCCCAGTAGACATACGTCCTCCCTGCTGCGGGGTACAGAAGGGCCTGGGACTGGTTCCCTACTCATCACCCCAGCCACAGGCCTCTAGGCCTCAGATACAGGGTCTGACGATGGGGGCCAAAGCCCCTCCCCCCAACTGTTTTAATCCTCTTAGTCCAACCCTCTGACATTGTGGACAGGGATGCCCTCCCTCTGTTAAAAGTCCTCAGGAGTGGTGGCCAAGGCCCAGGAGGGTCACCCACATCCCGGGAGGGAAGCAGGTGGATGCCGTGTGGATGCTGAGGTGGGAGACAGAACGTGTCAGGCAGAGGGAGGTGGCCTGGGGGACAGGATGGATGGGTATTAAAACCTGGTGTGTCTCCGGCCATCTTCCCTTTTCTGAAAACTCACCAACCGCTGTCAGAAACCCACAGAAGTACTGAGAACCCAAACCAAGTGATGGAAATGGGTGTGCCGCCCAGGCTCCTCCAAGGGGGCTCCCCGGGTGTCTCTGCCCCACATGGCCCCCTGCTCCAGCCCTCCACTCTGCTGCCGCCTTTTTCTTGCTGGTAGAGCCACTCCTAGGACCTCCCCGCCCCGCCACCCTCTGCTGCCACAGAGGGGAACGGGCCAAGCCTGCGCCAGCCCGACCTGAGATTTGTCACTTCTAAGTCAGACATTCTTATGAGAGGTCCAAGCGATCCTGGAGGCGGGGGGTTGAGCCCTTTCTCGTGGAGCACCCCCTTCAAGGGGCACTAACGTGTGTGCTGAATAAACACCAGGCACCTTCCCTCTGATACCATCTCTCCCCACGTTTGTACCTGCCTGGCTTCTGAGCAGCTCTAGGGGCAAATGGGGCTCCACGTGCCATTTCCTTGGTCCTCCCTTCCCTGGGCCCTTCCCCTCAACACCGCCACCCCCTGCCCTCTCAGGAGCCGGGCTCACTCTCCTGACCTGACGTCAGGGAAATGACCAGATGGTCCCCGTGGCCTATGTGCACTGCTGTCTCTCCCCCTCGAGAAGTCCCAGGTAGAGGCTGGTCACAGGCTTTGGGCCCACACTCCTAAACCTCCCCGGGATCCTTCTTGCCCCTCAGCTCTCCCCACTGACAAGGCACTCTCTAAAGGGGGTCTGGGTGTCCCCTCATGGGAGAGAAGTGGGGCTTCAGGCTGCCTCCACACTCTCCTTGCATGGAAGGACCCCCTGGTCCTAACCTTGGTCCCAACCCACTGTACCCCTCCCAGGACTTGTTCTCCATGTGTGAAATGGGAACAGTAACCCTGGCCCTTGCTCAACTCCAGGGGTTAGAGATGGAAATAACTGATATGCCAGAGCACTGAGGGAGGAAGGTAGTTATTACGGGGAGGGGGGAGGGGACAAGGGGTGAGAGAGGATGGGGGAGGGGAGGGGAGAGGGCAAACTGTTGAAGTGCAGCGTTTTCTACTGGTGGGAGGGTACTGGCTGTGGTGGTACAAGGTGAGTGGGAGGCGGTTCAAGGCTGAGCAGAGACCCTATTCCCTGCATTTGGCTTCTGCATAGCATTTTGGTCCCTGGGACGGGCTGCACTGTTCGGTGAACGTGTTGGGCAGCACCTCTCTCCCCTTCCTAATGTGACCTGCTGTCCCCTTGAGGGGTGAAAAAACGGCTTCCATGACTTTAACCCAGGGACTCGTGTGCAGGGGCTAGGCAGGCATGGCTGGGCTGACAGGCCTGAAGCCACCAATCATCCAGCATTTGCTGGGCGCACACCACGGCCCAGACCCTAAGCCACAAAGTCAGACGATAGGTCTCTGACCTTGAGCCCCGTCAGGCCAAGCCTGGGAGAGACAGACCTGCAAACGGATCAAATGCAACCCAAGCCAGTGGGATTGCGAGGTAGTAACGCACCGATGACAGCACAAGAGCACAGGGGTTGGAGGGGGGGCGACAGGGGGCGATGCATGTGAGCCGAGTCTTGGAGGATGAGGAATGTAGCAAAGGGAACGGCATCCCTGGCATAGGGAAGGGCATGAACAAGGGCACAGAGCTGTGAGAAGACTCGGTGTGCAGGGAAGGGTGAGGAGATCACGGAGGCAAGGGAGGAGGAGGCCTAGGGACAGAGTTAGGAGACAGGCAGGAAAGACAGGCTGGGCCCTGCAATCTCAGGAGCCTGGGAGGGTCCTGCAGACAACCCAATAAGGCAGGAAAGGGAGTGTGTGTGAGGTTTTTAAGAAGCCGAGGATGATCTGTCTTGCATTGTGATCAGTTACCCTGGGAACAGTGTGGACAGACTGGTGAGGGGTGTGGGAGATGACCTGAGTAGGACCTGAGTAGGAAACGGTCTGTATTCCAAGCAAGGGCAGTGGCAGTCTGCAAAGGTACAGACAGAGAGGCACAGCCCACGTCAAGGAGAGAGGCAACTTTGTGGATGATGGGTGGACACTGACGCATTAAAGAAACAGGTGGTAGAGCAGGTTCATAGGAAAAGATACAGAGTTAAGACAAGTTGGAGGGGCTTGGAGGACGTGCAGGTAAACACGTGCAGCACCACACTTAGGGCTGGAGACTGGATTTCAGAATCTCCCTCTTACTGATGAGAGCTGACCTTATGGGGATGGATGGGGTCACCTGCGGGAGAATGAAGAGGACCAAGAACCATCCTTTAAAAAATCCCCACAAGTAAGGGACACACAAAAGAAGACCCAGTGAAGTGCCCAGAAGAAACCTTTAAGTAGGAAGAAAACCAGGAATGCAATAATAAAAAAGAGCATGGAAGTAAAAAAAAAAAAAGAAAATTAAAAAGAGCCGTCTTTTATGAGGGTGAAAGCCGAACATAAAACACCCAGACAGGGGCCTCCCTGGCGGCGCAGTGGTTGAGAGTCTGCTTGCCGATGCAGGGGACACAGGTTCGTGCCCCGGTCTGGGAAGATCCCACATGCCGCGGAGCGGCTGGGCCCGTGAGCCATGGCCGCTAAGCCTGCGCGTCCGGAGCCTGTGCTCCGCAACGGGAGAGGCCACAACAGGGAGAGGCCCGTGTACTGCAAAAAAAAAAAAAAAAACCACCTAGACAGACTGCAAAGTGCCCCATGCAAGAATAAAGCATTCTCAAAAGTCCTAATTGCATGCTGAAGAAAGCTGATGTGAGAACCAAAGTATGTGTCTGACACTGTCTGGTCAAGCATCCTGGACCAACACCCTGGATTAACACTGCATGGTCTGTGCTATTAAAAACAGCTTTTCGGGGACTTCCCTGGTGGCGAAGTGGTTAAGAATCCGCCTGCCAATGCAGGAGACACGGGTTCGAGCCCTGGTCCGGGAAGATCCCACATGCCACGGAGCAACTAAGCCCGTGTGCCACAACGACTGAGCCTGCGCTCTAGAGCCTGCGAGCCACAACTACTGAGCCCACGTGCTGCAACTACTGAAGCCCGCGTGCCTGGAGCCCGTGTTCCGCAACAAGAGAAGCCACCACAATGAGAAGCCCGCGCACCGCAGCAAAGAGTAGCCCCCGCTGGACGCAACCTGTGAAAACCCGCGCACAGCAACAAAGACCCAACGCAGCCAAAAATAAATAAATAAATTTATAAAATTAAAAAAACCCCCAGCTTCTCAAGAAGTAATAGATTGTTGTTTGTATAAAATTTAATTATATGCAAAACATGTTCTGTATTGGTTGTGGATTCATACATTTGTATTAATTGTATAAAATCATGCATTGGGACAAGAAACACCAAAAGGAAAGTGCTTACTTCTGAAATGGAGGGACACGGAAAGGGGGTATGCAGGTGACTACTACTGTATCTGAAATTTATCCCTGTAAAAAATCTGGGAAAATGGCTGTAATATCTGAATGTTACTTAGCATTGCTCTGGGTAGAGAATAAAGGGGTCAATGTAATGAAGAGTACAAAGAAAAGTAACATGGGGACAACCGTGTCAAGCGCTCAAGAAAGCTCAAAGAGGATGACCAAAAGTCGTGCTGGATTTGGCATTTAGGGGGTCTCTGGTGACCTTGTGATGGCAATCTCAGTGAGAGGTTGGGGTGGGGGCAGAAGGGAAGCCATATAACCCACTATAATGGGTGGAGGAATTAATGAGATTTGAAGGAATGGGGACAACTCTTCCCTCTTTCAACAGATTTGCTAGTAAAGGGAGATAAGGCTAGCTTCAGATGAAGCTGAGTAGAAGACAGATGTGGTGGTGGTTTGACAGTTCTGTGATGTTGACTGGACGGAGAAGTGTAACAGTATGAGGAGAAGGGAGAGAGGGTGAAGATGAGGAGAGAGGGGAGAGAATGATGACAGAGCAATCATAAACACTCTGTCCCAGGCCCCATGCTAAGCACTTTACACACATTAACTTATTTAGTCCTGTAAGGTAGATACTATGATTCCCATCTTACAAATGAAAAAAACTGAGGCACAGAGAGGTTGAATATCTTGCCCAAGGTCATCCAGTGGTAAGTGGCAGTCTGGCCTGAGTCAGGACACTCTACTGCAAGCTCCTAAGGAGGGTGGGGAGAGGAACGGATCCAACATGTGGGTACCAGGAGGGTCCTCTAGAGGCCGAGCGGCACAAGGGGAAGAAAGGTGAAGGGATCCTTGGAAGGCTTGGCTCTCAGGAGGTGAGAGCTTCAGGAGTAACAAAGGATTGGAACAGCTGGTTCTGGAAATAAGAAAACAAGCTCCTGAAGAACATGTAAGTGGGCTGCTCAGTGAGCAAGCAGCCCAAGAGGCCTGGTGAGGTGGGTGCTCACAGCTCTGCGGTAGCAACAGTGCCTGCAGGTTGGATGGTTTCCTCCAGCAACTCCCTGTAGTCCAGGCGCAAGATCAGAACAAATGGAAGATAAAACTTATCAGGAAGAAACCTCTTAAGAAGTTGGACCAAGGACTTCCCTGGCTGTCCAGTGGTAAAGAATCTGCCTTCCAGTGCAGGGGACGTGGGTTCGATCCCTGGTCAGGGAACTAAGATCCCACATGCCGCAGGGCAACGAAGCCTGTGCGCCGCAACTACTGAGCTCAGCTGCCCCAACGAGAGAGCCCACGTGCCACAGCTAGAGAGAAGCCCGCATGCCACAACGAAGACCCAAGCAGCCAAAATAATAAAGAAAATATTTTTTAAAAAAAGTTTGACCATAAAAACCCAGTCCTGAAGATGGATCTTAAGGCTGGTACACCTTGAGAGATAGTGCATGTGACACTCTATAGGTGAGCTTCCAGAAAGAGGGAGATATTTGGGTTAGGATAAAAAGTCTTTTTTTTTTTTTTTTAAGATTTATATATTATTTATTTATTTTATTTTTGCCTGAGTCAGGTCTGCGTTGCAGCACGTGGGATATTCGTTGAGGCATGCATGATCTTTCATTGTAGCACGTGGGCTCTTCATTGCAGCACACGGGCTTCTCTCTAGTTGTGGCGTGCAGGCTCCAGGGCACGTGGGCTCTGTAGTTTGCGGCACGCGAGCTCCGTAGTTGTGGCACGCGGGCTTAGTCACCCCGTGGCATGTGGGATCTTAGTTCCCTGACCAGGGATTGAATCTGCGTCCCCTGCATTGTAAGGTGGATTCTTTACTACTGGACCACCAGGGAAGACCCAAAAGTCTTAATAAAAAGACACCAAGAACCACGACGTTAGGGATTTCACGGAGGGAGCTGCTGTGTTCTGCCTTGAGGGTCCCTCTGCGTCCACAAAACCTTCCCTGACCACTAGTCCAGCCTTGCTGAGCCCTCTCTCCTGGGACTCCTACAAGTACCAGCACAGCCTTGCCTTACCTACAACCTTTTCTATTGTCCAGTAAACTCGTGTGTGTATGTCTTGCTTCTCTAGTAAAGCTCTTGAAAGAAACTTGGTGTATCTTTTTAAAAACACCTCTCACAAATCCCAGCAAACAAGGGTTGCAAACAGGCATACCTCACAAACAAAGGCTGGAGGGGTCCCAAGGGCGCCTATGATGGCCCTAGCACAGCGACTGAGACACAGTCCACACTGCAGTCAAAAAGGCTGGAAACAACAAAATACTCAACAGAGAATAATTTCTACCAAGCGAGTTTCAGGGCCTGGGAAACAGTGAAGAACGCTGGGCATTTAGATCAGCCTCCTGATACCTTTTAAGTCAACTCAGACACGTTCGTTTCTGACTTTCAGAGCTGAGGAGGGTGAGACGCAGAAGAGGGCGCTGGGCTTCATCTGTGTGACATGCAGCTCCTGCGTCCACCTCACTGGCATGGGAGCCTTACTGTCAAAGCCCCAGGTGGGAGCACAGCACGCTCCCTCAGCTCACCACAGGAGCGGCCTGGCACACGTCCTCCACTTGGCTCTAGGCACAGCAGCTCAAGAGTGAGAGACGGGGCGAGGTCTGCCTGTTGCTTCTCATACCTCCAGGCCTTGGGGACACGGTCAAAAGCCACCTGCTGGGGCAGCCTGACCACATGAAACCTCCATGTCCTCAGGATGTGCTTTATGAGACAGCAGAATAAAGTGCGGACCCTGGGGAAAGGCCTCTGAGCAGCTGCGGGGACATCAGATTAACCTGCCTGGCCTCAGAGCCACACGGGGGGGGGGGGGGGCAACTGATGTTGAGGGCTGGGGGCCTGCCCCCGCACCCAGCCTTAGAGCTGAGCCACTGTCCCAGCAAAGGGCAGCATAAAACCAGATAGAATTTCCAGAAATTTATTGGAAACAGGATACAAATGGATTAGTAGATGGCATCTACTTACAGACAGACGGTCCACACTGTTAATATCACGCTCTGAGTGAATTATCCTGGGTAAATACTCATGACCACTGCTGCATGGTCTGGGCTGGTGTTCTCTGGCAGGGAAAATCAGAGATTAGGGGAAGAGGAATGGGGAGGGGTAGGCAGAAAACTGGGATGCAGCTTTCCTGAGGGGAATGGTGAGGTGGGGCTGCTAAATGGCTAAACCTCCCCAATGGAAAACTGGGACAAGTGTTAAGAATAAAGTCCCCCCTGCCTCCCCAAAGCACTTTCCTGCCTAGGCAAGAGCGGAAGAGAAGCTACAAGACACATCTACCCTCACCAGGGTCTTAGGACAGCATGGGACATAAACACCAGGCTTGGACATGACACAGAGAGGACCAAGGCCATGCACGTCCTGGGCCTGTTTGCCCGCTGACCTGTGCCCCCACCCTCCCCTGCTCTGCTCTGAGTGGTGGGGGGCTGACCACAGGTGGCCTGTCCCCAGCTCCCAGGTCAGCTGGCTTCCAGCTGGGTTTAGCTAACAAGAGGCAGCTGCAGAAATCTGGAGAGCACGAGGAAGTGAGAAGCCAGGCTATTTCTGCTCCCTCTCTGCCTGGGGGGACCAGGCAGGGACCTGTTTCTGGCACGGACCATGCCTCTTCATGGCTCCAGCTCCCACCACATTGGCCCTCTGTGGTCCCAGGCCCCCACCAGTGGCTGTGACTCCCGAGATCCAGTAACATGGCCTCTCCCCTCTGTCCTACCAGCTGTGGTTCCCCATCTCCGCGTTGCCCCTCACTCCCCTGTCTGGCATCTCAGCTCTTCTTGTTTCTGTATTAAATGATTCCCTGGATTAAAACCCCTCTGGTTTTTTCTTTTTTTTAATTTATTTTATTTATTTTTGGCTGTGTTGGGTCTTTACTGCTGCCTGCCGGCTTTCTCTAGTTGCGGTGAGTGGGGGCTACTCTTCGTTGTGGTGCGTGGGCTTCTCATTGCGGTGGCTTCTCTTGTTGCGGAGCACGGGCTCTAGGCACGCGGGCTTCAGTAGTTGTGGCCCACCGGCTTGGTTGCTCCGCGGCACGTGGGATCTTCCCGGACCAGGGCTCCAACCCGTGTCCCCTGCACTGGCGGGCGGATTCTTAACCACTGTGCCACCAGGGAAGTCCCCAAACCCCTGTTTTAAATACATAGACTGATTCTGTTTTCCTGGCTGGAGGCTGATAGAAACCAGGCTGGGAACTAGGCACAGTTGTGAGAGGCAAAGCTAAAAACTGCTATGTCCCCCTCCCTTGCACCACCTTGGGGATGCAGGGGGGCGGGCGATGACCGGGGGAGAGGGAAGATGGCTTGCGGGCTTCTGCATCCCTGTCCTAGGGAGCACAGACCAGGCTCAGCACAGCACCACTGTGCACGTCTGCTGGGAGCTGTGCAGACAGGTTCTGCATGTCACCCCACAAGCTCACTGCTCACAGTGGTGACATGCCACCGACGCCTACAATGGTGACACTGTGGCCCCAAGAAAGGGGGTGGCTGGGAAACCCTCTCCATGCCAACTGCTCAGGTGGCAAAGGCAGATACTAGAGGCTCCTTGGTGTCCCTCGCCCATTCCCTGGAGGTTCAATGCTGGGGGACTTTTCAGAGGTGCAGTGAGAGTGTGAGATCTTCAGCATCCTCCCTGAAGGAGGACGGGGCTGCAGAACCAGGGGCTTTTACTACACGGTGAAGGAAGAACTTCATGTGGCTCAAAATGAGCTGCACTTGTCCCACAGCTAAACATGAACTGGAACCGGGCTAGGCCTCCCTCTTCTTCCTTCAGACCCGGCCTGGCCCCGGTCTCCAAATCTCCTGGCCTGGGGAAGGAGGGCCTCCCCTCAACAAGCTGACAGCAGAGTCACGGGCGGTTAATTGCTCCTTTAACCACGAGTCACCATTTCATGTGGGTCAGGAGAGGAAAGGGGAAGGGTGAGGGAGCCATTCCACCTTCTATTGTCCATGTGCACAACAAATCCAGGGCAGGGCACAGGAACACAGCTTTGCCGTGTCTCTTTCTTTAGAGGAGAACGTGGCACATGACAGGTGATGCGAGAGCTGGTTGCCTTCTGTCCCTGGGTCTTTTCAGAAAGAGCTTCTCTGTGGGACCCCGAGGGCAATGCCTGCCACCCTGCCCGGCTCACTGAGCACCTCTGACACAGGCCCACCCACGGGGACCCAAGCCAAGAGCCGGAACAGCTCCAGGAGTTGGCAGTGGTGAGAATGTCCCCAGGGTCACCCCGCCAAAGCCTAAGATGAGAACCGACCCCTCCTGGAAAGAGGAGCCATGATGACTGCAAGGCTGGAAAAGGAAAAGGCAGCTCAAGCTCTGAGAGTCGCCCTCAGCCATCACACATCACATCCTCTCTGCTGAGCTGAACCCACGCTCTGAGGATCTAGGCATCTAGAGGGTCATCGTCATTTTAGAGATACCGCACTCTGCTTGGGTGGCGGTGGGGTGTCCAATGCAATTGGAGCCACTCTGTCCTGCAACCACCTGGCCGTGTGGGGCACCTACTACCAGCCACCCAGCTGTCTCCCAGCTGAGGACTCCAGGGATGCCTGAGAGGTCAAACTCCAGCTGTCTTTCACGCTGCTGGGACTCTGTGCCCTGCAGCCGGAACCTGCCAACAGAGGCAGGGGAGTGGCCAGACTCACACCTGCTCAGGGAGCCAATGGGGCACTAAGTTATTCCTGTCCCCGTGGCTGTGTACACAGAGCCGCAGAGCACTCTGCCTGCGATGCCAGCAGGGCCAGTGCCGAGCGCAGACAGTAGAAACCAGGTCACAGGCGGGTCTCCCGGGGCCTAGGCACAGGGGCTCACAGATATGTTTGGGTTGGAAGGCTCGGGGGGGCTCATGGTGTCATACACGCAGACTCACCCACAGACACAGTTCTCTCACTTCACCCTTCTAGGCCACACAGACTCCACCTGCTTAAAATCAACCTGGGTGAATGAGACTCACAGAAGGGCCGACCTGGCTGCAGCTGCTCGTCAGCTGCTTTGGCTGTGAAGGAACAGGGCAGGACACGATGGTTGGTCACAGTGATACCCACACTCAGCTCAGGTTAACACCTGCTCTTGCTGGAGCTGCATGGAACCGAACAGAATGCTAACCGCTCTCCAAAGACAAAGTACAGAGGACATAAAGAGTGCACAGGCTTCCCAAAAACGACTTTCTTATGTTTTGTCAGAACCGTAGGTAATTCTGTACCTTGGTGGTGGGGGGGAGGAGGTCAAATACAGGACGCATGGGGTGAAAGACAAAATTTCCCCATTAAAAAAATGGGGAATGAAGCCTATTGAGGTCAAAGCTGAGTGACAGTGACAGCAAGGATGTGGGGAAATATCATGAACTGCATAAACACTGGCACATTTCTTAAGAAAAATCCATTCAGAAAGATGCCGTGTCCCTCGTGTACACATCCACACAGCTGATGACAGAGCTGAGCTGGCACATGCAGGGCAGCAGCAGCTCTGAGCCCGCAGCAGCCCCACTGCCCCAGGAGCCGCAGTGCCTAGGGTGCGGAGCGCCGGAGAAGCGGGGACGTGGAGTGGCTCCCCGAGCCCCTCGATTCCCCAGGCAGGTCCCCCTGGGGCAGCGAGGTCTCTGAGAGGAAAGCAAGGTGACACTGATTCACACGAGGAGACACAGCCTTGGGGACGTACACTCCTGCAGTCTCTTCCCCTGCCCCATCGAGTCTCCATGGGGCGCGTGGAGGTCTCCCACTGAAATGCTCTGGGGAGGGGGCTGCCTCGTGGCACGGCCGTAAACGTCAGCAGAACAGAGTAGCAAGTCTTGGATTATAGGATTACACAGGGATAGCTCAGTCTGACACGCAGCATGTGAATTCTGGAAAAGGAAAGAAACAGGGTCGAAGTTAAACAGGTTCCGACGGCGGAGGCAAGGTGAGAGGAAGGGCGGATCAGGCCTCCCACCACCACCATCACAACCTTCAAGGAAAGGAGGTCGAGCATTGACTCAAATGAAAGCTCGCAATGTCGTTTAGGGGTGGACATAAGGAAAGTTTAATTGAGGCCAAGAAGATATGTGAATGACACTGAAGTACCTTTAAAGCTGGGATTTGGATGGGCAGGCGTAGTGGTTACTGGCAAGGCGCTGCAACACACCAGGCAAGTGCTGACATGTGTATCAGAGCAACATCACGGAACCTCTCTGACTGGACGCTGAGAGATGGGGAACACACCTGGCCTGCAGGAGGCACACCCTGATCTGAGGTAACCACAACTAATCATATGATGTGGGCACTCGGAGGCTAGGGACATATTTTTCTGCAGAAGGGGAGTGAACTCAAACACCCACAGTGTCACAGTGCCTGTCGTTCCCACCCCCTCCACTTGCCCCCAAACCTTCAACTCTCCTGTCCCAGAGCTGGGCATCCAGACACTCTCAAGAGAAACAAGTAAATGAAAAGGAGAAGTGCTGGCAAACTACGTCACCATCAGGTGTTACACAGTATGTTGTGAAAACTTCTGCTCGGTTATCAGGAAAGTGGCTAGGAGGGAAGTGGGAGGTGTCTGCTGAGATGGGATCAGCTGCTCGGGCCAAAGCAGGGCTCAGATACTCTCTCTCATCACACGCTCTGCAACCAGGAGAGGACACAGGGTTAGGACACAGGGACGCTCACCTTCACAGCCTCCCGCCATCCTGAGGAAGGTCTGCAGGATAGAGCAGAGCTGCGCCTTCACTTCATGAGCCTTTCTAGAATAGGGGAGATATATGCACACAGCCTGGTATTTGATAGGGCTCAGCACATACGTGTTAAATTAAAACCCAGACAATTCAGTTCAGGACTGGGCTAACTTGCTTTATTGATAGGTTACGGAACTGCCTTATTTAACTTTCACCAGAACCTTGTGAGAGTCAGAAAGGTTAGGAAATTGCTCGAGGTCACAGGGCGAGTAAGTTGAGGAGTCAGGATTTGAACGCAGATCTTCTTAATTCAGGTAAAGTTTTTCCTACTACTCCAAGCCGCCCCATTCTCCATCCAACCCAGTAAGAGCATACTGCCCTCTTCAGTGTCTAAATTAAGGGTTATGTGTGTGTCAGTATCTCCAGTATCTCTCAGAAGCCTCTCTCTTTTTGTCCACCCCCTATGGAATTAAGCCATCTGCCAGAAGAGTCACTTGTAAATAGCTTTCCAAGTTTCTGACCTGCCATGGTAAATTATGCTTTCTTCTATCTGTGCTAAACTTACCTGCTCCAGGTTCAAAAGCAACCCTCTCCTCCCAGCAGCTCAGGATCTGGCATCACACCTGCCTTCTCCACACTGGCCATGGTTTTAAGTTGAAATATGTCACCTCTTTGCATTCTGGGCTGAAGAACCCCAGTGCTTACCACCTGCCTTTGTACCGCTTCACGTCTCCCTGCTCAAAGCTTCCTCAGCCCCACTGTGCTTCCTTGAAGCAAGGAACCAGAGCCACGTGCGGGGTCCCAGATACATAGGCCCCCAGCATGGCAGAGGGCCCCAGGTAAAGATCTATACCCATTCTCAGGTCTCCTTCCTAGATGATGTAGCCCAAATCATTTCCCTTTATGCTTATAAATTCTCAAATGTATCAATCTACATATGCTACTTTGGTCTATACGAACCCTGATTCATAAGCACTTTTTTTTTTTTATTACAAAATTCTCCCTTTTGGTTTGACTATTCAGAAGTACATAAAGTCCATGGACTTGGAGATTCTGCACTCTAACGGATGCAATGGCAACAACCTTTTTTAAGGTTTCCAGCTACTGGCGTCTGAGTTAATTTCCCTTCCTTCTAAAACCCAGAGGAGAAACCATTATCAGGATTTTGGAGCCCAGAAAGCAGATAAACAAGTGACAACAGACTATGTACTCAAGAATTCCAAGGCTGAAGCTGGCAGTGTGAAAACCTGAGAACCCAGTTTATACAAAGGAACTGACACCAGACACCTCTGGAAGTCGGGGGAGGGAGGCTACAGTAAGGGTTAGTTGAAGGCTGTTTGAGAAGCTCTCCTGACTCCATACCCCTAGGCAACTGCCCACCTCCCATAAGTCTGGATGTTTATTCTCTAAAGAGGACCAAACAGAGGGTCTCAGGCCTAAGGGACACAAGGCACCAAGCGCAGCTGAGGGCAAAGCTACCAATCCCCAAACTGAGGGATCAAGTGAACATATGCCTACTGAATGGTGAGGCTGCCAGCCTTCTTCCCCTTGAGTTCCCAGAAAGCAGACAGCCAAAACTTTATTCTCTGGAAAAGAGACTGCGCTGTGGTCTGAATGTCTGTGTCCCACAAAATGCCTATGTTGAAACCCTAATGCCCAATATGATGGTATGAGAAGGTAGAGCCTTTGGGAAGTGCTTAGGTCATGAGGGTATAACCCTCATGAATGGGATTAATGCTCTTATAAAAGAGACCCCACATGTTCCCTGGCTCCTTTCATCATGTGATGACACAGCAAGAAGATGGCAGTCTGCAACCTGGAACAGGGCCTTCGCCAGAACCCAACCATGCTGGCACCCTGATCTTAGACTTCCCTGCCTCTAGAACTGTGACAAATTCCTGTTGTTTATAAGCCACCCAACTGTAGTATTTTGTTACAGCAGCCTGAATGGACTCAGATAGATGGGAAGAATCTTCTCTGGGAAACTTGACCAGTCTGTAGAAAAAGACCTGAAGATATTGGCATTTGGGCCACCCAACAAACAGCTCGGCCTGATCACCATACTGTGAAGTGCACTATAGGCTCAAGCACAGAGCTTTCATCTTAGTCTCCTACTCCTAAACATTATTACACAACCAGAGGTCATCAGGAAGAAACCTCAAACACAGATATTAGAGGCCAAAACAAACAAAAAGAACACAAATTGGAAGACACAGATTATTCATGGAGAAGAAAACTCAAGAAATGAAAAACACTATCATTAATATCCTCAAAGAAGTAAGGAAAGATACAGTCTCCACAAAACACAAACAGTATACTATTAAAAACTAGCTTTATAGGGTTTTAAAAATCTGTGCTGGAACAACATGTGCTGGCTTTAGAGATGTGATAAGAATCATTTTATTTTGAGTTTAATAAAAATAGAAAAATTCATTTATAAAACTAAAGACAGGGCTTCCCTGGTGGCGCAGCGGTTGAGAGTCCGCCTGCCGATGCAGGGGACATGGGTTCGTGCTCCGGTCCGGGAAGATCCCACGTGCCATGGAGCGGCTGGGCCCGTGAGCCATGGCCGCTAAGCCTGCGCGTCCGGAGCCTGTGCTCCGCAGTGGGAGAGGCCACAACAGTGAGAGGCCCGCGTACCGAAAAAAAAACAAAAAACAAAAACTAAAAACAGATTGGGACTGACACATACACAATACTATATATAAAACAGATAACTTGTAAGAACCTGCTGTATAGCACAGGGAACTTTACTCAATACTCTGTAATGGCCTATATGGGAAAAGAATCTAAAAAGAATGGATATATATATATATATATATATATATATATATATAATAGATTTACTTTGCTGTACACCTGAAACTAACACAATACTGTAAATCAACTATAATCCAATAAAACTTTAAAAAAAAATCTTATTGTTTTCCAAATTATATATGAGAAGCTGCATAAAAAGGGAATTCTAGTAATTATGTATTTTCAGACTCAGTTCTAAAATAAAATGTAAACTTTTCTCTCCATAAAAAAAAATGCATGCATACATACATGTACGTGTGTGTATGTCTGTGTGTGTCTGTGTATGTGAAAAATAAAAGGCTATTTTTAAACCTTTAAAAAAAAAGACTAGAAACAGGAGAAAAAGAAAACTGGTGTGTTCATATTAATATCAGACAAAATAGATGAATTTAACAGAAATAAGAAGGATCATTTCATAGTGATAAAAAGGTCAAAAAGACATAAAAATTCTAACTACATACTCAATAACAGAATTTCAAAATTACATGAAGTAAAAATTGGCAGACTTCAAGGGAGAAATTAGACAAATCGGGTTTGAATATAAAGTTGAGTAAAGTAATACTCTCCAGAAAGTAGAGAAAAAAGCTGCAGGGAAAGAAAACTGGAGAGAAACAAGAAGAAAAACAGAAGAGCAATGCAGGAGGCCCAACATTTTGCTCCTTTTTTCTGCTGTCTGGTCCCAGATGCCTTAAACGTAATCAGCCCTATTTCCGCAGGACTGGCTCTTGGCCTAGCTCACTGACTGCCCCAGAGGGGCTCCTGTAGGCGCTCAGTGCCGCTGCAATCAGGCCATCACAGAAAGGGTCTTCTCAGGTATCTTCTTAGGAAGCTCCACCTAATAACAAAGCTGCCTTCAAGCTTGCTCTTCAGTTTTACATTAATTACTTTTCATATTCATGGATATGTAAATAGTCGCTGATAAAAATAAATATTTGGTTGAGGGAGGAACACGCATAAATTATAACTCATGTTTTCTGAGCTTAAAGAGTGCTCAGTCATCTGGAAGGGAAAACAGGAAACACTGAAGGAAAATAATGAGCAAGGTTGGGAAGCTTAAAATAAACCCAGTGGGAGTCTCCAGATCAACTAGGCTGTGACAAATCCTTCCATTTTCATTGCCCCTGGGGCTCTGCAGATTCGGAAGACTTCTCACTTCTTTACTGGGATCTAAAGAGACTGTGGGCGGCGGGGCCCAGGGGAGCAGCGGCCCCTGGCGCAGGGAGGGGGCGGGGTGG